>NC_081136.1:34608030-34950530 GCF_958295425.1 Solea solea
ATCACAGAGGGAGGAGGGGAAAAGAAAAATCACAGACACACACACACACACACAAATCTGCAGCAGCTACACGTGTGTGTGTGTGTTGTGTGTTTGTGTGTTTGTCCTCAAACGACCTCTGATCATAGAAACGTGGCCACCTGTGTGTGAATCAGGTGACGACGATGAAGATGAAGAAGAAGAAGAAGAACAGACGAGGTGTGCCGCCCACAGCGTTTGATTGACAGGTGATGTTTTGGGGAAGTCCAGAGCAGAAATCCCGCTCCTTCGAAACACCGCGACCTCAATCTCCAGCGATTACGCCGATAATCCTGGTTTAATCTGAGAAAACAAGAGACGCGTCTCGGGCCGAGAGAGCCGAGCCACATCAAAGCGGCACTACCCACAATGCTTAGCGGCACCCACCAGGCTGTCAGACCTTAACCCACGGCCCTCAAAGGGTCTATACATCATTACACACACACACACACACACACACTAGAGCTGCACAACTAACCATGAAAAAGCAATATTCAAACACTTGTTTTGTGTGTGTGTGTGTGTGTGTGTGTGTGTGTGTGTGTGTGTGTGTGTGTGCGTGTGTGTGTGTGTGTGTGTTTCTGCAGCAGTATGGAAGTCATTAGATCCGGTGACCTGCACTGACAATAGTAAAGGTTAAAGGTCAGCGGCCTGGTGAGAGCAGAGATGAACTGAACTGATCCATCAATGTCTGTGTGTGTGTGTGTGTGTGTGTGTGTGTGTGCGCGCATGCGTGAGGTGCGTGTGTGTGTGTGAGTGCGTGTGTGCGTGCGTGTGTGAAACATTAACTCGTTCACTGAACTAAACTTGTCACAGTTTAAAACCCAACAGCTCTCACAGATTTTACTAATACTCAGATCCTTCATGACTTCACCTGACGAGTGAGTGAATGAGTGAGTGAGTGAGTGAGTGAGTGAGTGAGTGAGTGAGTGATGCAGGAGTAAGATGGCGGTTAAAACCATGTTTCCAGCCGACGACGAGTGAAGATGCAGTAAACAAAGAGAAGCTTGTTTCACTTCAGACCAAAAACTGTGTGTGTGTGTGTGTGTGTGTGTGTATTTATATTTTTGTGAGGACATGTTGTAACTTTAACCTTAACCATGTTCCTCAGAAATGAGGTTCTGGTCTCCATGAGGACTACTGGTCCTGACAAGGTCAAACACCCAACACTGTCTTTTAAATATGTCCATAAAACACACACTGCAAACATAACAGTGCTGTGTGTGTTTAAGTGTCAATATACTGATGTACTCACACACACACACACACAGAGGGAGGGTGTTATTATAGTGTGTGTGTGTGTGTGTGTGTGTGTGTGTCCAGACGTATTCCTAAAAGAAACAGCTAAAGGCTCCATAGATCACAGATAGAGACATTCCAGCCCCACCCCAACACACACACACACACACACACACACACACACACGCCCCTCACCTCTCCACAGCCCCTACATGTATTTGTCTCACAAAATGTCAAACACTGTGACAAACTCTGGTCTTTGTGTCTCGACCTTGTCTCACTTCCACGTCCGACATCCTCTCAAACCACCACGTCTGATATTTCAGCTCATATCACCGCAATTAAATCTGCGCAAATTCACAATTCAGCTTCTTAAATGTGAATATTTTCTACTTTATGTGATTTTTCAGCTTCTTAAATGTGAATATTTTCTAGTTTCTGTGATTTTTCAGCTTCTTAAACGTGAATATTTTCTAGTTTCTGTGATTTTCAGCTTCTTAAATGTGAATATTTTCTAGTTTCTGTGATTTTCAGCAAAAACAAAAGACATTTGACCGAGCAAACAATGAACTGATGATGACAATCATCAGTTACAGGCTTAATAAAGTGAAAATATTCAGGTTTTGACTGAAATAATAAAAAAAAACATTCAATCCAATCAGACAGAGGAAACTATTCATCAATATAATCTCCTGATGGAGACTGTAGGAGAGTTTCCCACAGCTCCACTTTCACTTTTCACACTCAGAAGAAAACGACACATATTCACACGTGACTTCATGTTTCTGGTTTTCCTGCTTCATTAACAACGAGATTTGATCAAAACTCGTGTAGAAAATCGTGAAAAACGTGAAAACGCTGGTTTGTTTCAGTCTCTCATCAATATGCACTTTTGTGTACGAGGCTCGACATGTGTTTTTACTTTACTGTGAGGACAGTCAGAGACACACACACACACACACACACACACACACACACAGTAGAGACAATAGCATCTCTATCTGATGGCATCCTCAGCGACCCCCCGCAGAGCAGAATGCTACTGGAGGCTACCTTTACAGGAATGCACACACACACACACACACACACACACACACACACACACATACATACCTTCAACCACATGTGAAAACATTCTTTGGTAAGATTGTGGTTCCTGTGTTATTGTGTCACTGTGTTCTCTTGTGTTACCTTGGTCTTGTGTTACTGTGTTACTGTGTTCTTGAGTTACTGTGTGTTCTCTTGTGTCACTGTGTTCTTGTGTCACTGTGTTCTCTTGTGTTACTGTGTCACTGTGTTCTTGTGTCACTGTGTTCTCTTGTGTTATTGTGTTCTTGTGTTACTGTGTCACTGTGTTCTCTTGTGTTACTGTGTTCTCTTGTGTTATTGTGTTCTTGTGTTACTGTGTTCTTGTGTTACTGTGTCACTGTGTTCTCTTGTGTTACTGTGTCACTGTGTTCTCTTGTGTTATTGTGTTCTTGTGTTATTGTGTTACTGTGTTCTTGTGTTATTGTGTTATTGTGTTGTTGTGTTGTTGTGTTCTCTTGTGTCACTGTGTTCTCTTGTGTTACTGTGTTACTGTGTTATTGTGTTCTTGTGTTACTGTGTTACTGTGTTCTTGTGTTCTAGTGTGACTGTGTTATTGATACGTCGACACAATCAAGCCGATTGATGCAAAACTGTAGATCAGTTAAAAAACACTTAACAATCTTAAAAACGTGGGCTAATCAGCAACAATTACAAGGTAAATGTCTAAAATCTCAGTATTCACACGCACGCACACACACACACACAGACACGCACACACACACAGAGGTGATTTGTTATGCTTCTGGAGGAATGTTGACCAAATGGCTTAAATCCGTCTGCTGTCTCAGAAAAGCCCCTCCCCCTCCAGTAGTGGACACACACGCACACACACACAGTCACATGAACGTCCTGGAGGTGAAACAATCACACACCACGTTACAAAAAAACAGCCGAGTCACTGTAACAAACTTCACTGTGTTTAAACCTGATCTTTGTGATTTCACTCTTTAATGAGTGAGTGAATGTCATACATATATATATATATATATATATATATATATATATATATATATATATATATGTTAGAAAGATGAATGGATGAATAGATGAAAGAATCATCTTCATATTTAAACGCCAGTCCTGACTCTGTGTAACGGGATTATTGCGTCATAATCTGGTGTGAACTCTGTGTAGCGGTGCGATATCTTTAGGCCCTGCTGCATAATGCTCTTATTGTTATTGATATTATTGTTGTTATTATTATTATTATTATTATTCTGAGTGTAGTGGTTAAAGTGACACATGGATATGTGACGTCATAACCGGGGAAAACGTGCGTCGTCGTCGTCAGAGTGCCGTCACGGGAAGACGCACAAGAACCGAACCGAACCATGAACATGACGAACTGTAGAGGAGTTAAAAAGACTTAAGACTATAAAACACTACATACAATACTAAACACGCGGCTTAATCTCCAACAGTTTTCCAACAGGGAAATGTCCAGAACCTCGATGTTTAACAGCGGAGTCTGGTGTATTTAGGCGAGCTGCTGTTTCACACTTTACAATCACACATGTTAAACAATCAAACATTTTACCACACACACACACACACACACACACTTTACCTCCTCCCTGAGCTCCAGACTTTTCTTTTTTTCTCTTTCCTTCAAGGACTTTTCACTTAATCATTAAACACTTTTCTGCACCGCCTTTGTGTGTGTGTGTGTGTGTGTGTGTGTGTGTGTGTGTGTGTGTGTGTGTGTGTGTGTGTGTGTGTGTGTGTGTGTGTGTGTCTTAACTGGCCACTGGACACAAAACAGCCATCGACCACGGTTTGATTTTTATCTCCTTTAGCAGTCTCAGTCACATTTTCCCAGGGGCTGTGAGTGTGTGTGTGTGTGTCTGTGTGTGTGTATGTGTGTGTGTGTGCGTGGGTGTGTGTGTGTGTGTCTGTGTGTGTTTCCAGATGACTGCTCCAGTCTTTTCCATTCCCTGCTGTGGTGTGTGGTGAATATGGAAGCATCGCTGCCAACATTTACACCACCGCTGCTGCAACTGTTCAACACCAGTGGCCGAGAGACACAGAGAGACAGAGACACAGAGAGACAAAGAGACAAAGAGACAGAGAGACAGAGAGCCACGCAGACGGACAGACAGACACAGAGAGAGAGAGGCTGCACGTTTGTCGGCCTACTTACGCACTGGACTGCACACACACACACACACATGGACCACCCCCAGCCGAACACACACACACACCAATAATTACTTGCAGTAATTCAAAGACACTCTCCTTATTTCCAGGCACTCACCGCCTGCAGCATGAAGCCGTGAGAAGCAGCGCAGAGGAAACACCCCCCCCCCCCCCCCCACCACCACCACCTTTCCATCACACAGGACGAGGTCACGTTCAAATCTATAAGCACACACTAAATCTCACAGAAAGCCCCGGAGCGTTTGCCACCTCACAGTGACACTTAACACGGGGGGGGGGGGCACGAGGGTCTGTGGTTCCCCTCCTGGAGGATCCTCACAGACCCTGACGCGGCAGCACCTCAGTCCGTCAACACCTCTGACGTCCAGGCCAACGCAGCGACAGGAAGACGAACGGAGGCTCCCTCAGGTTTGGGGATTCCTCAGGGAACCTCTTTGGGAACCCTGTGAGAACCTCTCTGTGAGAACCCTCTGACCTCCAGACTTCATCAGATCACACAAACCCTCACCCTCTCATTCATACGACCAGCTCCAGATATTTACTCTCTCGCTGTAGACGGTGCTATTTTATTAAGAGGAGGAGGAAGAGGAGTGACTTTATCAGATGAAGCGTTTAAACCAAGCGTCGAGGAAGAAAACAGAATCACATGTTCACGATGAAGCAGTTTGATAAACAAACTAGTTTAACTAGTAACTGCACTGATTTAACTACTTTAAAATTGTCAGACTTCATATCAAAGTTATAAGAAGATTGTCTTGTCAAACCAAAATAACATAACATAACAATAATAATAATAATGATGATAAGATATTTTTAGTTACATCACATGTATTTTAAATAAACATACTTTTTACATAGTTAAGTAAAGTTGGGTAAGTTTGTGTTATTATGAGAAGTTTAACTTATTGTAAGTCACAACCCATCTGTTCTATTTTAACTCAATTTAGTGACTATTTTCATTTAAACTTACTTTGGTGATGATGCTCTCAGTCTCCAGTCCTTTTTGTTAACTTACTTTAGTTAAGTTTATCACTTTAGTTTAGTTAAGTTTTCCCTTATACTATTAAAGTTAATCTTACTTTGGTGAAAATAAACAGCTCCAGTACTGGTTTACTTGTTTGGTTAAGTTCAGTTTTCACTTTATATCAAAGTTAATCTTACTTTGGTGAAGATAAACAGCTCCAGTACTGGTTTACTTGTTTGGTTAAGTTCAGTTTTCACTTTATATCAAAGTTAATCTTACTTTTGTGAAGATAAACAGCTTCAGTACTAGTTTACTTGTTTGGTTAAGTTCAGTTTTCACTTTATATCAAAGTCAATCTTACTTTGGTGAAGATAAACAGCTCCAGTGCTGGTTTACTTGTTTGGTTAAGTTCAGTTTTCACTTTATATCAAAGTTAATCTTACTTTTGTGAAGATAAACAGCTCCAGTACTGGTTTACTTGTTTGGTTAAGTTCAGTTTTCACTTTATATCAAAGTTAATCTTACTTTGGTGAAGATAAACAGCTCCAGTACTGGTTTACTTGTTTTGGTTAAGCTTTAGTTTAGTTCAGTTTTCCCTCTATGCTAGTTAATGAAATGGTTAAAGGTTATAAGTTAATCTTACTTTGGTGATGATGAGCGGTTCTCCGTGCTCCAGTCCTCCTTTCAGCGTGAACCCCCAGGGCGCGCCCCCGCTCAACTGGACCTGAATGTGGTGGAAGGACACGAGCTGCTCCACGGTCTCCATCCTGTCCCTCCGCCCCGGTGTCCGCGGCCCCTCTTCCCGCCTTCTGTCCGTCTTTGTGTCGGCGCGGTAGCCGGCGGTAGCTCGGTGGTTGCTAAGTTAGCGGCGCCGGTGGCGGAGCCTCGGCTTCTCCATCACCGCTACAACGACAACAACGAGCGGACGGATGGATGGAAGTGTGGAGGAGGGAGGGAGAGGGGGAGGGAACGAAGTCAAGGTAACGCCGACATGTCGGCTCACATTTCCGGTTATAATGTTGTACCGTCGACAAGAGGAAGACATTGACATGTTTGACGGTTTTAATCTCACTCTGTTTTTTCTTTCAGAATTCCCCCGTTTGTCTTTTTTTATTCATGTAAGAATAAATTCGGTTTTTGCCCCAAAAGCGAAGGTTTGTCGCTTTTATTTTGAAGACTGAATCGCGTGTTTCCGGTCGCTTCATTGCTAGCTTGACATGGCCACAAACTTTTGGAAAACTTTTCCCAGCGCGAGGCAAGCACACCCCGCCCACTATTCGAACGACGGGATTTGATTGACAGAGAGCTGAGCCAATAGCAGAGAGGGCTTGGATGTAAGCGACCAATGAGAGGCGCGGAGGGAGGAGCTAGAAAGTCAACGACGTCAGGAAGTTCATGCCAGCGTCAGATCACATTTATACTTTATTTAAATGAATTAACTATGATTTATAAAGTATTTTTTACATTATTCATCGAATTCAAAGTAAGATAAACTTATATTTTTCGTTATAGGTGATTAAAATTAAAAATGTTAAAAATAAAAGACAATAATGTGATTTCTGTGATGATTATTTACTAAATACTGACATTTCTGTGACTTTGTTGCTCTTCTTTTTATTTACAGGCGCCTGAAGTTTGGGAAGTTGTGGTCTGTCATTTGTAAAAGAAAAGCTGGTTCAGAACCAGAACCAGAACACAACAAAACAACAACATTAATGCCATGTTGTTTCTGCTGATGTGGACGTTAAAAGTGTCGACTCATGCGTTCACAAACATCACGCATCATTGCTGTGGTAAGACGTGGTGAAGTGAAGTCAAATCAAAGTTCTGAGGTTCAGTCTCCAACAACAACACTCACTGTCACGTCGCGCTCATTTATAAAAACCTCCTCATTTAAACGTTACATAAGACTCACTTACAGTCATTTTCTCCTTCACTGATAATCAGCTGTGGAAACAGAGTTTGTTTGACTTCTGAGTCAAGTTTTTTGGGCAATTGTGGTCAAAATAAAGACCACAACTGTATACCAGCAGAAACACAAGAAGAAAACAGGATTCTAGCTGCTTAATTAAAGACTTGGTTAATAGAATCTACGTCAGTTTATGTCCATGACGTCTCACTCTCCCACACCAAACCCCATAGAGAAAATCAGTGATTTTAACATCACAGCACACAGGAGTTGTTGATCCACTGCTGCCTCCATTACTAAGTTCAAATGTCTGATTTTGTCAAATTCGGCATCAAAAATCCTTTGTTCAGATTTACCTCAGACACACAAAGTGACCACACGAGGCAGCAGTGGACCAGCAGCTCCTGTGTCCCGACAAGCTAAAATCACTGATTTTCTCTATGGGGTTTGGTGTGGGAGAGTGAGTGGTTTACAAACTTCAGTTTCCTGTTGGAAAAGTCTGTCTCACAGTGAGATAAAGACGTGAACATGTGACGCAGATGACGTCTTTTATCAAGTGGCTAAAATCTGCTTTTTTAGACATGGTTTCTGTGCTTTAAATGACACGTGTTTTCCCACACTCCCGCTGCAGAGATCAGAATGGCAGATAATCACTGTTGTGGAATGCTATCACACTGCAGCACCACTTAAATTCCATGTTTGTGTGTGTGTGTGTGTGTGTGTGTGTGTTTGCATGTGTCACAGAAAGAACACATAAAGATGAATCAGAATGAAAGAGAGACAGGGGGACAGATGTGAACATGTCCAGACGTCCCTCTCCCCTCACATTGTTTAGGTCAGATCTGATCTGATCCGTCTCTGACACAAACATCTGGTTCAGTGGTTTTCATGAGAGACTGGGGTTTGAAAATGTGAATGTGAAAAAAGAAAAGAAAAGTGGTTTCTGCCACATGTTTTCTTTCATTTCTTTCTACTTTTGCAGGTTTTTTTCATCTCAGGTTGAAACCTTTTTTCTTCCCTGTGAAGAAGAAATGATTTAAAATACACAAATGAACCTCAATCATGAACGAGCATGGAATGTTTTATATATAAAAATAAATAAATAAAAACTTCAGTTTAAATAACAAAGTGATGAAAGTCAAAACATTAAAAACAGAAGAGATTTTAACTGGCAGCTGCTTACCAGCAGGGAGCAGCATTGTAGCTGCAAATACTCTGGATGTGGCCACGTTCTGCCACCAGGAGGCTCCACTGTGCTTCCCTGAACAATATGAGACACAAGAACAGTAAAGGTGACATGTTTTATTTATTTTAAAATAATAATAAATACATAGATCTGTAAAAAAATTAAATAAAATAGAGGAATGTGACAAACAATTTAATTCAAATGTTCTCTGAAGAAATTGATGACCTGAAAACATGGTTTTTATATTTTATTTGCTTAATACTTCAGGAATTTAAGTATTATTTGAGCTCAGTTAAGAATAACTCATACCATCTTCATCATCTTCATCATCTTCATTATCATCACCATTTTCATCATCATCACCATCATTATCATCATCACCATATTCATCATCATCTTCATCATCACCATCATCTTCATCATTTTTTACGCACCAATCAGGTGAGCGGTTGTTGGCTGTGGTGGGCGTGTTGACGCTGCGGTAGGCGTGTCCCGCCGGTGGCAGGTGTTAATTGTGCTCAGGTTGTTGGTGTCGAACAGGAAGTTGATGGTCACGCGGTCAGAGTTCAGGATGAAGGTTCGCGGTGAACATCAATGAAAAGTCTGTGCTGCACAAACATGAGGTCAGCGCGCGCCAGTCTCCTCCACCTCTGCTCCTTCACCTTCATCCTGCTCTCCTCCCCTTCTTCTTCTTCTTCTTCATCCACCTCTTCTTCACCAAACACCCGGCGCGCTCACGAACGCAGCTCCAGGTACGGGGGGGCGCACGCGCACAGCGCGGACCAGAACGTGCAGTTTATGCTGAGTCTGTACCGGAGCGCGGCGGAACCGGACGGCAGACCCAAACAGCACCGGAAGTTCGGCTCCAACACGGTTCGACTGCTCAGACCCACGACGTCCAATTTACATCATGTACCTGCAGCTGCTACGTCATCAGGTGAGACACGCGCGCGCGCACCCTTACACACACGCTTCATCAGTTTCAAAATAAATAATAATAAGAAACTTTTCAATCATTGCTGATCAATAATAATCAATACTTTCATCATCAATTCATTTATGATTGTTTAGTTTAGTTTAGTTGTTTTTGATAATCGTCAGATTATAATCAATCAGATTATAATCATCAGATTATAATCTGATCCAGTGAAAATTAACAACTGTCCTTTTTAAACACATGTAGAAAATCATAAATATTTTCACCAACACAGTGATTTATGTTGAAGAGCCACAAGGGGGCGCTGCATCTTTTCCACTCAGTCAGAACTTGATGGAGACATTTTTTCACAATAAAGTTTGTTGTTTTGACCTTTGACCTGTTTGTTTGTTTCAGATCATCTCTACACCTTCACTGTTCACTACAACCTGGACACTCTTCCTTCAGAACAGCTGATCAGAGCGTCTTTCGTCCACCTGCGCTCTGCCTCCTCCTCCTCCTCCTCCTCCCAGGCCCCAGGTCCTCCTCCATCACCTTCATCACCTCCCAGTTCTGGTCCTGGTCCTGGTCCTGGTCCTCGCTGCAGGGCTCAGATCACATCTCTGGGAGCAGAGAGTCTGGTGACGCTGGAGCCTGAGGAGCAGTGGACGGAGACCGACATCACCGCTCATGTGAGTGGACACGTCCTTCAGAGCGAGGACGGTCACCTGACCCTCACCGCTCAGTACTGGTGCACAGAACCTGAGCTCCATCAGCAGAACAGCTCCTCCTGGTGGCGGGGGCGGGACAGTGTTGGAGGACAGAGGAGAGGAGAACCTCACGTGGACGTCCCGTCTCTGCTCCTGTACGTGGAGGAGAAAAGGGCGGGGCAGGACTGGATGGAGGAGCTGTTAGGAGCTGAGGGTTTAAACGCCATGAGGAGAATCAGACCGTGGAACCCGCTGGTCCGCCGTCCACCCCGCGGCGGCCACCGCCGCCGCCGTCGCTCCAAAGACTCTCCAGAGCTGAAGGATCCTTCACTGGACGTTCTGAAAAACGCTCCCACGTCCTCGTCCTCCTTCTCCACCTCCTCCTCCGCCTCCATCGTGTCCAGCGTCCCCGCCTACAAACGTAAACCCAACGCGGCGGCGAAGAGTCGCTGCAAGCTGCACTCGTTCCGTCTGTCGTTTGACGAGCTCGGCTGGGGCCACTACTTCATCGCTCCGCCCGTCTACAACCCGCGCTTCTGTCAGGGCGACTGTCCGCGCGTCCTGCACTACGGTTACCACGCCCCCAACCACGCCATCATCCAGACGGTCATCAGCGACCTGGGCCTGGGCGACGTGCCGCCGCCGTCCTGCGTGCCGTACCGGTACATGCCCATGAGCGTGCTGGTGGTCCACAAGAAGAAGGTGGAGTACAGGGAGCTGGAGGACATGGTGGCCGAGTCCTGCACCTGCCGCTGACCCCGCTGTGAGGGGGCGGGGCTTAGGCGGAGACTGAAGGGGCGGGGCTTGTTCCTGTTAAAGCACTTTACTGATTTAACTCCAAAACTGTTGAATTTTTTGTGTCAAATTGTCACAAAGTTTTTCCACAAAGTTAAACAGGATTTTTGTTTTTTTTAAGACGCGACAGTAAAATCACACACACATTCAAACATTTTAAAGAAAACAACAAAATCACCTAACTATTATTTTTTTTGTCGATTTATTCGTCCATTTTTTAAAAAATAACAAAAAGAAAACAAATCTGGTAAAAAAAAAACTAAAAAAAACTAAAAACTCCTGAATATTTGTGGATGAAATTAGTCGACTTTTATTGAACAAAGTTTCTGTCGACTGTTGATGTTTCTGTAAAAACAGTGATGATGATGATGATGATGATGATGACGTTTGTACATATTTATATATGATGATGAAGAGGAGGACTGTGACGAAGGTCAGAGAAAACGCAATAGAATGCAATTTTTATTAAGATATGGAAATGAATAATAAAATAAATGCATGTTTTCAAAAGTCTACTATGATGCTTCTCTTTATTCAGGGATTTCATGAACCTTCATGTGATCAGTGTGACCTTTGACCTCTGAACTATTTGATTTAAAAAAAAAAAGTCGATCACTGAAAGAGCAAACCCGGGCTTTAGGTCAGGTTTAGAGTTAGTGTCAGGATTTAGGTCAGGTTTAGACTTAGTTTCAGGATTTAGGTCTGGTTCAGGTCGGGTTTAGAGTTAGTGTCAGGGTTTAGGTCTGGTTTAGACTTAGTTTCAGGATTTAGGTCTGGTTCAGGTCGGGTTTAGAGTTAGTGTCAGGGTTTAGGTCTGGTTTAGAGTTCGTTTCAGGATTTAGGTCAGGTTAAGAGTTGGTGTCAGGGTTTAGGTCAGGTTTAGAGTTAGTGTCAGGATTAAGGTCAGGTTTAGACTTAGTTTCAGGGTTTAGGTTTGGTTCAGGTCAGGTTTAGAGTTAATGTCAGGAGTTAGTGTCAGGGTTTGGGTCTGGTTTAGAGTTAGTGTCAGGGTTTGGGTCTGGTTTAGAGTTAGTGTCAGGGTTTGGGTCTGGTTTAGAGTTAGTTTCAGGGTTTGGGTCTGGTTTAGAGTTAGTGTCAGGGTTTAGGTCTGGATTAGAGTTAGTGTCAGGGTTTGGGTCTGGTTTAGAGTTAGTGTCAGGGTTTAGGTCTGGTTTAGAGTCAGTGTCAGGGTTTAGGTCTGGTTTAGAGTCAGTGTCAGGGTTTGGGCCTGGTTTAGAGTTAGTTTCAGGGTTTAGGTCTGGTTTAGAGTCAGTGTCAGGGTTTGGGCCTGGTTTAGAGTTAGTTTCAGGGTTTAGGTCTGGTTTAGAGTCAGTGTCAAGGTTTAGGTCTGGTTTAGAGTTAGTGTCAGGGTCAGCTGTGTTCAGAGTGGTCAGATCAGCAGACACTAAAGTGTCGTCATGTTCAACTGCAGCCAAATCAAACTGAAGAGAACAGTCAACAAAACATCTGAGGTAACGGTCAGTGAACGCACCGCCATCATACTGAGAAAAAAACCCACATGAATCCATAAATAAACCCGAGCTGAAACAGAAACTAAACATGTCACTGACCACACACACACACAGATGATGTAACAACCTTAACATTTGACGATGGAAGGGTCTTTATTTGTGTCTTTGTGGTCAACATTTGTGTGTTTACAGTCAATTTCTAGGTGTTTATTGTCATTTTTCACGTCTTTAAATCATTTCTTATGTCCTTCATATGGAAAATTGCTTGGCTGCTGTGATGATGAAAGGTTATCAGGGACATTTTGATCAATAGCAACTAAATAAATCACCTACCTCAGCTTTATCCTGGTCACAGTCGGGGCAGGGGGCGTGTCTTCTTCATCTCTGCTGAAAAAAAAGGAAAATAAAATGTCTCTTCCTGTTTGGGGTTCAGCTCCAATTGTTCATTTACAAACTTGTCACAGGAAGTGACTCTGATAAAAGTGACATTTTAATGTCTTTGTTGAGGGAAAGAAAAGAGTTCCTCTGATTCCAGTCATGAGATAAGAGATAAGCTGCCAACAAATGAACTATCACCACTTCACTATCAGAGAAGAGCTGGCAGCGACTCAAGGCCTGTGCTTGTTCTGTGAAAACGTTCAGTGAGTCCACACGAGGACCCGTGCTGGTCAGACCAGGTCACGTCTGCAGAACCGGATTTTTTTCATTTTTACTTTATAACCATCGACGTTTAAAGTCCAGACTTTGTTCCTTCTACGCGCTGAAGGACACGTGCACCTGCAGAGACAATTCAACTATAAACAGACACTTAATAATAATAAATATTAATAATATAATAAATCATCCTCAATCATGATTTTAGTTCATATGAGAAAAATACAGCAGCACCATCATCAGCAAAGATAGAAGATGTTCCTGGAATCATGAAATCATATCTGGATTTTATATTTTATGGTTTTAATCCTGAGAAAGAACAGATTAGATGATCCAGACCAGTCCTGTCCTGACCTGACCTGACCAGACCAGACCAGACCAGACCAGACCAGGCCAGACCAGTTCTGTCCAGACCAGTCCTGAGCAGACCAGACCAGACCAGACCAGACAAGACCAGACCAGACCAGTACTGTCCATACCAGTCCTGACCAGACCAGACCAGAACAGACCAGTCCTGTCCAGACCAGTCCTGACCAGACCAGACCAGGACAACAAACTTCACCTTTAATCAAACCATTCCAGGGATTTGGGATCTCACAGAAACTCGCGTGATTTAACGTGACTTCAGAATATAAACAGACTAGTCGTTCACAGCTGCTGTGATTGTGACGTTTATGATTCTAAACAAAAGTACGAAATATCCCTTTTCCCTGTCGACTCGCTGTCATTGGTTATTTCAGGGCTTCTGTTCCCGCCCCCAATCACCGTTCAGACGTAAATATCCTGTCACATGTTTGATATTTATGGTCTGTTAATCCCTCACATCTGAAAACACTCACCATGGTCAGAAGAACTAGGTCAGGGCCGAAATCTGGTCCTAGTGTGGGGGCGGGGCTTAAGGAGCACAGGCATCCTATACACCAGGGGGAGGGGCCTTACAAGACACAGGTGAAAATCAAGACACAGGTGAATCATATCAGGGCGGAGCTAACGATGCCAAGAGCGGGAAAACTGAAGGAAACGTGAACATCATGTTTTCATGAGTTTCTCTCTGAGACCGTGTTTTACAGTGTGAGCAGTGGTGCTCTTCTGGGATTTGCTGAGTCATGCCTGGCCACGACTCATGACGCAGATGTTCAGGGTTCCTGTCAGTCTCGTGTTTCCTCTGGAGACTCTGCGACTCGTCATTAATCAGCGACTTTACAGGAATCCCAGTGTGTGTGTGTGTGTGTGTGTGTGTGTGAAAGCTCCTGGATTAAATCAGATGTTCTTCCTCTCCTGGTTCTGAACATACTTTTGTCCTGAGTCTCAGGATTTGATAAAAACAACTCTGTCTTTTCCAGGTTTTCCCTTACTCGCTCTGGAAAAGTGATGACTCAGCATCTTCAGTGTAGCTGTGGTGTGAGAGCGGAGTTCAAATATGAACAGAAAAATACTCAAACCTGTAGTTTAATGACAAAATGTCAACCATTCACTGGTTGACATTTTGTCATTAAACTGATTTTAATCTGAAAATCATGGTGCATGTTTTTGTTTGTTCTGCTCAGGTTCACATTAAAAGCGGTTATTTATGAAAACTTTGCCTTTCTCTGTGTTTTGTTTGCTCTTCTTTGTGTTTTCATGGGGACAAACTTATTCTTTTAAAAAACAGATGAGGAAAAAACATCAGTTTTCTGAAATGTGGACGGGGGTTTGAAGAAAACACTGCTGCTGTTTTAGTTTTTGAAGAGAACAGAAGTGTGTTTTAATGTGGACGGAGGTTTGAAGAAAACACTGCTGCTGTTTTAGTTTTTGAAGAGAACAGAAGTGTGTTTTAATGTGGACGGAGGTTCGAAGAAAACACTGCTGCTGTTTTAGTTTTTGAATAGAACAGAAGTGTGTTTTAATGTGGACGGAGGTTCGAAGAAAACACTGCTGCTGTTTTAGTTTTTGAAGAGAACAGAAGTGTGTTTTAATGTGGACGGAGGTTTGAAGAAAACACTGCTGCTGTTTTAGTTTTTGAAGAGAACAGAAGTGTGTTTTAATGTGGACGGAGGTTTGAAGAAAACACTGCTGCTGTTTTAGTTTTTGAAGAGAACCGAAGTGTGTTTTAATGTGGACGGAGGTTTGAAGAAAACACTGCTGCTGTTTTAGTTTTTGAAGAGAACAGAAGTGTGTTTTAATGTGGACGGAGGTTTGAAGAAAACACTGCTGCTGTTTTAGTTTTTGAAGAGAACAGAAGTGTGTTTTAATGTGGACGGAGGTTTGAAGAAAACACTGCTGCTGTTTTAGTTTTTGAAGAGAACAGAAGTGTGTTTTAATGTGGACGAGGTTCGAAGAAAACACTGCTGCTGTTTTAGTTTTTGAAGAGAACAGAAGTGTGTTTTAATGTGGACGGAGGTTCGAAGAAAACACTGCTGCTGTTTTAGTTTTTGAAGAGAACAGAAGTGTGTTTTAATGTGGACGGAGGTTCGAAGAAAACACTGCTGCTGTTTTAGTTTTTGAAGAGAACAGAAGTGTGTTTTAATGTGGACGGAGGTTCGAAGAAAACACTGCTGCTGTTTTAGTTTTTGAAGAGAACAGAAGTGTGTTTTAATGTGGACGAGGTTCGAAGAAAACACTGCTGCTGTTTTAGTTTTTGAAGAGAACAGAAGGGTGTTTTAATGTGGACGGAGGTTTGAAGAAAACACTGCAGTTAAAATCATTCACTTCCTGAACAGTTAATGAACATAAACCTCTTCACCTTTGACTCAATAACCCAGTGAACTAGTTATAAAAGTTAACCCGTGATGACTCACGTGTGTAATCAGGAAAATGCCACGACCCTTTGACCTTTGAGTGAAGATTAGGAGATGACTGATATTGACCTTAAACAAAGACCGACCTCAGGACTGGACTTGGTACTTTATCTTTAGACTAAAACTGAGCAGAAAACTGCACTGCTATTATTGTGTGATTATTGTGTGAATATTGTGTTATTGTTGTGTTAAATGTGTGATGAGCACGTACTCACACACCGAGGTCACGTGCTGCTCTGTATGTACCTGCTTATGTAACCAACACTCGCTCAGCTCTGTGTGTGTGTGTTGTATATCTTAGTGAGGACGCGTCTAAGCCCCTTAACTTAACCCTTACCCTAAACTCAATTCTAACCCTTAAACCAGGTCTTAACCCTGAAAAAGACCTTGTAAAATTGTGAGGACGAGACAAAATGTCCTCACTCGTAAAACTGTATGATTTATACCAAAGACACACACACACACACACACACACACACACTGAGAAAGAGAGAGAGTATTGTGTCATCCTGTCACTCTCCGTCTCTCCTCCCTCTCTCTCTCTCCCTCTCTCTCTCTCTCTTATATAAAGTGGAGCTCAGTCGTTTCTGCTGGTCCCACAGTTTGCTGAGTCAGCCTTGACTTCAGGAGTCGTTCAGGAGTCGTCCAGGAGAAGCTGAGCTGATCTCCACGCTGTCTTCTGAAGGACCTGGAGGACCTGGAGGACCTGGAGGAGCATCAGCAGCAGCAGCAGCAGCAGCAGGAGGTCACTGAGAAGAAGAACAGCTGTCCACAGAGAGTGGAGACGATGCAGCGGAGACGTGTCTTCAGTCAGGGAGCAGCAGCAGTGACTCTTTGTGTCCTGCTGTTCATGGCGACTCAGCAGGTGAGCGACCTGGACCTGACACAGAGGTCAACACAGAGGTCAACACAAACCACCGTCTCTGATAATCAATTCATAAATGAGTCGTTTATGATGGTGAAGAGGAAAAAGAACTTAAACTATGAGGAGATGAACTGGTTAAAAAGTAAAAGTTAAACATTGAAGAACAAGTTTTCACAACCTGGAAAGTTTCCAGGTCGATCGATACAGACTTTTATTGATCGACCCGGACTGAAAAATGTTTACTGAGAAAAAAGAGAAGCTGTTTTTCCACAGAAAAGAAAATCTATTGTGTGTGTGTGTGTGTGTGTGTGTCACAGGTGTGTGCAGCTCCGCCCCCTCAGGTGAGGTCCAGCTCGGCCCACAGTCCAGACGGACGCGGTGTCCCCGCGGTGAGGAGAGTGGCTCGCATGACTCCACTGTGGAGAATCATGAACAGTAAACCGTTCGGAGCTTATTGTCAAAACAACTATGAGTGTTCTACAGGAATCTGCAGGTGAATGTGACACACACACACACACACACGCACAGACACACACACACGAGAATCATTGTAAATAAAAGTTTACTTTTGTATAAAATGTGTGTAAATGATTGTTGTGGTGATTTTTTTCACCTTCATTCGTGTGTTTAGTCAAATCTGAGTTAAATCTGTTCACATCAAGTTCAAATATAATATAGTTGCTGTTTCAGCGTCAGTGATGAACTCCGTCTGTTTGTGTGTCTGTTTGTGTGTCTGTTTGTGTGTCTTCAGAGGTGGACACTGCTCCAACAGCCCGCGCTCGCTGTCTGAAATCATCAACGACTGAACGGACGTTAGCTAACGAACAACGAGAAAAACATCAACAGGAAGTGCACGGACGTAGAAACTCTCCACCAGATTATAATAATGTCCACCAGATTATTATAATCTGGTGGAGAGTTTCTACACAGTGCTGCCCCCCACTGGTGTCTGTGGACACGTCGACACGCAACCATTTAATACGTGAAATACCAAAAAGTGATGAGCTAGTTTAGCTGTGGCGCTAACGTTAGCCTCGGGTGTGACACAGCTTTTTTTTTACGATTTCTGAGGCGAGTGAAACATAAACAGGGAGAGGAATTCAAAATACATTTGTGTTTCCTTTCAGATTATTTTTAAATCCCGTTCTAATCTCAAAGTGTAAACAGAGAAGAACAAACTGACCCTGAACCTTTTTCCAGGAAAGATACGACAAAGTCTGACGCCTGCGGGAGATTAGCTACAAGGTTTTATTATCCACAGCCTGATATGAAGAGAATTATTATTATTATTATCATTATTATTATCATTGTTATTAGCTACTGTTTTCACAGCTGTTGTTGCTGAAAAATCACCGAAACGAGAAAATGTTCACATTTAAGAAGCAGAAAAAAATGATGTCATGAGATGACGTTTCTGTGGTTAAAAAGAAACGAGGACATAATTCACGAGAAGTGATTTCTGTGATGTTTTATTTAGTATTTTTTCACTTTAAATGTTTGTTTTGTGTCGGTGGAAGTTTCAGAATAATCCCTCACTGACTGGAGTCATGTTTCAGCAGAAGTTTGTGCTTTTTAATCTGCACACATTCTTTTATTTTGCACATCAGAGTTCTCACACACACACACACACACACACACACTCTGCTCGTCCTTCTCTCTGCACTCAACATGTTTGACTGATGTTTGAGGACATTTGCACTTTTTAAACCCAAATTATCTTTGTACTGTGTCCCAGTGTCCACTTGATGGACTGTGTCCCAGTGTCCACTCGATGAACCTGTGTTAGAGGTCAGAGCTGCAGGAAGTGGAATAAAAGCATTTCAACCAAAAACAAACATGTCTGTGATTTATGGTTTTAATCATTTCTGTGTGTGTGAATGTGTGTGTGTGACTGAACCTGAGTGCCGAGTCATCTCGATCACTTGGTACAAATCTGCTGAGTCAATCCAGACCAAACCAGACTAAACCTGAGCCAAGTGTCCAGACCAAACCAGACTAAACCTGAGCCAAGTCTGCAGACAAAACCAGACTAAACTTGAGTCAAGTCTCCAGACCAAACCAGACTAAACCTGAGCCACCTCAGAGAAATTAATCCTTTAGAACTCGTCTGTGTGCATTTTGGCGCCATCTACTGGACGTTTCCACCTGTTCACACACAGAATACAGCATTAATTCTTTTTTTATAAAACTTGAATGTAAAATGTAAACGTATTATATTTTCAGGTTTAAAAATCATTTAAAAAGAATAAACATCTATAAAACAGACAGTTATCACATCCCATCCATCCATAAATGACTGTGGAAGCGACAGCACTCACTTGTTTTTCTCTTTTTCTTCAGGAAATCAACGTAAAGATTCAAAATTCAGCTTCAACGTCAACGAGACGAGTGGAAAAACTGAAAAAAATCCAGGTTAAGATGAAAGAAACTGAACGTTAGTGAAATAAAATGCTCAAAAACAACAACATTTTCTCTCTTTTATTACAGATTTAGCTCAAACACAAACAGTGGACATGGAGTGTGACCATCATCTCAACAACAACATTAAGTCGTTAAAAAGACGGAGAAATTAAAGTTTTTTTTTCTCTCTCTCTCCGCGACAGACGGGAAAAATTAACTCGTTAACGACTCATTCTTCTCAGAGAATTCCTAAAAATGATAGTGTGGACACTGAATCTGAATCTAATTTAACATTAATCCTGAACTTTCTCACACAGTACACACACACACACAAAGTTAAGGCTTTTTAATAAATAAACTGTTACAGTAAATGTTTTAGCTTTTATTCATGGTTTCTCTAGGTTTATTGTACGTCCTGTAAAGTGCTTTGTGTTCTCTGACATGTTTGTGTTACAGCGTTTATGATCGTTGACTCACCCTCGTACACTTACTGTGGTTTAGTGACGTGTTGCCATGGAGACGAGGTAAAAAAAAATTGAATTAAATCTGTGAATACGACTGTGAAAATTATGAAATTTCACTACATTGTTTAAGGGAAGACGGGAAAAGTGACGTTAATGTTCTGTCGAGAGCTGCAGAAGGTTAGCATAGCTTAGCATAGCTTAGCACAGAAGCTGTGTATATGTGTGGAACCTTCACTTAATTTCTACGTTTTTAAAAAGAGGCAGAAACTACGACAAAGTCGTTTTTCAAACTAGCTGTTTTTGTTTTGTTTGTTTCCTGATTAGCGACGCTGGGGCTCTGTTGCTAGGCGACGGCAGTACCGTGTTTTCCGCTAAATACTTCTGTTCTGTTTTTTTTGTTTTTTTTTGCTTGAGTGTAAAATGCTTTGTACGTTTCTCGGCGTTGAAAGAGTTTCCTGCGCGTCACTGGACGGCACACGAGCCGCCGGGCAGCAGGTCCTGAACGTAGACCGCCACCGCCTTGGTGAGGTAAGTCATGCTCCCGTAGCGGCCACTGGGGGCGCTGTCGTACAGCAGCCGGCACACGCCGGTGGACGGGTCTTTGTCCAGGATGTGCTCCTCTGCTCCCAGGTCCATCTGGAGAAGAAGAAGAATGAAGAACAACAAGAACAAGGAGAACAAGAAGAAGAACAACAACAAGAACAACAAGAGAGAGCTGCGCGTCATCACTCACCTGGTCTTTCAAGAACATGTCGTTGGCCAGGTGGACGATCTTCTCCACGTGGATGATGGAGCCGATGCTCTGGATGTCCACGTCAGCCAGCATGGTGAGGACCAGGATGGCCTCCACCAGCAGCTGCCGATACTCCGGCTGAGGGACGCGGTTCAACACCGTCTCCACGTGGACGGAGAACTTGATCTCTCCTGGAGTCATCTGCACCACACACACACACACACACACACAGTCAGAGAAGGAGCTTCTAGAAACTTGGTTCTGATTCTCCTCCTATTAACATTTAAAGGTTTGTCTTAAAGACAAAAGAACGCCAAAACTCAACAGAAGAATCTCGATTTAAGCTTTAAGAGTTGAGAAACTCAGACTAGGTGGCGCCGTCACCTCTCTGGTGGTGGAAGAAGGAAGGACGAAGCCTTCGATGGAGAGACCGTGACACTGCAGGAGACACAGGACACACGATCAGTTCCACAAACAGCAGCCATCAAAGCAGCAGTTTAAAAAAAAGTGTTGACGCACCTTCTGAAGAATCTTCCAGACTTTCTGGTAAAAGCCGACGGGGACTCGGTTCAGAGCGCCGTCCAGCCGCCGCCTGCGCACCCACTGTCCCTGCTTGGTGTCCTTGGAAACTGGGGCGCTGTCGGGAACGTCCAGAGACTCGATGGACGGCAGCCGGTATCTCTGGAAGAACAGAGGAGAGGAGAGGAGAGGCGAGATGAGCTGGAGTTTGACAGAAGAGGAACAGCGCCCCCTTCCTGTGGCCGAGTTCTGATGGACAAAATTATCCGATGATGATGATGAAGAAGAAGAAAAGACAAATCTTTACCCCGGAGTCGACGTTGTCAATGTCCAGAGACTGTGAAGTAATTCCCTGAGACACAAGAAGAATGAAAAAAAAGAAGGAGAAGAAGAAAAGAAAAGAAAAGATGGAGAAATATGCACAAAATAAAACATTTGTTTTGTTAGTGAATTAAAAAAAACAGCAGAAAAACAAACCCACTTCATGCAGGAATCAAACGGATCATCAGATCGCGTGATGAAGAGAAATCAGGTTAGAGTTTCATCAAACATCCTCATCGCCACGGTAACAGAGTGATGATTTTGTCATTAACGGAGTTAAAGCTGCACAAACTCAATATTTTTACACTTTGGATATCAATCAAATGTAAATTAGCACCGACTTAATCTCTACAGCCTCAGATTAAATCATCATTATTCTTTCACTAGCTTCAGTAACCAAACAGCAGTAATGAAAACATGAATTCATTCATAGTTTTGTGATAACAGAAGACAGAATGATATCCAGGCAGATTTTAGGATTATTTACACACAAAACCAATCTGAGATTAAATCCCCTGTGCCAGGTTTACATCACAGTAAATCGAGAGGATTAATCTAGATTAAGAATCAGGCTCATCATCATCATCATCATCATCAGTGCAGATGATCGAAACAAACGGTGAAGATGCAGAATGATGACGAAACTGTTAGATCAACAATCACTGATTATTGATGAGTGTATTTTATACTCAGACGGAGTTCATTCATTCATTCATAACTCTTGAGCTCATGAATCATGTTAATTAAAAACAATCCCAGAAAAAAACAAAAGTTTAGCGACGATGCTCATGTGTTCACCTTCTGAGGAGGCAGCGACTGATCCAACTGAAACCAGGAGGACAAGAGTTAATCTAGACACACACACACACACACACACACAGACAGACAGACAGACAGTTTGGTTGCTCTGATCTTCTCACACCTGAAGTTTCCACATGTCCTCTAAACTAAAACCTCACACTGATCACAAGTCCAACAACAAACCCCGTCCTGGTCTGACTGACGATGTCTGACTGACGTGGACGCGCTTCAGCGGTCGTTTTATAACAACTATCGTCTTATAAAAGTTCGTAATGAAGAAGGCTAACGTTCCCGAGCGTCACCTTAAACTGATCCGTCAGGGAAAATCTGCGCTCGGCCTGAGACACAAAAAAAAACTGGTGAATAAATCACAGAAAACAAACGGCTCTGAGATGGATTAAAAAATGTTTAATTCATTCATTCATTCATTCATCACATTATCTGTCAATTTTCGGCAGC
Organism: Solea solea; assembly: GCF_958295425.1. Lineage (NCBI taxonomy): Eukaryota > Metazoa > Chordata > Actinopteri > Pleuronectiformes > Soleidae > Solea > Solea solea. The sequence goes on from NC_081136.1 coordinate 34,630,479, forward strand.
AAAAAAAAATAAAAAATCCACGATGATCCCAACAGATTATTTTCCCTCCAGCCCATAATTCTGAATTAATCCGGCTGAATTAAATCTGATTTTACTCTGATTCATGGTCATGGTCACCTGACTGTGCTCCCTCAAAGACAACCTGCTCTCCAGCTGTGAAAAAACAACAGTCACTCATCTACAATCTGACTGACATGAATGATGATGTGTGGTAAGACTCTCATATTATGGTCTGTGTGACAGGGTGTGTGTGTGTGTGTGTGTGTGTGTGTGTGTCATAGCCGTACCATCCTCATGTCGCTCTTCAGTTTGCTGATTCCCACTCTCTCGCTCTTGGTGGCGCCGACGTTGCCCAGGTGATGGATGGAGATGGCAGGACCGACTCCTGTGTCCATCTCTCTCACTGCGGAGGAGACAGACAGACAGACAGACAGACAGACAGAAACTGAAGTGTGGAAATGTGCTGGAGAGAAAACTGAACTAAACCTCTGAAGTGAGTTCAGACTGAGCAGAGGGATCAGAGACAGGCGTTGATGAGGTGTGTTGCCATGGCGACTCACTGCTGCGCTGCACTCCAAACTCTTTGCCGCTCAGGATGTGGTGCAGAAGATTCTTCAGTTCAGACGGACTCAAACTCATCAGAGAGTCTGTGGCCTCCTCTCCTACACACACACACACACACACAGCAAGTTAACAGAAGTCCCTGGGATTTAAAATTTCTGGGATATTTAATCCCTGTGATTTTTAAAATTTCTGGGATTTTTAATCCCTGTGATTTTTTAAATCTCTGGGATTTTTAAAATCTCTGAGATTTTTAATCCCTGGGATTTTTTAAATCTCTGAGATTTTTAATCCCTGGGATTTTTTAAATCTCTGAGATTTTTAATCCCTGGGATTTTTAAAATCTCTTTGATTTTTAATCCCTGGGATTGTTGAATATCTGAAAAGTGTCCGTGTTGGACCTGAGCAGTTGAGCGACTGTGCGAGTTCAGTGGCCATGACCTGGATGATGAGGCCGATGCGGAGCCTGAACATCTCACTGAACAGACTGGGCTGAGTCCTGATGCTCATCGCCAGGTAAACCATGATCTCCTGCAGGACGGAGGAGGCGGGAGAGGAGGAGTGAGAGGAGGAGGAAGAGGAGGTGCAGGAGTGAGAGGAGGAGGACCCACAGAGGACTGACCTGAGTGAGGATGGCCACGCTGATGTTGTTGTCACTGGCCTCGTCGATCAGAGCAGCCAGCTGATCAGGAGGAACAGGAGCAGTGATGGTTTTCTCTCTGGGTTCAGGTGGAAGACCCACGGTCAGGTGCTTCTGATGAGCCAGCAAATCAGAGCAGGCCTACAAAGGAGGGGGAGGAGTCAGCCAAGAGTCTGGGTCACTGTCAGTGTGTGTGTGTGTGTGTCTCTTGTACCGAGTCGAGCTCCTCCACCTTCTTCCTCAACAGTCCAGAGATCATCCTGACGAGGCCCCACAGCTTCAGCTCGCCCACCTTCTCATACAGGTCAGTGAGCAGCGAGCGAACTGTGGAGCCTTTACCATGAAGCTGAGTGTCCCAGTCCATCCCTCTGACAACACACACACACATTTAAACAGGACATAAAGACGCTTCATCATCTCAGAAAGAAACCACTGATCACTTTATAAAACAAGCATCTTTATTCATTCTGAATGTCAGTGTGTGTACGTGTGTGTGTGTCTCACTTGTCTTTAAACAGGATGTAGAGTATGTCCGCCTGGTCCTGCAGACTCTGAGTGTCTCCCAGCAGCTGAACCAAAGCCTGGTAATCGATGGCTCCCGTCGCGTCTCGAGGAATCCCACTCTGCGCCGCGACCGACACGCTGGGACCCTGCAGGACAGAGACGCACACGTGAAGACGACGACGGCGACGACAACGACGATGACGACGCTGTCAGTGTGTAAGGGCGAACAGACCTGAGTCTGCTGTGGTTCAGAAGAGTCCGGCAGGTTCAGGTTGAGCGGCGGCTGAGAGGAGCGGAACAGTTTGTTGGCCAGATACATGTTCACGTCTACACGACAACAACAGAAACAACAACAACATCAAAGATGATGCTTCATCCTCCATGATGATGATGATGATGAGGACAAGGTCTCCTCTCACTCTGGACGTTGAGGTTCTCCGCCTTGGCCTTCAGCGCGACCAACTCCTTGGTTTTAGTCGCTGCGGCCTTGAACCTGCTCAGACCTACAGGCTGCTGCTGCTGCTGCTGCTGTTTGGGCTTCTTAGGAGCGGCGTGAGCCAACAGCTGATCCAGGTACTGAGCCAGGTCGTCTGCCTCTGGAGGCGGAGACAAAGGAGGAGGAGGAGGAGCAACACACACAGTGAAAACTAGACTCAGTTTTAACGTGGCTGTAAATGTTTGACAGGAAATGTCTCTTCCTGGACACTGACTGACTCAGTGACACTTTAGATGAGGGAACACATATTCAACATTCATTCATTCATTCATGAATAAAATTAGTAACATATTGGCTCTAAATGAGTCATTATTAAGTACTTATTAACGCTTTATTCTGCACGGCCTTATTATATCTAATAATAATAATACCTAATGAACATGAGCATATTGAGATCATAATTCATATGCAACAACTTCCTCACTTACTACTAATAAGCAATAATTGTGAGATTATTCAGGGAAAACTCTTAGTTAAAGGCTCACTGGTCGTATAATAAGACTGTGCACAATAAGGCAGTAATAAGTACTTAATAATGACTCATTACGAGCCAATATGTTGCTAATTTGCATGCTAATAATTAATTAATGGTGAATATGTGTTCCCTCATCTAGAGTGTTTCCAAAATAGGGGAATGGAGTTCATCTGGGGCATAATCTTAATCTGCTCGGACATGCTTTAATATGCACGCAGATTGAATGAAGACAGGCAGCAGGTTATCAGTGAACACATGCAGCGTTAAGTCAACGAGCAACAAACAAACAAACAAACAAACAACACAAGTCTGTGCTTTTCAACCATTTAAAACAAAAACTAAGAGAAGAAATTGAAATATTTCTCGCTAATCTCAAAACGAGAGATATAATTGTGCGAGACTTTCCAGCTTTTCCTTAAATGAAGAGATTTTAAATGTTAAAAAACCAGTGAGAATGTTAGAGCGTTAGTATCAGAGAGACTTTGAAGAGGAAGGACGTCTCCTCTTCACAAGTCTTCCCGTCTGTGTATGTGTTTATAGTTTCTATAAAGACATACAGCAGTAATGGTCACACCATCAGTGGGAAACTCATTTTCCACGGCTGGTGTCACCATTTTGTTTTCTTACCATCGTCATAGCGTAACTCATGCACGTTTCCATCGTCGCTACCCTCATCATCATCAGCAGCAGCAGCAGCAGCAGCATCACACGTGTGGCTGTGGAGACTCATGCTGCCGCGACTCTTACCGTCCAGGAAACTCAGGTGAGCAAAACAGGAAGTGGTGAAGAACTCTGACATTTTTCCCGTCTGGATCCTGGAGAGTTCACACAGTGTTTCTCAGGTCAAAAACATACTTTAAAAAGAAGGTGATCAATGTTTACAATGTAACGATCAAGATTATTCTTTATGATTTATGACCTGCGTTGCTGCTGAAACACTGTAAATGTCTCTGTTGTGGGACTAATAGATTTATCTCATCTCTAATACCTAACTTCAGAATATCCTAAATATATATTTTATTTTTGTATTTAAATGTTTAAATGAATGAATGATTTAAATGAACTCAGTCAAACTCACCGGGCTCCACCGTAGTAACCGTCCTGAAGCTTCTTCAGTGTCGCCAAGACGGCAGGATCCAGGTTGGTGTGGTCTTCAGCTGGAACACACACACACACAACATGAGGAACACACATACACACACTAAGTGAAGGACCAACACAAAAGTCTGAAAACATGAAGCATCATCCACATCCATGCTCTGTGTGTGTGTGTGTGTGCGCGCTCACTCAGCATGGTCTGTGAGATGGGAAACGTGACGGTGGGTCGCCCCGTCATCCTCCATCTGGACGCCAGATAAGAGATCTCTGTCCTCAGCATCTCCACGATCATCTTGTTGTCCAGCGCCAGGTAAAACTGCTGATGGTCAATGAACTGCAGACACACACAGACACACACAGACACACACAGACACACAACGCCTTTAATAACATTCACACACACACACGTGTAAACATGTCTCAGGTGTTTTTTGGTCCCACCTGAGGCGTGAAGGAGAACACAGAGTTCCTGATGCTGTAGAACTTGGAGGTTCCCAGGACTCCGATCCTCCTGTAGGGTCGACCCGTCAGACCCAGCCTGGGGTTCCGTCCTGAGACGAAGCCGCAGGGGGGGGAAAAAAAAAGAAAGACTTTATTTACCTTAATCAAAGCAGGCAGGTGATCATGTGACCATGGAGGCGGGATCATCTGTAAGCCTGAGTGAAAGTTGTCTCGTACCCAGTCGGGCGTAGATGTGGCTCAGGACTCTGGACGGCTGGACGTGGATGGGATAGATGTCGGCCACAGTCTCCACCTCGATCCCGTTCTTCAGCAGCAGCTCTTTTATCTCCTCAGTCTCTGCCAGGAGTGAAACTGCAGGAGGAAAAACAGGTTTTAACGTAAAACTATAAAAAAAAACAAACAACACACAGCCAATTTTAAATCCTCGCTCACCCTGAACGACCACGTCAGGCTTAGGGACGGTGGAGAAACGACGGTTCAGAGGGTCGATCTCTCCTGGAGCGAGAAAACCCTGAGACATCACACAGACGCACAGAGAACTAAGAATTACAATCATGTCCTTTAAAAACAGCTTTTATTTGATATTCATATTTAGAGAAATAAGAAAAATCTTTTTTTAAATTAACACAACATGAGAAACACACACGACAAGAGAGAAGAAAGAAAGAAAGAAAGAAAGAAAGAAAGAGACATGTCACCTCAGATAAAAGTTTCCCCAGGATGTAGAGAGACTGTCCCCACTTCAGAGGACATTTACCCTGAGGAACTCTCTCCACAGAGTGAGGATTCTCATACTCCTCCTCCACCTGGTGACATCATCATCATCATCATCAGTGGTGGCACCATAATAACAACACAATGGAATTAAAACAGGATAAAATGATGAGGTCAAATAAAGTAAACAGCTTTAATTAAAGAGCCACAATAATCCAGGCGGATTAGAGAACTTTAATAGTGTTCACCTTCTCAGCAGGAACGCTGTAAAGTTCTGGAACCAGCCGGATCCCGTCCTTCTGTTTGATCAGGATTCTGTCCAGAGCCTCCTGGTACTCCTGCACCTGGACCATCACACACACACACATTTACCTCATTAATACACACACACACACATTTACCTCATTAACACACACACACGCACACACACCTGTTCAGGACAGTTGATGAAAATGCCGTCCAGGATGAGGTAGGTCCAGAAGAGCGGCCACTCACACTCGATGTTCTCAAACAACTTCAGCTCTGCAGATTCATAATAAAGTCTGTTTGGATCCTGAGAGAAAAAAACAAAAACACAACAAGAAGATGGTTCTTCTCCTCTGCTCTCTGTGACACAGGCGCACACACAGACACACACAGTGTGAGTCACCTCTTTAGGAGTTCTGTGTCCGTCTCTGAGGAACCTGCAGCAGCCGTATCGACCCTGACACACACACAGAGACAGTTGAGTGTCTTCAGAAGGACAGTAGAAGAACACAGTGAAGATCTGAGGACCTGACGTGGTCTGCACCTGCAGTTTGGAGATGATTTCCTCTTTGGTCATGTTCACGATGCTCATGTCCTCCACAGCAAAGGCCGGATATGAGATGATGGCGAGGACGCCGGCGTCCACCTCTTTAGAGATGGACGCTCTGGGTAACATGGACGTCAGGATGGACTGGAGATGGACAATCATGAGGGCCGTGTGTGAGTGTGAGTGTGTGTGCATGCGTGTGTGTGTGTGTGTGTTACCTGGCAGTGCTGAATATCATCAGCTAAAGCATGAACCACAGATCCTGGTCCTCCTTTAGCTCCAAACAGGTTCAGGTCGTCCAAAACCTCGAGCGCAGCCTGAAGGAAACACCACAGCAGTCATGTGACCCCTCAGGCGCAGTCATGTGACCCCTCAGACGCAGTCATGATTTTCCCTGAGTGACTTTTAGTGCAAAGATCACAATAATCTGATGGTTTGTGTTCTTAAAGAGAGAAGTTTCCACTCCTTTGCTTCCATGTTTCTCACATTCTTTATGTTGTTTTATGGAAAAATCTTTAACAGCATGTGAACTCCATGCCGATGATTTAAGGAAATAAACAGAAGTCTGTGTTTTGATGATATAAGCTCCAGGAAACGTCCTGCAGTGGTTTCTAAAGTCTGAAATAAACCTCCCTGTGTGTGTGTGTGTGTGTTATTTCAGAGTCACAGGCTGTTCTTGGAAGACCAAAGAGAACCTGATACGTGCTGTTAAATGCAGGACGAGGACAGCGGCAGGTCAGCAGCAGGGGGCGCAAACGAGTGACAAGTTAAGACAAAAAAAACCTCAAAACACCAACGTTTGTCAGAGATTATTTAAACGCTTCCTCGTCATTATTCCTCATCTAAGAGAGCTGAAATCCACTCATGACCGGGCTCCAGTCACAGTCACCGTCTGATCCTCTGGTCTGTGGAGTCTGAGGTCGTGTAAAGGTCAGAGTAAAGGTCGCAGCAGTGACTGGACACCTTGAAGTGAGCCAGAATGTTTTTACCGGAGCAGCTGTTGTGATTCTGAAACTCGCTCACACTTTCTCCTCCTCACCCTCTCACCACTCTGCTCCCGGGGCTGAATTATTCCTATTCTTTATTTAAAAACGGCAAAAAAAGTTGTGTCTCTTTAACCTCGTTGCATACGGGAAATTATACGCCAACGAGATACTAGATAATCCAGGAGATAATCCCTGTCATTTTAGAAAAAGGACAGAAAATAAAGATGGACAGTTACGACCTTCACTGTCCCACGTATGAAGTCATTTAGACCAGGGAAGGTCTCAGTCCTGGTCCTGGTCCTGTCTCACCTGACTCTAACACACCTGATCACATCATCATGGAGCAGTCATGTGACTCCGGCGTGCGTGTGTGTGTGTGTGTGTGTGCGTACCTTGGCCATGCCTATAGAGCTGGCGTTGAGTTCAGTGATGCCCTGGTTGGTTTTCTCTCCTCGTTCCCACATCCCATAATCCTGTGAGGAAGCAGACAAACACACAGTGATGATGATCTTTAAAAAAGGTAAAAAGGTGTGTGTGTGTGTGTGTGTGTGTGTGTGTGTCCAGAACTGGACTCACTGCCACTTTGTAAGCTGCCTCGATGTAGAACATGAGGTTCTGGACGACGTCCACCTCGTCCTGCGTGTAGACGATGTGAAGACCTGCGACCGGAAAAACAACAGTTACCACAGATAATAACACACGACACAAATAACACTTCAAATGATGAATTTAAATAGAAATTGGGCCGATACCAGAGGCGGTCATCTGAGCGAGGAAGAAGAGGAAGAGTGAGGTGGCGTCGACCTGCAGGTGACCCCACTCGTCGTCTCCCACCACCGGCGCGCACGTGCTGGTGTTGTACTTGGCGTGGAGCGAGTCCGACGTGCTCTTGCTGTATTTGAACTTCTCCACTTTGTCCAGCTGGACAAAATGAGACATGTGAACACATGAACGTGGAGGAGACAATGAACACATGAACGTGGGGGAGACAACACACAAAATATTTACAGTATTTTAAATTTAGTTTTAGCACATTTTTCCTTTTTCTATCTAATATTGGAAGTATATTTCCCCAGAGAGGGATGATAATCTAATCTAATCTAATCTATAAAACAGAAATCACTGTCTTTTTACATTTCAGACTATATATATATATATACACACACGTATATATGTATATATATGTATACATACATATATGTGTGTATATATGTATGTATGTATATATATATATATATACTGTATATATATATATATATATATATATATATATATATATATATATATATATATATATATATATATATACTTATATAGTATATAAAATATATAAAAGCATACTAATATCACAGGATTATCATGAATCTCAATCCTTTTTTGCCAGAATCTAATCTAACCTAATCCAGTCCAATCCAATCCAATCCACTCTGCTTTCATCTCATCTACTCTACTCTACTCTAATATGGAAAATCTATCTAATCTAATGACGGCTCTGCCTTTTTCCATTTAAGAATATTAATATTATATATAATATTAAAGAAAAGTTTGACAATGAACACAGAGACATGATGACTCATTTACTTTTGTAAGGATCTAATCTAATCTAATTAAATTTAATTTAATTTAATTTAATTTAATCTGTATTAATGGTATAATAATTATAATATCAAAGAAACATGACAACATTGAAAGGAAATGTTAGTGTATAGTGGGTTTTTTTCGACGTGACCTTTGACACGACGTACCTGTCTCATGATGCAATGAAGGACTCCTCTCATCAGCTTCACCACACTCTGCACACAGAGACAGTGAGACAGTGAGACAGAGAGAGATATGTCTAAATGTCAGCATGTCCCTGGAGTCCACTCACACACTCACAGAAACATGAGAACCTTCATCAGCAGGATGAGGACAAATGTCTCTGATAATCTTTGATTGACTTCCTGTGTTTGTCTCATTCACAGCTGAAAGTCAACCTCACACTGACCTGCTACATTTCACTTTCACTCATTCTCAGTTTACACACTTCCCTGCTCAGCTCTGTTTTAATCTCAGTTTTAATCTCGTTCTCAGATGACTGACCTGCTCCAGCTCTGTTTTAATCTCAGTTTTAATCTCGTTCTCAGATGACTGACCTGCTCCAGCTCTGTTTTAATCTCAGTTTTAATCTCGTTCTCAGATGACTGACCTGCTCCAGCTCTGTTTTAATCTCAGTTTTAATCTCGTTCTCAGATGACTGACCTGCTCCAACTCTGTTTTAATCTCAGTTTCAATCTCGTTCTCAGATGACTGACCTGCTCCAGCTCTGTTTTAATCTCAGTTTTAATCTCGTTCTCAGGTGACTGACCTGCTCCAGCTCTGTTTTAATCTCAGTTTCAATCTCGTTCTCAGATGACTAACCTGCTCCAGCTCAGTTTTAATCTGGTTCTCAGATGACTGACCTGCTCCAGATCAGTTTTAATCTGTTTTAATCTCAGTTTTAATCTGGTCCTCAGGTGACTGACCTGCTCCAGCTCGTAGGCCTTGGCCTTGTCCTCATCGCGGTCAGCGTTCTTCCTGTAAGCCAGACTAAGTGCCCACACTGACAGGATACTGTAAACATTGTCTCTGACCCAGGCGTCCGGCTGATCGGTACTACCCGGAAGAAGACCCGTCACTGGATTCTGTCAGGCACACAGAGGTCAAAGGTTATCATCAGGTACAAAGGTCAGAGGTCTGCGGTACATGTGGTTTTCCTTCCTTCCTTGTTTAACCTGATGTACTAGTATCACCATATCAGATTTTCAGCTTCTGTGATTTTTCAGCTTCTTAAATGTGAATATTTTCTAGTTTATGTGATTTTTCAGCTTCTTAAATGTGAATATGTTCTAGTTTCTGTGATTTTTCAGCTTCTTAAATGTGAATATGTTCTAGTTTCTGTGATTTTTCAGCTTCTTAAATGTGAATATGTTCTAGTTTCTGTGATTTTTCAGCTTCTTAAATGTGAATATTTTCTAGTTTCTGTGATTTTTCAGCTTCTTAAATGTGAATATTTTCTAGTTTCTGTGATTTTTCCGCTTCCGAAATGTGAATATTTTCTAGTTTATGTGATTTTTCAGCTTCTTAAATGTGAATATTTTCTAGTTTATGTGATTTTTCAGCTTCTTAAATGTGAATATTTTCTAGTTTCTGTGATTTTTCCACTTCTCAAATATGATTATTTTCTAGTTTCTGTGATTTTTCCGCTTCTTAAATGTGAATATTTTCTACTTTATGTGATTTTTCAGCTTCTTAAATGTGAATATTTTCTAGTTTATGTGATTTTTCAGCTTCTTAAATGTGAATATTTTCTAGTTTATGTGATTTTTCAGCTTCTTAAATGTGATTATTTACTAGTTTCTGTGATTTTTCCAGCTTCTTAAATGTGAAGATTTTCTAGTTTCTGTGATTTTTCCGCTTCTTAAATGTGAATATTTTCTAGTTTATGTGATTTTTCAGCTTCTTAAATGTGAATATTTTCTAGTTTATGTGATTTTTCAGCTTCTTAAATGTGAATATTTTCTAGTTTCTGTGATTTTTCAGCTTCTTAAATATGATTATTTTCTAGTTTCTGTGATTTTTCCGCTTCTTAAATGTGAATATTTTCTACTTTATGTGATTTTTCAGCTTCTTAAATGTGAATATTTTCTAGTTTATGTGATTTTTCAGCTTCTTAAATGTGAATATTTTCTAGTTTCTGTGATTTTTCAGCTTCTTAAATATGATTATTTTCTAGTTTCTGTGATTTTTCAGCTTCTTAAATGTGAATATTTTCTAGTTTATGTGATTTTTCAGCTTCTTAAATGTGAATATTTTCTAGTTTATGTGATTTTTCAGCTTCTTAAATGTGAATATTTTCTAGTTTATGTGATTTTTCAGCTTCTTAACTGTGATTATTTACTAGTTTATGTGATTTTTCAGCTTCTTAAATGTGATTATTTACTAGTTTCTGTGATTTTTCCAGCTTCTTAAATATGATTATTTACTAGTTTCTGTGATTTTTCCAGCTTCTTAAATGTGAATAACATCTTAAATGTTACGTGAATAACATTTCAGATGTCTTCAACATTCATGTCTCTATTGAGGTTTCTAATGTCTATGTGTGTACTTGTTTTTCTTTCCAAACTCTTTCTGATGTAAATAAAAGACCAGAGGGAACAAAACCAACCAGGACCACTGGTCGTCATGGAGACCAAAGTCCGGTTCTAATGAAGCAGACATTCATTTCCAAATCTCTGGTTAAAGTCAGAGGTTAGAGTTAGGGATTAACTGGTTATGGTTTAAGGCAATTTTTTTTCCCATCTTTTAAAAATTAGACTGTTCAAATGAGCATGGTCTGGTGAATTTTACACAGTTTAATGAACAGTTTAAAGTGAGTAAAGTTACGTTAAATGCGTACCTGGTGTTTGAGGATGGTCTGGTGAATTTTACACAGTTTAATGAACAGTTTAAAGTGAGTAAAGTTACGTTAAATGCGTAGCTGGTTGTGTTTGAGAATGGTCTGGTGAATTTTACACAGTTTAATGAACAGTTTAAAGTGAGTAAAGTTACGTTAAATGCGTAGCTGGTGTTTGAGGATGGTCTGGTGAATTTTACACAGTTTAATGAACAGTTTAAAGTGAGTAAAGTTACGTTAAATGCGTACCTGGTGTTTGAGGATGGTCTGGTTAACTATCCGGACATAGTTGTCCAGTTTAACGCCAGAGTTGCTGCGACTTCTCATGGTGACTGAACTGAACTGACAGGTGAACGATTCAACTTCCACTACAAAGACGAACACGCGTTAAATCCTCCGCAGTGACGTCAGCAAAAACATTTCTTCACCGTTACGGTTAAAATAAAGGAGACGGTTTGAGGTAGAGAAGAAGAAGAAGAAGACAGTTTCCAGAAAACTCAGCAGTTTGGCTGACATTTAAAAAGCTGCAGCAGCAGAGGAAACCTGAAGCTGCAGTGACGCTAAACCGGAAAAACAACCGGAAATGAGGCGCCCCGCCGCCAAAATAAAAGCTTCTTCTTTTTCTTCTTTCTTTCTTCTTCTTTTTCTTTTTTCCTTCTCCTCCTTTTACTTTTGTATTATTTGAGTATTCATACAGGAAAATAACTTTTATGTTAAAAAGGGGAATAAAAATGCAATTTGTGGAGAATGTGACTGTTTAACATATTACATTTTAATTGTAATATACATTAAAAGATGCAGTTGCGTTTTGAGGGAAAAAAAAAATCACATTTTATTTCTCAAACTTTTCCATTTCGTCCACTTTTGAGAAAACATTAAAAAGACTACAAGGCCCCAGAATGCTTTTCGTTGAGCGATCCGTTCCTGAAAATCGTCCGCCGACCGGAACTAGTGCGTCGATGTTGTGCGTTTATAAAGAGCGGATATGCATCTTACCGTGAACTGAAATCATATAAATACCATATTAAAAACCAATACAATTATAACACATTACATACATATATAGCGTGAACATTTATGATGTTTTAATGTTCACTCACGATGCGGGAGCAAGACATTTTCTGTGTCTATTTTCTGGTCTTGGGGAATGTTTACGATGGAACACTCTGAGTTAAGAACCGGGCGTCGCTCGCTTTCGTCTCTTCTCTGTGAGATTCAAATATAATCTTCATTTTTGAACATTTTTGAACAAATATCAGGTTGTTTTTTAAACTAAATGAGTCGCAATGGAGGACAGCGGGGGTAAAAAGACAGTCACGTATGTGTTTAGCTCTAATTTCATTCACACATGCGACACATTGTCCAAAGTACCAAACAGGGTGAGTTGCATTTAAAGCTGCTTTGTTTTCCTTTGGATAAACTTTTGTTTTCGGACTCTGGTTTGTACCTTTTTAAATAACGGTTATAGTTTGTTTTCCTCGTTCTCAGGCGAGTATGGTTCACTCACTGATAGAAGCTTATGGTCTGCTGGAACATATGAGGTGAGCTGCTACTGTTGGTTGTTGTTGTTGTTGTTGTTGTTGTTGTTGTTGCTTAGATGTGGAAGACGATTGTCCTCTTATCAGGCACTGTGTAAGCCACTCACTCTCCCACACCAAAGTCCATAGACATATTCAGTGATTTTAACATCACAGCACACAGGAGTTGTTGATCCACTGCTGCCTCCATCACTAAGTTCAAATGTCTGATTTTATCACTTTGGCATTTGAAATCCTTTGTTCAGATTAACCTCAGAGACACAAAGTGACCACACGAGGCAGCAGTAGACCAACAGCTCCTGTGTCCCTGCGGGCTAAAATCACTGATTTTCTCTGTGAGGTTTGGTGTGGGAGAGTGAGTGGTTTTACAAACTTCAGTTTCCTGTTGGTTTCAGCCATGTTGTCACTGAAACTTTCTATATAATTCATGTGTTTCTTCCTCTTCAGGGTTGTGAAGCCTCGTGTGGCCACCATCGAGGAGATGGCCAGGTTCCACACAGACTCTTACCTGGAACATCTTCATAAAATCAGCGAGGACGGAGACAACGACGACCCTCAGTCAGTCGACTATGGTTTAGGTGAGAAATGGCAGGAGTAATTTTCACTGGTGCCTCACAGCACGGGGGTCAAATGTTTGAATCCCGTCTCATTAAAGTCCTGTGTGGAGTTTTCATGTTTATGTTCTCCGTGTTTTCTCCACCTACAGATTGAAGTTAGGTTTAATGTGTGCTCTAAATATTATATATGTGCTATAGATGATGACTTCCACCTTAATAGTTTATTCTCCCTTTTATTCACGTAATTAATCTAATCTGAAACACACATACACACACGATATACAGCATATCCATTAAAAATAAGTCAATACAAGGCAATCAGAGATGGCAGACTTCACCCCATTCATGCAACAAGCCTCTGTTGGCCTCTGTTGGTCATATTGGCAAGTGTGGAAACGCGACATACTAACCTTGACTTTCTGGTATGAGATACTAAACTGTGACTTTTTGGACAACATACTAGACATAGTATGTCGTCCAAAATGTGAGAAAAAAGTCATAGGTTAGTATGTTGTCCAAAATGTGAGAAAAAAATCATAGGTTGGTATGTCGTCCAAAATGTGACAAAAAAGTCATCCTTATTATGTCGTCCAAAATGTGACAAAAAAGTCATAGGTTAGTATGTCGTCCAAAATGTGACAAAAAAGTCATCCTTATTATGTCATCCAAAATGTGACAAAAAAGCCATAGGTTAGTATGTCGACCAAAATTTGACAAAAAAGTCATAGGTTAGTATGTCGTCGAAAATGTGACAAAAAAGTCATAGGTTAGTATGTCGTCGAAAATTTGACAAAAAGTCATAGGTTAGTATGTCGTCCAAAATGTGACAAAAAAGTCATAGGTAAGTATGTCGTCCAAAATGTGACAAAAAAGTCATAGGTTAGTATGTTGTCCAAAATTTGACAAAAAAGTCATAGGTAAGTATGTCGACCAAAATTTTACAAAAAAGTCATAGGTTAGTATGTCATCCAAAATGTGACAAAAAAGTCATAGGTTAGTATGTTGTCGAAAATTTGACAAAAAAGTCATAGGTTAGTATGTCGTCCAAAATGTGACAAAAAAAGTCATAGGCTAGTATGTCGTCTAAAATCACACCAAAAAGTCATAGGTTAGTATGTTGTCCAAAATTTGACAAAAAAGTCATAGGTTAGGATGTCGTCCAAATTGTGACAAAAAAGTCATAGGTTAGTATGTCGACCAAAATGTGACAAAAAAGTCATAGGTTAGTATGTTGACCAAAATTTGACAAAAAAGTCATAGGTTAGTATGTTGACCAAAATTTGACTAAAAAGTCATAGGTTACTATGCCAACCAAAATCACACCAAAAAGTCATAGGTTAGTATGTCGACCAAAATCACACCAAAAAGTCATAGGTTAGTATGTCGACCAAAATTTGACGAAAAAGTCATAGGTTAGTATGTCGACCAAAATTTGACTAAAAAGTCATAGGTTAGTATGCCAACCAAAATCACACCAAAAAGTCATAGGTTAGTATGTTCTCCAAAATCACACCAAAAAGTCATAGGTTAGTATGTCGACCAAAATTTGACGAAAAAGTCATAGGTTAGTATGTCGACCAAAATTTGACTAAAAAGTCATAGGTTAGTATGCCAACCAAAATCACACCAAAAAGTCATAGGTTAGTATGTTCTCCAAAATTTGACAAAAAAGCCATAGGTTAGTATGTCGTCCAAAATGTGACAAAAAAAGTCATAGGCTAGTATGTCGTCTAAAATCACACCAAAAAGTCATAGGTTAGTATGTTGTCCAAAATTTGACTAAAAAGTCATAGGTTACTATGCCAACCAAAATCACACCAAAAAGTCATAGGTTAGTATGTCCACCAAAATCACACCAAAAAGTCATAGGTTAGTATGTCGACCAAAATTTGACGAAAAAGTCATAGGTTAGTATGTCGACCAAAATTTGACTAAAAAGTCATAGGTTAGTATGCCAACCAAAATCACACCAAAAAGTCATAGGTTAGTATGTTGTCGAAAATTTGACAAAAAAGTCATAGGTTAGTATGTCGTCCAAAATGTGACAAAAAAAGTCATAGGCTAGTATGTCGTCTAAAATCACACCAAAAAGTCATAGGTTAGTATGTTGTCCAAAATTTGACAAAAAAGTCATAGGTTAGTATGTCGTCCAAAATGTGACAAAAAAGTCATAGGTTAGTATGTCGACCAAAATGTGACAAAAAAGTCATAGGTTAGTATGTTGACCAAAATTTGACAAAAAAGTCATAGGTTAGTATGTCGACCAAAATTTGACTAAAAAGTCATAGGTTAGTATGCCAACCAAAATCACACCAAAAAGTCATAGGT
This sequence comes from Solea solea, assembly GCF_958295425.1. Lineage (NCBI taxonomy): Eukaryota > Metazoa > Chordata > Actinopteri > Pleuronectiformes > Soleidae > Solea > Solea solea. Next base: position 34,646,045 of record NC_081136.1, read on the forward strand.
TAGTATGTTCTCCAAAATTTGACAAAAAAGCCATAGGTTAGTATGTCGACCAAAATTTGACAAAAAAGTCATAGGTTAGTATGTCGTCCAAAATGTGACAAAAAAGTCATAGGTTAGTATGTCGTCGAAAATTTGACAAAAAGTCATAGGTTAGTATGTCGTCCAAAATGTGACAAAAAAGTCATAGGTAAGTATGTCGTCCAAAATGTGACAAAAAAAGTCATAGGCTAGTATGTCGTCTAAAATCACACCAAAAAGTCATAGGTTAGTATGTTGTCCAAAATTTGACAAAAAAGTCATAGGTTAGTACGTCGTCCAAAATGTGACAAAAAAGTCATAGGTTAGTATGTCGACCAAAATGTGACAAAAAAGTCATAGGTTAGTATGTTGACCAAAATTTGACAAAAAAGTCATAGGTTAGTATGTTGACCAAAATTTGACTAAAAAGTCATAGGTTACTATGCCAACCAAAATCACACCAAAAAGTCATAGGTTAGTATGACGACCAAAATCACACCAAAAAGTCATAGGTTAGTATGTCGACCAAAATTTGACGAAAAAGTCATAGGTTAGTATGTCGACCAAAATTTGACTAAAAAGTCATAGGTTAGTATGCCAACCAAAATCACACCAAAAAGTCATAGGTTAGTATGTCGACCAAAATTTGACAAAAAAGTCATAGGTAAGTATGTCGTCCAAAATGTGACAAAAAAGTCATAGGTTAGTATGTCGTCCAAAATGTGACAAAAAAGTCATAGGTTAGTATGTCGACAAAAATTTGACAAGAAAGTCATAGGTTAGTATGTTGACCAAAATTTGACAAAAAAGTCATAGGTTAGTATGTCGTCAAAAATTTGACAAGAAAGTCATAGGTTAGTATGTTGACCAAAATTTGACTAAAAAGTCATAGGTTAGTATGCCAACCAAATTCACACCAAAAAATTATAGGTTAGTATGTTCTCCAAAATTTGACAAAAAAGTCATAGGTTAGTATGTCGACCAAAATTTGACAAAAAAGTCATAGGTTAGTATGTCATCCAAAATGTGACAAAAAAGTCATAGGTTAGTATGTCGACCAAAATTTGACAAAAAAGTCATAGGTTAGTATGTCATCCAAAATGTGACAAAAAAGCCAAAGGTTAGTATGTCGTCGAAAATTTGACTAAAAAGTCATAGGTTAGTGTGTTGTCTAAAATCGACCAAAACGTTTTAGGTCATGCTTGCATTGCTAACTTTTAACAACTTGCCAGGGCTGGAGTTGAACTTGTGATCATGGTGTCTCTGCACACGGGACACCGGTCTTAACCACTGAGCTACCCAGGGAAAAGGGATCAGTCTTCCATCTCAGGTTGCCTTGTTTAGTATGTTGTCCAAAATGTGAGAAAAAAAGTCATAGGTTAGTATGTCGTCCAAAATGTGACAAAAAAAGTCATAGGCTAGTATGTTGTCTAAAATCACACCAAAAAGTCATAGGTTAGTATGTTGTCCAAAATTTGACAAAAAAGTCATAGGTTAGTATGTCATCCAAAATGTGACAAAAAAGTCATAGGTTAGTATGTCGTCCAAAATGTGACAAAAAAGTCATAGGTTAGTATGTCGTCGAAGATTTGACAAAAAAGTCATAGGTTAGGATGTCGTCAAAAATTTGACAAGAAAGTCATTGGTTAGTATGTTGACCAAAATTTGACAAAAAAGTCATAGGTTAGTATGTCGACCAAAATTTGACAAAAAAGTCGTAGGTTAGTATGTCGTCCAAAATGTGACAAAAAAGTCATAGGTTAGTATGTCGTCGAAAAATTTGACAAAAAAGTCATAGGTTAGTATGTCGTCGAAAATTTGACAAAAAAGTCATAGGTTAGTATGTTGTCGAAAATTTGACAAGAAAGTCATAGGTTAGTATGTCGTCGAAAATTTGACTAAAAAGTCAAAGGTTAGTATGTTGTCCAAAATCGACCAAAACGTTTTAGGTCATGCTTGCGTTGCTAACTTTTAACTACTTGCGAGGGCTGGAATTGAACTTGTGATCATGGTGTCTCTGCACACGGGACACCGGTCTTAACCACTGAGCTACCCAGGGAAAAGGGATCAGTCTTCCATCTCAGATTGCGTTGTTTAGTATGTTGTCCAAAATGTGAGAAAAAAAGTCATAGGTTAGTATGTCGTCCAAAATGTGACAAAAAAAGTCATAGGCTAGTATGTCGTCTAAAATCACACCAAAAAGTCATAGGTTAGTATGTTGTCCAAAATTTGACAAAAAAGTCATAGGTTAGTATGTCGTCCAAAATGTGACAAAAAAGTCATAGGTTAGTATGTCGACCAAAATGTGACAAAAAAGTCATAGGTTAGTATGTCATCCAAAATGTGACAAAAAAGTCATAGGTTAGTATGTCGTCGAAAATTTGACAAAAAAGTCATAGGTTAGTATGTCGTCGAAAATTTGACAAGAAAGTCATAGGTTAGTATGTTGACCAAAATTTGACTAAAAAGTCATAGGTTAGTATGTCGTCGAAAATCACACCAAAAAGTCATAGGTTAGTATGTCGACCAAAATCACACCAAATGTCATAGGTTAGTATGTTCTCCAAAATTTGACAAAAAAGTCATAGGTTAGTATGTTGACCAAAATTTGACAAAAAAGTCATAGGTTAGTATGTCGTCCAAAATGTGACAAAAAAGTCATAGGTTAGTATGTCGTCGAAAAATTTGACAAAAAAGTCATAGGTTAGTATGTCGTCGAAAATTTGACAAGAAAGTCATAGGTTAGTATGCCAACCAAAATCACACCAAATGTCATAGGTTAGTATGTTCTCCAAAATTTGACAAAAAAGTCATAGGTTAGTATGTCGTCCAAAATTTGACAAAAAAGTCACAGGTTAGTATGTCGTCCAAAATTTGACAAAAAAGTCATAGGTTAGTATGTCGTCGAAAATTTGACAAGAAAGTCATAGGTTAGTATGTTGACCAAAATTTGACTAAAAAGTCATAGGTTAGTATGCCAACCAAAATCACACCAAAAAGTCATAGGTTAGTATGTCGACCAAAATTTGACAAAAAAGTCATAGGTTAGTATGTCGACCAAAATTTGACAAAAAAGTCATAGGTTAGTATGTCGTCGAAAATTTGACAAAAAAGTCATAGGTTAGTATGTCGTCGAAAATTTGACTAGAAAGTCTTAGGTTAGTATGTTGTCCAAAATTTGACAAAAAAGTCATAGGTTAGTATGTCATCCAAAATGTGACAAAAAAGTCATAGGTTAGTATGTCGTCGAAAATTTGACAAAAAAGTCATAGGTTAGTATGTTGACCAAAATTTGACTAAAAAGTCATAGGTTAGTATGTCGTCGAAAATCACACCAAAAAGTCATAGGTTAGTATGCCAACCAAAATCACACCAAATGTCATAGGTTAGTATGTTCTCCAAAATTTGACAAAAAAGTCATAGGTTAGTATGTTGACCAAAATTTGACAAAAAAGTCATAGGTTAGTATGTTGACCAAAATTTGACTAAAAAGTCATAGGTTTGTATGTTGACCAAAATTTGACTAAAAAGTCATAGGTTAGTATGCCAACCAAAATCACACCAAAAAGTCATAGGTTAGTATGTCGACCAAAATTTGACAAAAAAGTCATAGGTTAGTATGTCGACCAAAATTTGACAAAAAAGTCATAGGTTAGTATGTCGTCGAAAATTTGACAAAAAAGTCATAGGTTAGTATGTCGTCGAAAATTTGACAAGAAAGTCTTAGGTTAGTATGTTGTCCAAAATTTGACAAAAAAGTCATAGGTTAGTATGTCATCCAAAATGTGACAAAAAAGTCATAGGTTAGTATGTCGTCGAAAATTTGACAAAAAAGTCATAGGTTAGTATGTCGTCGAAAATTTGACAAGAAAGTCATAGGTTAGTATGTTGACCAAAATTTGACTAAAAAGTCATAGGTTAGTATGTCGTCGAAAATCACACCAAAAAGTCATAGGTTAGTATGTCGTCCAAAATCACACCAAAAAGTCATAGGTTAGTATGTCGACCAAAATCACACCAAATGTCATAGGTTAGTATGTTCTCCAAAATTTGACAAGAAAGTCATAGGTTAGTATGTCGCCCAAAATTTGACCAAAAAGTCATAGGTTAGTATGTTCTCCAAAATGTGACAAAAAAGTCATAGGTTAGTATGTCGGCAAAAATTTGACAAAAAAGTCATAGGTTAGTATGTTGTCGAAAATTTGACAAAAAAGTCATAGGTTAGTATGTCGTCGAAAATTTGACAAGAAAGTCATAGGTTAGTATGTCGTCGAAAATTTGACAAAAAAAGTCATAGGTTAGTATGTCGTCGAAAATTTGACAAAAAAGTCATAGGTTAGTATGTCGTCCAAAATTTGACAAAAAAGTCATAGGTTAGTATGTTGACCAAAATCACACCAAATGTCATAGGTTAGTATGTTCTCCAAAATTTGACAAAAAAGTCATAGGTTAGTATGTCGTCGAAAATTTGACAAGAAAGTCATAGGTTAGTATGCCAACCAAAATCACACCAAATGTCATAGGTTAGTATGTTCTCCAAAATTTGACAAAAAAGTCATAGGTTAGTATGTTGACCAAAATTTGACAAAAGAGTCATAGGTTAGTATGTCGTCCAAAATGTGACAAAAAAGTCATAGGTTAGTATGTCGTCGAAAATTTGACAAAAAAGTCATAGGTTAGTATGTCGTCGAAAATTTGACAAAAAAGTCATAGGTTAGTATGTCGTCGAAAATTTGACAAGAAAGTCATAGGTTAGTATGTTGACCAAAATTTGACTAAAAAGTCATAGGTAAGTATGCCAACCAAAATCACACCAAAAAGTCATAGGTTAGTATGTCGACCAAAATTTGACAAAAAAGTCATAGGTTAGTATGTCGTCCAAAATGTGACAAAAAAGTCATAGGTTAGTATGTCGTCCAAAATTTGACAAAAAAGTCATAGGTTAGTATGTCGTCCAAAATTTGACAAAAAAGTCATAGGTTAGTATGTCGTCCAAAATTTGACAAGAAAGTCATAGGTTAGTATGTTGACCAAAATTTGACTAAAAAGTCATAGGTTAGTATGCCAACCAAAATCACACCAAAAAGTCATAGGTTAGTATGTCGACCAAAATTTGACAAAAAAGTCATAGGTTAGTATGTCGTCCAAAATGTGACAAAAAAGTCATAGGTTAGTATGTCGTCGAAAATTTGACAAAAAAGTCATAGGTTAGTATGTCGTCGAAAATTTGACAAAAAAGTCATAGGTTAGTATGTCGTCGAAAATTTGACAAGAAAGTCATAGGTTAGTATGTCGTCGAAAATTTGACTAAAAAGTCATAGGTTAGAATGTTGTCCAAAATCGACCAAAACGTTTTAGGTCATGCTTGCATTGCTAACTTTTAACTACTTGCGAGGGCTGGAATTGAACTTGTGATCATGGTGTCTCTGCACACGGGACACCGGTCTTAACCACTGAGCTACCCAGGGAAAAGGGATCAGTCTTCCATCTCAGATTGCCTTGTTTAGTATGTTGTCCAAAATGTAAGAAAAAAAGTCATAGGTTAGTATGTCGTCCAAAATGTGACAAAAAAAGTCATAGGCTAGTATGTCGTCTAAAATCACACCAAAAAGTCATAGGTTAGTATGTTGTCCAAAATTTGACAAAAAAGTCATAGGTTAGTATGTCGTCGAAAATTTGACAAGAAAGTCATAGGTTAGTATGTTGACCAAAATTTGACTAAAAAGTCATAGGTTAGTATGCCAACCAAAATCACACCAAAAAGTCATAGGTTAGTATGTCGACCAAAATGTGACAAAAAAGTCATAGGTTAGTATGTCGTCGAAAATTTGACAAAAAAGTCATAGGTTAGTATGTCGTCGAAAATTTGACAAGAAAGTCATAGGTTAGTATGTCGTCGAAAATTTGACAAGAAAGTCATAGGTTAGTATGTCGTCGAAAATTTGACTAAAAAGTCATAGGTTAGTATGTCGTCGAAAATTTGACTAAAAAGTCATAGGTTAGTATGTTGTCCAAAATCTACCAAAACGTTTTAGGTCATGCTTGCATTGCTAACTTTTAACAACTTTCCAGGGCTGGAATTGAACTTGTGATCATGGTGTCTCTGCACACGGGACACCGGTCTTAACCACTGAGCTACCCAGGGAAAAGGGATCAGTCTTCCATCTCAGATTGCCTTGTTTAGTATGTTGTCCAAAATGTGAGAAAAAAAGTCATAGGTTAGTATGTCGTCGAAAATTTGACTAAAAAGTCATAGGTTAGTATGTCGTCGAAAATTTGACTAAAAAGTCATAGGTTAGTATGTCGTCGAAAATTTGACAAGAAAGTCATAGGTTAGTATGTCGTCGAAAATTTGACTAAAAAGTCATAGGTTAGTATGTCGTCGAAAATTTGACTAAAAAGTCATAGGTTAGTATGTTGTCCAAAATCTACCAAAACGTTTTAGGTCATGCTTGCATTGCTAACTTTTAACAACTTTCCAGGGCTGGAATTGAACTTGTGATCATGGTGTCTCTGCACACGGGACACCGGTCTTAACCACTGAGCTACCCAGGGAAAAGGGATCAGTCTTCCATCTCAGATTGCCTTGTTTAGTATGTTGTCCAAAATGTGAGAAAAAAAGTCATAGGTTAGTATGTCGTCGAAAATTTGACTAAAAAGTCATAGGTTAGTATGTCGTCGAAAATTTGACTAAAAAGTCATAGGTTAGTATGTTGTCCAAAATCTACCAAAACGTTTTAGGTCATGCTTGCATTGCTAACTTTTAACAACTTTCCAGGGCTGGAATTGAACTTGTGATCATGGTGTCTCTGCACACGGGACACCGGTCTTAACCACTGAGCTACCCAGGGAAAAGGGATCAGTCTTCCATCTCAGATTGCCTTGTTTAGTATGTTGTCCAAAATGTGAGAAAAAAAGTCATAGGTTAGTATGTCGTCCAAAATGTGACAAAAAAGTCATAGGCTAGTATGTCGTCTAAAATCACACCAAAAAGTCATAGGTTAGTATGTCGTCCAAAATGTGACAAAAAAGTCATAGGTTAGTATGTCGTCTAAAATCACACCAAAAAGTCATAGGTTAGTATGTCGTCCAAAATGTGACAAAAAAGTCATAGGTTAGTATGTTGACCAAAATTTGACTAAAAAGTCATAGGTTAGTATGCCAACCAAAATCACACCAAAAAGTCATAGGTTAGTATGTTCTCCAAAATGTGACAAAAAAGTCATAGGTTAGTATGTCGACCAAAATTTGACAAAAAAGTCATAGGTTAGTATGTCGTCCAAAATTTGACAAAAAAGTCATAGGTTAGTATGTCGTCCAAAATCACACCAAAAAGTCATAGGTTAGTATGTTGTCCAAAATCACACCAAAAAGTCATAGGTTAGTATGTCGTCCAAAATCACACCAAAAAGTCATAGGTTAGTATGTTGTCCAAAATCACACCAAAAAGTCATAGGTTAGTATGTTGTCCAAAATTTGACAAAAAGTCATAGGTTAATATGTCGACCAAAATTTGACAAAAAAGTCATAGGTTAGTATGCCAACCAAAATCACACCAAAAAGTCATAGGTTAGTATGTTCTCCAAAATGTGACAAAAAAGTCATAGGTTAGTATGTCGGCAAAAATTTGACAAAAAAGTCATAGGTTAGTATGTCGTCGAAAAATTTGACAAAAAAGTCATAGGTTAGTATGTCGTCGAAAATTTGACAAGAAAGTCATAGGTTAGTATGTCGTCGAAAATTTGACAAGAAAGTCATAGGTTAGTATGTCGTCGAAAATTTGACAAGTAAGTCATAGGTTAGTATGTCGTCGAAAATTTGACAAGAAAGTCATAGGTTAGTATGTCGACCAAAATTTGACCAAAAAGTCATAGGTTAGTATGTTCTCCAAAATGTGACAAAAAAGTCATAGGTTAGTATGTCGGCAAAAATTTGACAAAAAAGTCATAGGTTAGTATGTTGTCGAAAATTTGACAAAAAAGTCATAGGTTAGTATGTCGTCGAAAATTTGACAAGAAAGTCATAGGTTAGTATGTCGTCGAAAATTTGACAAAAAAAGTCATAGGTTAGTATGTCGTCGAAAATTTGACAAAAAAGTCATAGGTTAGTATGTCGTCCAAAATTTGACAAAAAAGTCATAGGTTAGTATGTCGACCAAAATTTGACAAAAAAGTCATAGGTTAGTATGTCGACCAAAATTTGACAAAAAAGTCATAGGTTAGTATGTCGACCAAAATTTGACTAAAAAGTCATAGGTTAGTATGTCGTTGAAAATTTGCCAAAAAAGTCATAGATTAGTATGTCTTTGAAAATTTGACAAGAAAGTCATAGGTTAGTATGTCTTTGAAAATTTGACAAGAAAGTCATAGGTTAGTATGTCTTTGAAAATTTGACAAGAAAGTCATAGCTTAGTATGTTGACCAAAATTTGACTAAAAAGTCATAGCTTAGTATGTTCTCCAAAATGTGACAAAAAAGTCATAGGTTAGTATGTCGACCAAAATGTGACAAAACGTCATAGGTTAGTATGTCAACCAAAATTTGACAAAAAAGTCATAGGTTAGTATGTCGTCCAAAATCACACCAAAAAGTCATAGGTTAGTATGTCGTCCAAAATCACACCAAAAAGTCATAGGTTAGTATGTTGTCCAAAATCACACCAAAAAGTCATAGGTTAGTATGTTGTCCAAAATTTGACAAAAAAGTCATAGGTTAGTATGTCGTTCAAAATCACACCAAAAAGTCATAGGTTAGTATGTTGTCCAAAATCACACCAAAAAGTCATAGGTTAGTATGTCGTCCAAAATCACACCAAAAAGTCATAGGTTAGTATGTCGTCGAAAATTTGACAAAAAAGTCATAGGTTAGTAAGTCGTTGAAAATTTGACAAAAAAGTCATAGATTAGTATGTCGTCCAAAATGTGACAAAAAAGTCATAGGTTAGTCTGTCAACCAAAATTTGACAAAAAAGTCATAGGTTAGTATGTCGACCAAAATTTGACAAAAAAGTCATAGGTTAGTATGTCGACCAAAATTTGACAAAAAAGTCATAGGTTAGTATGTCGACCAAAATTTGACTAAAAAGTCATAGGTTAGTATGTCGTCGAAAATTTGACAAGAAAGTCATAGGTTAGTATGTTGACCAAAATTTGACTAAAAAGTCATAGGTTAGTATGTCGACCAAAATGTGACAAAAACGTCATAGGTTAGTATGTCGTCGAAAATTTGACAAAAAAGTCATAGGTTAGTATGTCGTCCAAAATCACACCAAAAAGTCATAGGTTAGTATGTTGTCCAAAATCACACCAAAAAGTCATAGGTTAGTATGTCGTCCAAAATCACACCAAAAAGTCATAGGTTAGTATGTCCTCCAAAATTTGACAAAAAAGTCATAGGTGTGTCATCCTAAGACGTTTTTATAAAGACTTTTGATCAAATTTTCTACGACATACTAAAAACAAAGCAATTAGAGATGACAGACTTCACCCCCTTCATGCAACAAGCCTGTCGTTCATATTGGCAAGGCAGAAACACAGACAGACAGACAGACAGACAGACAGACAGAGCCACTAAAAACAATGCTTCACTCCCACTCCGTAATCAGTGGGATGGATTCAGAACTCATATGCATTGTTTGATGCCAGCAGGGGGCAGTGTAACACTGGCTTTCTTGAACTGTATATTCTGCCTGGGTGCTTTCCACATTTTTTTCTGCTTTCGTTGTGGAATATTTTTTACCTTTATTATATTTTATTCAAGTTTTAACTTCTAACCTCTGAGGCTTGTTGGTCCTGTATGTCCACTCTCCTCTAACTTTGTTCTTTTCTTTTGGTTTAAATGTATCACTAATTTCCTCTGTCTGTTTTCTTCTTCCAGCTTCTCTTAAATCTATCAAGTGTCCTTCATCCATTCACCTCCCTCATTACTGTCTTCTCTTCCGCTTCCTTTTCTCTGTCAGTGTCTTGTCCCTCACACATGTCCCATCAGGTCTGTTTAACGTCCTCTGTTGAAGCCGAAATTGTCCTTTTTAAAATTGGAATCAGCTGTTTCAGTCAAGATTTCACCCATAATGAATTCAAACAAAGTGCCTGGATGGTCATGATTTGCCCGTTAACGTTCTCGCGTTGGCCCCAGGTTACGACTGTCCAGTGACGGAGGGGATATACGACTACGCGGCATCAGTGGGCGGAGCCACGCTGACCGCAGCTCAGTGTCTCGTGGACCAAAAGTGTGACGTGGCCATTAACTGGGCAGGAGGTTGGCATCACGCAAAGAAGTAAGATCAGAAGTCAGATGTTTCCTCACAGAGGCTGGGTCAGAAGAACCCGGGTTCACCAAGTAAACATTTGTGGCACTTACTTTAAATGTATTCTTCTATTCATCCGTCTTCTAGCACTTGTGAGGGTCACAGGGGGGCGCTGTGCCAGACACACTGAACACATGGTCTAAGCTTGTTTTTTGAAGGCGCAGCTTCACCACACTGACCTGACGGTCCGGTCTCATCGCTGGTCTCTCCCCCTCCTCTATTCTTTAGGGACCAGGCGTCGGGTTTCTGTTACGTGAACGACGCCGTGTTGGGAATCCTCAAGCTGAGGGAGAAATATGAGCGAGTGCTTTATGTTGACGTTGACCTGCATCACGGAGATGGTAAAAGACACGAGCTTCTTCTTCTTTGAGTTGATCATCACAGAGAAAAATGGATTTAAAGATGTCACTTCTTGATTTATTGTGATTTTCTGTCTCTCTCTCTGTGCAGGAGTGGAGGACGCCTTCAGCTTCACGTCTAAAGTCATGACTGTGTCGCTGCATAAATTCTCTCCTGGATTCTTCCCAGGTCAGATGCTAAAAGGGATAGTTCGCGTTTCTTTTGGAGCGCGGTTCTATGAGACAAGAAGGCTAAAGTCTATGATATCCACGTCTTCACGTCTTTATCTCACTGTGAGACAGACTTTTCCAACAGGAAACTGAAGTTAGTAAATCACTCACTCTCCCTCACCAAACCTCATAGAGAAAATCAGGGATTTTAGACCGCAGGGACACAGGAGCTGCTGGTCTACTGCTGCCTCGTGTGGTCACTTTGTGTCACTGTGTTAAATCTGAACAAAGTCATTCAAATGTGGAAGTGTCAAAATCAGACATTTGAACTTAGTGATGGAGGCAGCAGTGGATCAACAACTCCTGTGTGCTGTGATGTTAAAATCACTGATTTTCTCTATGGGGTTTGGTGTGGGAGAGTGAGTGCTTTACAAACTTCACTTTAAACAAGGAAAAGTCTGTCCCACAGTGAGATAAAGACGTGAAGATGTATTTTTTCTAGATGTAACATGTTTTTTATCTGATAAATCATTCTGTGATCGGATGTTCTAAAAGATAAGAGTGTGTGTGTGTGTTTAGGAACAGGTGACCTTTGTGACACGGGGCTGGGTAAAGGACGTGGCTACGCTGTGAACGTCCCACTGGAGGACGGAATCAAGGATGATGGATACTACCAGATCTTTACCAGGTACACACACACACACACACACAGTTTCTGGGGAGTGGTTTTTATTTTTCTTCCCCTCCTTAAGAGTCAGAAGTCAGGGTCAGTTCCAGACCACGGATGCAGTTTCATTTAGGCGTTTGCTCAAGGACACTTGAGCAGGGGATTCCCTCCAACATGAGGCTGAACCTGCAAAAATATAATAAATACAAGGGAGTCAGGGTTTAGAAAAACCTTCAAAACCTTAATCCTTGACTCTAAATATAATCTGAGACGTTAAAGTTGGAGAATTGAAGAAACTGACTGTGATTGGCCGATAAACACCTGTCAATCAATTGACACGGAACGATTCTCAAATGGAAACGTGGCGTCTGTTTTTTTTTCAGTGTGATGCAGGAAGTGCGGGCGCAGTTTAACCCTGAGGCCGTGGTCATGCAGCTGGGTGCTGACACGATGGCGGGCGACCCCATGTGCTCCTTCAACATGACCCCGGTGGGCGTGGCCAAGTGTCTGCAGTATGTCCTGCAGTGGACACTCCCCACCCTGCTGCTGGGAGGAGGTACTGCACGTCTCCGCCGTTTTTATGTGTGATTTTTCTGCTTCCTAAAGGTGCGCTGTGTAAGCACGAGTGACGTCTAATGGCGAGAGTGCAGATTGCAGCAATTTTACGTTTATCGTACTTACAGGTAGTGTCGTTCATTTTTGACACCATGAAACGTCATAAATGTCACACACTGGAGCTTTAAAATGCTTTAAATGTGAATATTTCCCTTTTTTTCATATGATAAAATAATGTTTTTCTCACTTTTTATGGACCAAATGTCTCATAAAGCACTGACAGATTGATGGTTTATGAAAATAATTGGTAGTTGCAACACTTCTGTCTAAATCTCACTGATTTACGCGCCACTGGTACAGTACACGCACGCACACACACACACACACACACACACACAGTGCTCTGTTCCAGACCCTCGGCCAGATGATAGCTACTAATTATGCGACACAATGAAGCCATTTTACTCCACTACAATCCCACCTCTCTTCCTCTCTGTCCTACATACTTTCCCTGCGTTACATCCTCCTCTCTCTTCGTCGCTCAACTCCGTCCTCTTCGCCTTTCCCTCGTCTCCGTTCGTCTCTCTCGTCTTATGACGGACGGGTTCTCCCAGATAAAATTGTTTTGTGGCGTCGCCTCAAACTCTGTGATTAGTTTGATTAATCCACCCAACTAAAGACTCGATGTCTACGTCACATGTGCACGTCTTTATCTCACTGTGAGACGGACTTTTACAGCAGGGAACTGAAGTTTGTAATGCACTCACTCTCCCACACCAAACCCCATAGAGAAAACCAGTGATTTTAACATCACAGCACACAGGAGTTGTTGATCCACTGCTGCCTCCATCACTCAGTTCAAATCTTATTCAAGTCTGATTTTAGTGAATTCGGCATTTAAAATCCTTCGTTCAGATTGACCTCAGTGGCACAAAGTGACCACACGAGGCAGCAGCAGACCAGCAGCTCCTGTGTCCCCGCGAGCTAAAATCACTGATTTTCTCTATGAGGTTTGGTGTGGGAGAGTGAGTGGTTTACAAACTTCAGTTTCCTGTTGGAAAAGTCTGTCTCACAGTGAGATAAAGACGTGAACATTATATTTATTGATATTTGATATGTATCCACAGGCGGAAGAACTTATATAGGTTTGGATTTCTCAGCTGTCTGCGTACATTATTATGCACACGTATGTAAACACGCATGTAATAATGTCTTCACGTGTCTGTCATCAGGAGGTTATAACCTGGCTAACACGGCTCGCTGCTGGACGTATCTGACGGCGTCAGTCCTGGGAAAGACGCTGTCCTCTGAGATACCAGACCATGAGGTAACGCACACACACACACACACACACACACACACACACTGTCGTGACATTCGCACTTTCCCACACAAGCACAAACCTGCTCATTCATTGCACTCACACACAGACACACACACACACACCGGCTTGTATGCACCTTCTGCTGAGTCACCGCAACTAATCAAAGATGGCCGCCTGGCGTTTTGGCTGCAGGTAAATCAGACTGTGTGTGTGTGTGTGTGTGTAAAAAAGGCAGGAGTCGTGGTGTTGACAGTTTCTTTCTGTCTGCTTCATCACACACACACACACACACACACACACACACAACTAACCATTAGTTTTTACACAAAATGATTGAGTTTGAATGATTTCTTTGTTTTTATGGAGCAAAGAAAGCAGAAAGAAGCTGAAAAATCACAGAAACTAGAAAATATTCACATTTATGAAGCTGAAAAATCACAGAAACTAGAAAATATTCACATTTATGAAGCTGAAAAATCACAGAAACTAGAAAATATTCACATTTAAGAAGCTGAAAAATGACAGAAACTAGAAAATATTCACATTTAAGAAGCTGGAAAATCAAAGAAACTAGAAAATATTCACATTTAAGAAGCTGGAAAATCAAAGAAACTAGAAAATATTCACATTTAAGAAGCTGAAAAATCAAAGAAACTAGAAAATATTCACATTTAAGAAGCTGAAAAATCACAGAAACTAGAAAATATTCACATTTAAGAAGCTGAAAAATCAAAGACACTAGAAAATATTCACATTTAAGAAGCTGAAAAATCACAGAAACTAGAAAATATTCACATTTAAGAAGCTGAAAAATCACAGAAACTAGAAAATATTCACATTTAAGAAGCTGAAAAATGACAGAAACGTGGGTTTTGCTCTACTTTTGTTCTTGTATGCGTCACATAAAGACGTTTCCTGATTTAACAGGATTAAACTGGGTTTGTAGAGACTGGGTTAAATGACTCTGAATCTGGTTAAATAATCAGGTCACAGTGTGGACTGTGTTCACTCCTGTAACCTCCTCAGATGTGACTGGAAACATCACTCTGGGATTGTTTGCGGTGAGGTTTGCCACAAATATTCAGCATCAGTGAAGCACATGATATGTTGTGTTTTTTATGTCCAGTGTCGAGCAAATACTGACTTTAGCAGACGCTTTTATCCAAAGCTCTAGCAGCAGCTGATTCTCCTGACCATGTCCTGTTCAAATGTAATGAATAGCCGTGTGTGTGTGTCTGTGTGTCTGTGTGTGTGATGATGATGAAGGTACCTCTTGTTTCTCCTCTTCAGTGTCCACTGGTCCTAAATAGCCTTTGACCTCATTAAGGAGCACTCACTGAAAACAAAAGCAGCTATCAGAGTGAGCAGCTGCCACAGATGATGAAGACACACACACACACACACACACACTTTCCCTTGGTACAAAAAATGTCACAAACAACCACAAACATTATAATGTTAACGACTAAAACATCTACTTTGAAGGTCATTGTGTGTGTGTGTGTGTGTGTCTCCGTTGTGCTCGATAAGAGGGGCATTTATCCATGATGACCAAGCAAAGCTGAAGTTCCAGCAACACAGGAACAAAAACTACCTTTGTGTGTGTGTGTGTGTGTGTGCATGTGTGTGTGTGTGTGTGCGTGTGTGTGTGTGTGTGCTGGCACCGTGGACAAAACCACATGAATACACACATTCATCAGATCATGTCGTGGTCTGTGTTGTATCAGATGTTTTGCGTCTCTGACGGACGATAAATGCATAACTTTTCACTTCCCTTTAATTTAAGTGGAGGAAACAACGTAAAGTCAGGAAGTGACAAGTGAAGAAGTGACTTTCACAATAAAAGAAACGACAACAACTCGAATCATGATTTAATAAACAGACGGTGTTTGTTTTCACGCCGATATTCTGTGAAATGAGGACAAAACAAGTTTTCATCACTGAGAACTCAGTTCATCAGTTCACCAGTTCACAGTCATCAGTTCATCACCTCACAGTCATCAGTTCACCAGTTAACAGTCATCATTTCACAGTCATCAGTTCATCACCTCACAGTTAACAGTCATCAGTTCACCAGTTAACAGTCATCAGTTCATCACCTCACAGTCATCAGTTCACCAGTTAACAGTCATCATTTCACAGTCATCAGTTCATCACCTCACAGTCATCAGTTCACCAGTTAACAGTCATCAGTTCATCCCCTCACAGTCATCAGTTCACCAGTTAACAGTGATCATTTCACAGTCATCACTTCATCACCTCAGAGTCATCAGTTCACCAGTTAACAGTCATCATTTCACAGTCATCAGTTCATCACTTCACCAATTCACAGTCATCAGTTCACAGTCATCAGTTCATCATTTCACCAGTTCACAGTCATCACTTCATCACCTCACAGTCATCATTTCACCAGTTGAGTCATCATTTCACAGTCATCAGTTCATCACTTCACAGCATCAGTTCATCACTTCACCAGTTCACCAGTTCACAGTCATCAGTTCATCACTTCACAGCATCAGTTCATTACTTCACAGTCATCAGTTCATCACTTCACACTTCAGTCGTCACTTCACAGTCGTCACTTCACAGTCATCAGTTCAGTCGTCAGTTCACCAGTTCATAGATAACACACAATGGTCCTGGTTCCATCAGAGTTATTATAAACACACAGGGTCAAAGGTCACTCCTCCTCACAGATAACTTGTATTGTGTGTTTTGAACGTCTATTGTGTGATAATCAGTCTGTGTTTTGTTAGTAATAAAATAATAATATTCACTGCGTGTTCACACTCACTGATAAATCTGTCCCCTCTGTCCTCTCTGTCCTCTCTGTCCTCTCTGTCCTCTCTGGTCTCTCTGGTCCTGTGGTTGAACTTATTAGAGACATAAACATACAGATGTTACAGGTGTGCAGCAGGTTTTCAGACTCGTAGAATCAGAGACACCAAACAAACAAGACATGTCCTCCATTTAGTGGACGACCTCAGGACAGACAGACAGACAGACAGTGGTGATCTGCAGTCTCACCAGCAGATGTCACTAGTTCTTACACACTGGACCTTAAACAGAGGTAAATAGTGTGTGTGTGTGTGTGTGTCTCAGAGGGTCCACACAGGAAGGGAGGACGTCTCTGGTCCCATGTCCCAGATTGGCAGCGGGGAAGTGTCCCGCCTCTTGACTTCCTCTTTTCCTGTCTGCAACCGCTTCCTGTCCCGCCCCTCACTGCCGTCAGCGAACACACACACACACACACACACACTCCACTCGGTGACGTTTCCTGTGATTGAATTTTACATAAAACACAATTTAATCAATATTCATCATATAAATGTTTATTTCTGTTTTAGCTGCACTTTAATTTATCGGAATAATTTTTTTAATTCATTAACAAAAACAGAAGAAAACAAATCTAAACTGAAGTTAAAACAAAAGAGAAGATAAAGTGACAGATGATTCCGTTAATCTGTGACGATCGAGTTTGACCCCGACAAAGATAAATGTGACACAGACGAACGACTCAGTGAGAGGAAATAAAACAGGAAACTCAGTCTTTCAGCTCATTGTTAGTGACACACACACACAAACACACTCTCTCCTGAACGTCGGTGCACATGTTCACGTTCTCCTGAACGTTCACGTTCTTCTGAACGTTGCCGCAGATGTTCACGTTCTCCGGAACTTTAGTGCACATGTTCACATTCTCTGGAACGTTGGTGCACATGTTCACGTCCTCCTGAACGTCGTTGGTGCACATGTTCACGTTCTCCTGAACGTTGGTACAAATGTTCACGTTCTTGCACGTGTTCTCCTGAATGTCGTTGGTGCACATGTTCATGTTCTCCTGAACGTTGGTGCACACGTTCTCCTGAACGTCGGTGAACGTCGGTGTGCATGTTCACGTTCTCGCACATGTTCATGTTCTCCTGAACGTCGGTGCACATGTTCACGTTCTCCTGAGCGTTGGTGCACACGTTCACGTTCTCCTGAACATGGGTGAACGTCGGTGTACATGTTCACATTCTCGCACATGTTCATGTTCTCCTGAACGTCGGTGCACATGTTCACGTTCTCCTGAACGTTGGTGCACACGTTCATGTTCTCCTGAACGTCGGTGAACGTCGGTGTACATGTTCACGTTCTCGCACATGTTCATGTTCTCCTGAACATTGGTGCACATGTTCACGTTCTCGCACATGTTCATGTTCTTCTGAACATTGGTGCACATGTTCACGTTCTCCTGAACGTCGGTGCACATGTTCACGTTCTCCTTAACATTGGTGCACATGTTCACGTTCTCCTTAACATTGGTGCACATGTTCATGTTCTCCTGAACGTTGGTGCACATGTTCACGTTCTCCTCCATGACCCTGTAAACCTGTGTGAATCTTGGTTTTTCTTTTTAAAATTGATCCAGAATTCTTCTTCTAATCTAAATCAACTGTTTGTGTTGCAGTTTTTCACAGAATATGGACCAGACTACTCTCTGGAGATCAGTCCAAGCTGTAGACCAGACCGCAACCACTCCAAACACCTGGACCAGGTCATCAGCACCATCAGAGGTGTGTGTGTGTGCGCTCTTTTGTTTCTGTTTCTCTCTTTTCATGTGTGGTTTCTTCTTCTTCTTCTTCTTCTTCTTTTCTGTGTGGAATCTGGATCCTGGATCAGAGTCTGTGTTGTGATTCATGTGGTCTTGTCCATATTTCCTTCATGTTTGTGTTTTCATGTGTGAGTGAGTGAGAGGGTGAATCGTAGGTGAGGAGTTGAGAGTCTCTGTGCTGGAGTCATGTGTCTTCACTTGATTTTCATTCCAGTTTTTGTGTCTGGTTCTGGTTCTGGTTCTGGTGTGTGGACGTGTTAACCACAGACCAGAGGAAATCAGTGTGTCCTTCAGTCGCTCTCTGCAAACAAGGAACCAGTTATTCTTTAAAGGAACTGGACAGACCATAATAATCCGGCAGACAAACAGACTGTCTTTGAATGAACAGATCAATATAATTGACAGATGAATCAATTCTGTCTGTTGGTTTGTTTGTTTGCGTTAAATCGTCACAGACACGAGTCGCACGGATGTCGTTAGGGATGGATGGAGGGATGAGAGAGTGAAGGTGAAGTGATAAATGAAGCGCATGTGAGTTAAACGTGCAGAGAAAAGGACGAGCATCTGTCTCCCCTGTCGTTTATCGGACCATCTCTGTTTCCCTCCGTCACAGGAAACTGTTCGTTCACTCGTTCAGGAAGAGAACGAGTGTTTTTCATGTACGTGGAGTTCTTTAAATGATTCAATATGACCTGAAGTTTTCAGCTTTCACTCTTCTCTCCTTTCTTCATGGTACAGTCTGCACACACAGCATGTACATCCAGTAAAGTACGACAGAGAATAAACTGGAAAATGGTTTAAAGAAAGCGTGATCACGTCTTTATCTCACTGTTAGACACACTCACTCTCCCACACCAAACCCCATAGAGAAAATCATCGATTTTAACATCACAGCACACAGGAGCTGTTGATCCACTGCTGCCTCCGTCACTAAGTTCAAATGTCTTTTTTTTGTCAATTCGGCATTTGAAATATTTATTTTAGACTCTCCTCAGTGACACTCAGTGACACAAAGTGACCACACGAGGCAGCAGTGGACCAGCAGCTCCTGTGTCCCTGTGAGCTAAAATCACTGATTTTCTCTATGAGGTTTGGTGTGGGAGAGTGAGTGATTTACTAACTTCAGTTTCCTGTTGGAAAATCTGTCTCACAGTGAGATAAAGACGTGGAAGTGTTGTTAAAGATATCGTAGAAACTTAAACGTGTGTGTGTGTGTTTGTGTGTGTGTCCTCCTCATACTCATTTCTGTCTCTTTGTCTTATTTACAGGGAATTTAAAGAATGTGGTTTAGGAGCCGACGGCCTCATTCTTCCACACACACACACACACACACACACACACACACACACACACTGATGTGCGGCGTGTTTAATGAAGACAATATGGAGTGAAGCCCGGAGGCACAGAGAGAACGATGGAGGGATGAAGGGAGGAGAGAGAGAGAGAGAGAGAAGGTTTTGGAAAAAACATTTTCCGTGTGTTTCCAGAGGAAAACAGTTTCATGTGTTCACCGTCTTTCATGTGTTGTTTTGTTCAGAAGCTACAGTTTGTGTGTCGGGTTTTCGTTGAAGTTCCCTGTTTGTTTGTTTTGAAATATTATGGGATGTGCGGGGGGGGGGGGGTTTGTATGTGTATGTGTGTGTGTTCTTGTCACTTTTACATTTTAAAGTGAACGGTAAAAACAGATTTTTCATGCGTTCACTTTCATGTTTCACTGTGATTTTAAATCCCTGAGGAAACATGACGAGTAAAACTAAAACACACACACACACACACACACACACACACACAGCTGTAAAACGTCAAAAATTGCTGAAAAGACTGAAAAGAGTTTTGTTTTTTTCAGTCTTTGAATGTAATTTCACTCATTAATAATTGAAATGTTGTTTATTGTCCCTGCATGTTTTTTTTATTAAAGGACAAATCCACCTATTCTCGTCTTTAACTGCTGCTCAATGAGAGTTTCAAAGTTTTTCAGTGTAAAATGATAATAAACGTGTGAATGTGACGACAGCTTTCATCCCATTTCAAACGAATACAATGTGCTTTTATTTTGAAGGGGAAAACATTCTTCTGTTTCACTGTTTGAAAATAAATAAATCACGTCAACAGGTTTTAAACATTTCTCCTTTGATGTCACAGACGGCCCGTGTTCAAATCAAACACACAAGTGTGAGTGTGTGTGAGTGAGTGTGTGTGTCACCTCCTCCTCCTCCTCCTCCTCTTCTTCCTCCTGTTCTTCCTCTTCCTCCTCCTTGGCATGTGATATCTGAAAGTGTTTAATTTAGAATGTTGGAGATTTTAAAGTCAATGAAACATAACATACATACATATATATGTGTAATATTTTTAATATATATTATTAACACTTTTATTTTAAAGCTTTACAAAGTTACATATTGTTGCTTTAATGTATTTCCTCATGAATTCAGGTCAAAGGTCACCAAACGTCACAGAATCACACTCGTAATAATAACCGTAGAGGAAAATAACTCACCAGCTCCCGATCCTCTGCAGATCCACTTCCTGGTTTTAAAGAGGCAGCCAATCAGGACTCTCTCTCTCTCTCTCTGTCTCACACACACACACACACACACCAGAGAGTCAGTGAACAGAGAGCGAGCTGCTCTTATGGTTTGTTGTCAGTGACGAGCAGAGCAGGACACACACAGGGACAGACACACACAGTGAGACAGACACACACAGTGGGACACAGCTCGAGTGTTTTTGTCTCCGGGTCTCTGGACTTTGTTTCTGCAGGTGAGTCTATCACACACACACACACACACACACACACACACACACACATACACGGGCACACACAGGTGTGTAAGTGTGTTTTTGGATCAGTTACATGATACAAAGTGTTTTGTTGTGTCCATTTCAATTCGCTTGTCATGCTTTAATTGTGTATTTGAAACCTCTTATGTGTGTGTGTACAGTCATCATGTGTTAGTTGCCATTTAGACTTTGATCATTATTAATATTATTATTATTGTTATTATTAGTATTATTAATAATAAAAAACAATCTTTTTCATGAACACATTTTAAATGTTCCTTTTTAAAAAGACCTTTTTGGGACTTTGGTGTCGATGTAAAGAGTGAAACGATGATGATGACGGTGAACAGTAAAAGGTTGTTTTCACAGCTGATGTTTGTTTGTTTGTTTGAAGAGTAAAAATAACAGAAACACTGACTTCATTTAGTTTGACATTCACGTAAAAAACTAAAGCTAAAATCACTGATTTCCTCTTTGGACTTTGGTGTGGGAGAGTGAGTGCTTTACAAACGTGTGTCTGATATACATCTCTAATGTTTCAGCAGCTGAACAGTGAGTAGTCATTAGTCATTGGTCATTAGATTTAGACAGAAATAGATCAAATAGATCAAACTCTTTGTCAGACTCAGTTTTCTTCAGTTTTGTGTGAAACTGCAGCCGTGGGTGGAGCTAATGTTTCACTGCAGTCTCATAAACACTCCGGCTTTCACGTGTTCAACAGTGACTAACACATGAATGACTCCACTACTCTAACATTAATAATACTAATAATAATAATCATACTATAAACAACCACAATCCCCGACATTCACTGCTTCATTAAACCTGTTTAATCTGGATTAAAATGTTTTTCCAAACCAGCAGGATGAATCATTTCATCCCAAATCAACACTGGATTAACCCCCATTAACCAAACTGAAAGTTAATCCAGTTAAACAATCTCATCCTGAAGGTTTTAGGATCCAGATTTTTTTTATTGTATTATATTTTTCACTGTGTAATCTGATCCATTATCTAAAATCCAATCAGATTACGTCAGAGCAGATTTGATCCAAGCGTGTTTAAAAGAAACATGGATGTTTTCAGATGTGATGAGAGTGTGTGTGTGTGTGTGTGTGTGTCTGTGTGCGCAGCCTGGACCTGACAGTAATCAGTCAATGAATAATGAACACACACACACACACACACACACACACACACACACACACATAGACCTGACACAGACAGCTGTTTGGTATCTGTGTGTGTGTGTGTGTGTGTGTGTAGTGCAGCTGCATGTCTGCCTGTAGCAATTATGTTCTCGCTAAATAAGACCCAGCACTTGGGGGGGGGGGGGGGGGGTCGCTCTGCTCTGTGTGTGTGTGTGTGTGTGTGTGAGTCCTTGAAGAGTGTGTGGACATGTTGGACAGTCGTCACTTCTTCAAACATTGTGTTTGAACATGTAGAGTCAGTTCATGTGGATGATGGTCCTCACAGAGACACGACAACAACTCTGTGTGTGTGTGTGTGTGTGTGTGTCGCATATTATTGAGTGATTAACTTACTCAAAGGAAAACCACATGATGTGTGTGTGTGTGTGTGTGTGTGTGTGTGTGTTTGAAGTGTAGGTAATATAAACCAGCTCAGTGACTTTAACATGAGCCTCAAGAAGAGGGTTTGTGTAACACACACACACACACACACACACACACACACACACACACACAACACACATCCCAATGATATTCTCTTGCTCTCATGTTTTATACAACACACACTTTCTCCCCCTCACACTCACACACACACACACACTCACACACACACGTCTGTAGGGCACTTAAAGTGAGGACCCTCATTGAAGTAAGTGCCTAAACCTAAAACCACGTCTTAACCTGTAAAGGCTCCTTAAAGACGTGAGGACCAGACAAAAGTGTCCTCACCTTTTACGCTTTCTAAGTTTGTTGGTCCTCACAACGATACTCATACGAGAACACACACACACACACACACACACACACACACACACACTAAACAAAGTGTTTGTTTTTGACAATGTGTTTTTTCAGGAAACAAACAAATCAACGCTA
The DNA here is from genome assembly GCF_958295425.1 of Solea solea. Classification (NCBI taxonomy): domain Eukaryota; kingdom Metazoa; phylum Chordata; class Actinopteri; order Pleuronectiformes; family Soleidae; genus Solea; species Solea solea. The sequence goes on from NC_081136.1 coordinate 34,668,867, forward strand.
ACTGTTTATTCTGCTTCTTCCTCCACTTATGATACTACTACTACTACTAGTAGCCTACTTTTATTATAACTATTACTACTACTACTAGTACTACTACTACTAGTAGCCTACTATTATTACTACTAGTAATAGTAGCCTACCACCACTACTACTACTACCAGTACTACCACTACTACTACTACTACTAGTACTACTACTACTACTAGTACTACTACTACTAGCCTACTACTATTATTATTACTACTACTACTACTACCACCACCACTACTACTACTACTAGTAGCCTACTATTATTACTACTACTACTACTAGTAATAGTAGCCTACCACCACTACTACTACTACCAGTACTACCACTACTACTACTACTACTAGTATTACTACTACTACTAGTACTACTACTACTAGCCTACTACTATTATTATTACTACTACTACTACTACCACCACTACTACTACTACTAGTAGCCTACTATTATTACTACTACTACTACTAGTAGTTGTAGCCTACCACCACCACTACTACTACTAATACTACTACTAGTACTACTACTAATAACTATAAACATTGAACACATTCATCATATTTGTGCTTAAACATTTAGTTTCTCGTCTGTTTGTCTTTAAAAAACTTGAACGTTGAAATGTTCCACATTCATCTAAGTAATCTTAATCTGAGATTAAGTGAGTTAAACTGTCACTTAGTTATTCTGGATTATTTATTTGTTCTAATGATTTGATTTTGAATGTTAAATAGGTTCTGACACTAAAATTATTATGAGATAATCAGTTATTTTCACAGCAGTGATTTTGGAGTTTTTTGTCAGTTTTTTGTTACGATATTTCATTTAAATTTGGCGTCGTCATCATCATCATCATCATCTTCATCGTTCTGCAGGTTGTGGGTGTGTTTCCCCGGTGATGACCTCACTGCTTCTCTCTGGACACGGCCTCACACTGAGATGAAGGACCTCTCCTCCACCTCCTCTCCTCTCACCTCCCTGCTCCACTATCCTTCCTCCAAAACCTCCGTGGCCCCGTTCTCTCCGTCCGCCGGCCCCGCCTCCTCGCCGGGCCCCTCGCTGTCGCCGTTGGCTCCGCTCTCCAAACCTCCGAGCTTCTGCCTGCAGACGGGGCCTCACCTCATCGCCAGCATGCAGCTGCAGAAGCTCAACTCTCACTACCAGAACCTGAGTGGAGGTTCTGCAGGACACCCGGCCGCCGCCGGAGCTCAGCGGGGCTTCGGAGCGCCGTCTCTGGGAACAGGAAACCAGCTCCTGGGGCCTCCTGGAGGCCTGGCTGGAGCCGGGATGGGGGTCGGGATCAGCATGGGGAACCAGAACTCAGGCGCAGGTGGAACAAGCGACTTTGACCTCGTGGACGAGGAGGTTCTCATGTCTCTGGTGGTGGAGCTGGGTTTGGACCGAGCCAACGAGCTGCCCGAGCTGTGGCTGGGTCAGAACGAGTTTGATTTCATGTCGGATGTTCCGGCCGGATGTTGACGTTGGAGGAGACGCAGTGGATTAAGTCGTGGGATTAGGAGATTGAAGGCATAATCTCGCTCTGTGCGTAGACGACAGAGGCGTCAGCGATGGAAAACGCCGCTCACTTTTGAAAGACAGTGGAGGTCAAACACTCACTCTCTGCTTCACTGGGATTAAATGTAGTTTTCCCTCGTTTCACTGCGACATTTGATGTTTCCTGTTTGTGGAGAGCAGAGAAACAGAAGCGTGAGCAGACACAGGGAGTGGTGGACGCAGACGTCTTACTGCCCCTGTCCTCTTTCCTCCATCTGTCCCCGTCTGATTGATAGCAGGAGGTTTTGGCAGAGACGTTTGGACTCTGAAGGAGACGATGAAGACAATGAAGACGCACCTGCTGGACAGTCAGGGCTGCAGGGGGGACAAAGGAAAACGAGAGACATGCCTGTATGGGACACTCGTGTTTTCTTGTGCTTTCAATGTTAGAGCGCGGTCTCACGGGACACTTGTGTCCACAAAGACGCTGGTTGTCTCCTTCTCTCTCTGTGCCTCTGTGTTTTGTTTGAGTGGAGTTGAAGCAGTCGATTCACAGGACATGTTATTTAAGACAGCGGCTGATATCCATCAGGGCCACATGGACAAGGCCAGCTTCTGTCGCTCCTCTGTCATCAGCTCCACTTTTTCTGAGATCAAGAGACCAGGACTCTCTCTCTCTGAGACCCGAGACCCGAGACCTCGGGGCTTCCAGGTCCTCGTCGTCAAGAGAGTCACCGCGGCGCTCCGTGACCTGCAGCAAGTGTCGTCACAGACGGGCTCATTCATTCATTCATTCATTCATTCATTCACGCCATTTTCCTGTTCAGTCACATTAACGTTGACGTTACGGCCGTTTGTTCAACTTATCAGCTCATGTCATGGTGCTGATAAGAAGCGCTGTGTGTGTTTTGTCATCATAGGCCTGGAAGTGTTTCAACACACACACACACACACGCACACACACACACACACACACACACCCATAAAAACGTTACGACGGTTTGCATAAGCATGTGGTTTCCAGTCGTCTGTTAAACTGCCGACGACTTTATTTAAAAAAAAAATGATAATAATAATAATAACAAGTGTCTTCAGGACAAATCCTGGCTCAGGTGTCAAAGACCAGAGACCAGGATCAGAAACCACTTCACATTTTATCCTTACTTTGTCTTCATCCGTCACTGTTGAAATCTTTGTGACTAATAAAGTTTTTTTTCCCCCAAAAAATAGACTCAATTCAAGCGTCTACATTATTATAAAGACTTAAAACCAGCGTGGATCGAGTGTTTGTCTGCTCACTACCGTTCTAGGGTCCCGGTCCTGGTCCTGGTCCTGGATCTCAGGGTCTGCGGTCGTCAGAGGACGCAGGGTCCGTCAGCAGGACCTGAAGACCACAGAGGACACGTGGACAGTTAAAGAAAAAATAATTTGAGATTCACGTGTGACATCACAGATGTCCCCTTAGATCCTGAACTTTGACCCCAGGGACAGTTTCACTGACCTGTGCTGTGTCACAGTTCACGACGGCTCCTGTTGGACAAAACTCGCTGTCAATCACACCGGTGTCCACTCGTGTGTGCTGCGCTTCGTCAACTGTTTTCCACTAAATAGTAACAAAAATGTACAAAATTGACGTCAAGTTCTATCAGAGAAGATTGAAAGATAGTGATTATATGTATTTATATATATAATATATATACATGTATATAAGTATATATAAATATATGTATATTTACATATATATGTGTATATATACATATATATGTGTATATATATATAATGTTATAAATGAGAAGTGAGAGTGAGAAGTAGAAGCAGTTCCCATTGACTTCCATTCTAACTGAGACGCCCTCTGGTGGCGAGTGATGAGATGAACAGCCTTGAATGACTTGATCATTAATTTTAGAATTAATGAATGTTAACAAATAAATCATCAAAACCGAACAATTCCTGTTTGTGGGCAAAACAAGACATTTGAAAACATAATTTCAAAGAAAAAAAAATTGACATTTTATGGACAAAATGATTAAATAATCCACACATTAATGGATTATGGAAATAATCTCTAGTTGCAGCCCAAACACAAATCAACACAACGATGTTGAATTCGGTGAATATGAATAAATACATGATATGAATTACAGGAACAAGTCATTTAGAACGAGAAGTAGATTGGAATTTGGAATTTGAAAAAAAACAAAGAACCGAACCGAACCGAACCGAGCCGAGCCAACACCGCAGGGCGAGGTTCGCACCCACCTGTCATCCTGCAGATGCGGTTCCGGCCCAGGAGGAAGAGGAGGAGGAGGAGCGTCAGATCTTCATCATCACAGCAGCGTCATTCACTATCGTCGTCATATAACCACGCCCACTGACACCAGCGGAACCAGGCTCCGCCCACTGAAAGCTCCACGTTCATCATCCTCACACGTGTGTGTATGTGTGTGTGTTACCTCTTTAGGACGTTTTCTGTCATTGTCAGGACCAGTAGTCCTCATAGAGACCAAAACCTGGTCCTAATGAGGCAGAAGCAAATGAAAGGAAGTCAATGCAGTGTCCTAAAAAAATGATAGAAATGTGTGTGTGTGTGTGTGTGTGTGTGTGTGTTGAGATTACAATGAGACAGTTCTTGACTAACAAACAGACAACAATGAGGACATCTCAGTAATCAGATTACTTTCAGTCTGATTGTGTAACATTGAGGAGGATTTTTGTGATAAAAAAGATACACAAAAACGTAAATAATATAATATAAACAGATTATACATTAGATGAGATATTTATCGTCAAAACACAGATGTTTAATAATGTTGAGATAAAATGAAGCTGTAAAACGTGCACATGTAATTACATAATGCTCAAAATGGCCGCCAGCACACACCTCAGTTCAAACCTTGTGGTTTCCCTGGTAACGGCACCAAGGTGAAAACCCCGCCCACTGCCCCCCCCCCTCCCCCCCATCAGCGACAGCAGGTGTGCGTGATTTCACAGGTGAGGGTGATGAGGAAGAGCTGCTGTCAGTCAGTGTGTGAGTGTGTTTGAGACAGAGAGGGACGTGATGATGCTGTCTGTGGTCTGTCTTCTGTCCGTGTGTCTCCTGTGTCGAGTGAGGACACAGGCGTCCGTCGACAACAACACTGCTGCAGGGACGAGTGAGACAGGTGAGACAGATGAGACAGGTGAGACAGGTGAGGATTTGTTCTCATGAGGCTGAAGTGACTCCAATAATCTGATTTAAATCAGACCACATTTCCTTTTTCATGTCCAACATTGGAACTCTGTGTATTTATTGGTGTAAGTTGCACGTGTGAGCTGAAAATACCTGGTTTATTGGAGTGGTGGTTCCCAAAGACGGGCTCAGGACCTGCACATGGACCACGGGAGATTTTGGACCAAGGCTCCTCAGACAAATTGTCTGAATTATTTTCCACCTTTTTTTTTTTTTTTTTTTTTTTCTTTCAATTTAAATTAAGATGTAATGAATTTACTTCACATTAGTTCATTTGAAAAATGATGCCATACAATATATGATATTAAGTGTTGGAGATAAAGTACTTTGTAACATGTTTTTTAAAAGCATTACATAAATCAATGTAATATTTAATATAAATATAAATAATGAATGTTTTTGTCCTCAGGTAGAAACTGGACACAAACAAATGAGACGTTCAATGACTCTGCGGAACCAGGAGCGATCCCTGGACTCTTCGGATTCAGAGGTGCGTTCAAAGACGTCTTGGGAAGGGAAAAAAAAAGTGAATTATTGGACGATTTTAGAATTAAATGAGATATTTTCCCGTATTAATTTTAATGTTTGTTTTAAATTAAAGAATGTCAGATTTTTCAATTTCAAATATAAAAGTGACAAAAACAAAGTAAAATTCAGGAAAACCTCAAGTTACTGTAAAAATAAATGTTAGATTAGAAAAATGATACTCATTGATTTAAAATAAATAGGGTAAATACTGAAGATTACAATATCATAACAGTTTGGTAATAGTGTTATTGCAGTATTTTTTAAGTAATATCATTGTAATACCATCTTATTTCTACAGTAATAACATGATAATGTAATATTACCACACTATTACATTGTTATTACTAATAAAATAATAATTAAAGTAAAACGTCTTTATAGTTAAAAAAAATAGTAAAAATTAATTTATTTGTAAATTAACCACATTTACTCTTTGACCTGATTAACCCGTGGTGACCTGGCGCCCCCCGATGGCGGCCCTCAGACATAGCGGGAAAACGCTCCTTCCTGCTTGAGCTGGAGGCGGAGTCTCGGATCATCGGCGGTCAGGAGGCGTGGGCGCACTCGTGGCCCTGGCAGGTGTGTCTGCGCTTCGCCGCCATGCCGGCCTGTGGCGGCGCCATCATCGGGCCACTGTGGGTCGTCTCCGCCGCCCACTGCTTCAAGAGGTCAGGGTGGGGTCATGTGACATGTCATGTGGTTCAGGTTCAGTTGCTGACGATTGACCACCTGTGCTCAGGTTCAAAAAGGCGGCGCACTGGAGCGTGGTGGCGGGAAAACACGACCTGGAAAACCTTAAGGAGGCGGGGCAACAAGTGAGCAAACAGGAAGTGACCTCTGCAAATTTTTAGATTCCAACTGTTTGCCCGATTGATTAAACCTGTGGTTTTCAGATTGTAGGCGTGGCCGCCATTGTCCGTCACCATGGTTACAACCCTCGCACCAAAGAGAACGACATCGCACTGCTGAAGCTGGACCAGCCGCTCGTCTTCACGGCGACCATCAAACCGATCCACCTCTGGACCAAGGCCCTCCCACTTTTCAAGGAGTGTACCATCACGGGCTGGGGCTCCACCCGCGAGAGTGAGAGACACGAGTGTCCACACACGTCCTCACACGTCTTTGTCCTCATGTGTCCCTCATGTCCGCCTCTGTGTCCTGTGTCCAGACGGTCCTCGTGTCAACAGACTGCAGGAGGTGAATGTCACTGTGCTGCCCCCCGATGTCTGCAACCAGCACTACAGCGGCAGAATGCGCTCGTCCATGTTCTGTGCTGGAAAAGAGGGGGGCGGAGTCGACGCCTGTCAGGTGACCTGTCTGATAGACCTTCTCTGTCCTGTCCCTTCTGTTCTCAAAGGGACTCTAGCAGTCTTCTGTCTCCTCACTCTGTCCTCAGGGAGATTCTGGTGGTCCTCTGTCCTGCTTCACCGGGACCAGGTACGAGGTGGCGGGTTTGGTGAGCTGGGGTGTCGGCTGTGGACGGGGGGGCAGACCTGGCGTCTACACTAAGCTCCACCTCCAGGCTCAGTGGCTGTATAACCACCTGAGTGAGTCCACTGACTGTGGGACACTTGAGTTTCACCCGTGCAGACGTTTGAGTGACCATGTTTTGTTTTTTTTTGGTTTACAGATGACGTCATGCACGATGATGTCGAGGATGAAGGTTTGTTTGACCTCAGAACTTCTTGAACATTTTTCCCCAGACGACCTCTGACCCTCTGTGTCATGTGACGTCAACAGAAGAGAAGTGTGGTCGTCAGCAGAGCTCCGGCTGCAAACCTCCAGGCGTCGCCGCTCTCTCACTGTCGAGCGTTGGCGAGTTGTCCGTGGAGAACTTGGCGGAGTCGTGTCCGTACTTTTGGCCGTGGCAGGTCAGCCTCCAGTCCAAGGGACGTCACTACTGCAGCGGCGTCCTCGTCCACCGCCGCTGGGTCCTCACCGCCAAACACTGCAACGTCAAGTAAGACCTCACGTCAACACATCGACGGATTTACCTCCACCATCTCCTCTGATCTTCACTCTCCCCCGGGCAGAGCTAAAGAGGACGTGGTGGTTCTGGGAACTCACAACCTGCGGTTCTCATCGTCTCAGACCATCCCTGTGGACGAGGTCCTCAACCTGCCTCAGGACTCCGGGTTCCCGCCAAAACCTGACCTGTCGCTGCTCCGCCTAAGCGTCCCAGCCCGATTCAGTACAAATGCGGACCCTTTTTTTTCTTGCATGTTCACTGACGCGACTGCAGAACTAATATGTCCACACGTCTCTGTCCACAGACTCCAACGTGTCTCCGGCATGTCTCCCTGATGAGGACGAGGAGCTCAACGACAGCTGGAACTGCTTCACAGTGGGCTGGGGTGCCACGGCTGCAACAGGTGACTCCCAGTGTCCAAAGTGTCTCACACACCTGGACCGTCTTGTCTCATGTCTCTCTTGTTCCATGGCCACATCTCGTTATTTCTTGTCCCCTGTAGAACACATGGACCAGCCTGTAACTGTAAAGACACCATCTTAGGGATGTCTCACGTGTCCTCTGTCCCCTTTAGGAAACATGGATTCGAAATGTGTCCACCATGTTGGACTGTCGCTGGTGAACAGGACCACCTGTGAGCACAAGTGGGGGAGTGGTCTCATCACCGACTCTCATATCTGTGCTCATCCAGCAGGCTCCGCCTCCTGCACGGTAATGAGCGCCTCATTCAAGTTCGGTCAGATTTATCAGTTTTCAGTGGGCGGGGCTACAGTATGACTGACGCCTGACCTTCGACCCTCTGCAGGGCGACTCTGGAGCTCCTCTGTATTGTCGTAAACGTGGGGCCTACTTCCTGTTTGGTGTGGTCACATGGGGCAGCCAGCGCTGTGATGTGGACAAACCGTCCGTCTTCACGGCGACGGCGGGTTATCACTCCTGGATCAGTGATGTCACAGAGGAAGACGACGACGATGATGTCATGAACTACTAATAAAGTTTCTGTTCTCGCTCACCTACTGTCTCAGGACAATGCTTATGTGATGTTGCCATAGCAACCACAATATTAACAGTCTTTTGTTTCATGCGGACAAAAAAAAACTAAACAAAATGAAAACATTTAAAAAAGTTTTAATCAACGTTTCAATGATGACTATTGTTTACATTTTTTAACAGATTAAATCAGAGGAACCTGAACACATCGTTTCACTTGGTCAGCCGTCCTGCAGGAGGTCGTACGACACTGCGCCCGGCACCGCGTGTTTGTCGTCCTGTAAACGTTTCACGTAGTTAGCGCCTCGTTCTAAAATGATTAACTTAACTTTAAAAACATCAGCTGAAGACTTTGACTCACTGCGACGTCGTTTTTGGCCGATTCGGGGGCGGAGTCGTACACCGGGTTAGAGATGCTACGGCTGAAGTCTATGGGCGGAGCTTCCTCCTCCTCCTCCTCGTCCTGATGAATTCAAAAGACAGAGACACTCCCTCAAAGACTAAAAACTAAAAAAGCCCTTAATTACTAGCTATAGGTGTTTTAATAAAAATCCACAAAATCCTATAAACTAATGATAATCAAGCTAATCATGCTAAAAAAATAACAATGATAATGCTAACAATGATGCTAATGAAGATACTAACAATAATGATGCTAAAAGTAATGAAGATACTAACAATGGTAATGAAGATGGTAACGATGCTAGCAGTAATGAAGAGACGTAACGATGCTAGCAGTAATGAAGAGACTAACTGGTAACGATGCTAACAGTTATGAAGATACTAACAATGGTAACGATGCTAATAATAGTAACACACCTTGAAGTAGTGGAAGTGGAGCCCTCTGCTGGTCTGCTTGTAGAACTTGAATCCCACAAACATAACCGCCGCCGTCAGAATGACCAGCAGTGTCACGCCCATGCCTATTCCCGCTTTGTGAGAGGCGTGCATCTGCAGAGCCAAAATCACAGCGTTGCGTTACATGTTCGCTCAGGATGGCGAGGTACTGCGTTGCCCTGACGACACTCACCTCATGACGAGGGGGCGGGGCTTTCAGGGGTCCCTGGAGGACGTGTATGAACCCGTTGGAGGCGATGATGTCGGAGACCGTGACGAAACGGTCGTTGATGTAACGAGACGACTGAGGAAGAGAAAGGGAGCGTTACTATAGCGACTGAGGTCGACTCGATCACCATCAACAACATTTAGTTTAGCCCTGTGTTGGACACGAGTTGTGATGACAGACCAGAACTGCCGGGTTGAGCAGGTCCGACACACCAATGACGGTCAGACTCCCGCCTCTGGTTTTGATGCGAGTGCCGTTCTTCAGGTCGCTGGCCACCAGGGCCCGGCCCTCCAGCAGGTGGAACTCGATGTCCTGCTGAGACAGGGTCTGAGGGCACAGATGTAGGGACAGGTGAGGACACGCTGACGGACAGATAGGCGAGGTCATGTGACAGGACTGACCTGGTTGCCAGGGAGACCGTCGTTATCAGGAACAAACAGCGTTCCCATGATGGTGATGTTGCTCAGACGCTTCAAGAATTTTTCCCCTGAATCTGACACCTGAGAGTAGTTCAGGATTTGCTGAGGAAGAAGAAAATACAGGTCACCACACTGCAGTAAGGGTCAGAGGTTAAGTAGGCTCTGAGTGGATCATGTGACATCGTGACTCACAGTGAGGAAGTTGGAGAAGGTCGGCGTGGACCTGAGCACCTGCAGCAAGTTTCCTGTGCACTTGAATCCGTCTCCAACGTAACCGACCAGACAATCGCAGCGGACCTCTGAACATTAACACACAGATCAATTTAACTTTAACTTTGTTTTATAAACGACAATAAAGGCAAAAACAAACTGTTATTGTCATCATTATCACATTTTTATTAAAAGTACATTTTATGTCCGATTAAAATTTAGCCAACTTTCAGCTTTTTCGTTCCTTTGAATAATTGTAGCTACATTTCAGTTCAGCTATGTTTTCGCTAACTCTCATCTATCTTTTGGCCAACTTCCTGTCTGTTGCTGCAGTTAGCATTTTAGCTCTCTTTGCTGTCATTGAGCACACAGTTTTAACACAGGTGTAATTAAAGTAAAACGGCTACAAATGTTTTACATTTTCTTATTTTTTTTTTAATGTATTTCCTTGTTTCAATTAGATAAACTTTTAGCCATCTATTTTTCCTAACCTTATACCTTCTTTTGGCTAACTTAGCGTAGCTATTTTTGGCATATTTTTTAGCTGTCCTTTTGCTAACTTTAAGCAATCCTTGCTTTCTTTTTAATCATTTTAGCTACGTTTAGCTATGTTTTTCCTAACTCCTCACTATCTTTTGGCTAGTCTTGTCTGTAGCTTTCGTTAGCAAGCATTTCCCTGCCTCTGCTGTCACTGACCACACAATTTTAACACAGATATAACTGAAATAAAACGTAAAAAAAAAGTGTTGTTCTAGTTAGGTAACTTTCTATTTATAATATAACTAATCTATTTTTGCAAACTTTAAGCTATAATTTTGCCAACTTTTCATCACTTAGCTTTCTTTTGAATAATTTTAGCTACATTTACCTATGTTTTCGATAAAACTGTCATTGATTTAACAAAATATTATATTTAGCATATTTTTGTTGTTTCGTCTTCTCTCACCCTTCATCCTGTAGCAGAACGCGTCCCACGTCTCGCTCGTGTTCTTGCGCGCTCCATAGTCCACAATTCCAACGTGTCCGAAACCACAGTTGGGGTTGGCGTAAGTGGTCGGATAAGCCACGCGCGCCTCGTCCAACCAGCCAGCGGCGCACATGTTGAGACCACCCTGCAGGGGGCAGCAGTTTTAACAACGGAGCAGTACACGGAGGGTGTTGAACCTGTGGTGCGTTTACTGACCTGCTGAGCGTAGGACAGCTGAGTGTATGTAGCCAGGGTGCCGCCCACGACAGTGCAGGCGCGTTGAGCTGCGGTGAAGTTTAGCTTGTACTGACCGTTGTCTGAGCGGATGTGAAACACGCCAAGTGTCGAGTCTAGAATAAAAAACAGTGTCTTTGCAGTAACTTACAACTTAAACTGATGTTATTTCCATTTGTCAGACTTTTTACCTTCAAAGTGAAGATCTGTACATTTGGCATTTTGATGACATTGTCCGTTGCCTTGGAGACAGCGGCTAATTGGCAGCTGTTTGACCTCACATGTCACGCCGTCGCCAACGTAGTTGTCTTTACACGAGCACCGCTTCCTCCCCTGTTCACAGAGACGTGTCATGTTAGGACAGACGAGACGAGACACAGTCCAAACCTGTCAACACGGATGGACCCCTCCTCCTCACCGGCGCCGTCATGGTACAGAGGGCGTGTTCGTGGCAGCCGCCGTTGTCTCCCGAGGCGCAAGGGTCGATTGGCATACACGTGAAGCCGTCCCCGGAGTGTCCCCGTGGACACGTGCAGGTCACCTGGCCACCTTTCTGAGCGCAGCGGGCTCCTTTGGCACAACCGCCATTCCACACCTGACACATGTCTACCACTGAGGACACATGAGGACACATAAATGACAGGAGTATTGTGGATGGCTTCTTCAGGAAGTGACGTCACACCATGTTTACCTGTGCAGGTGTATCCATCTCCTTCATAAAATGGCCGACAGACACAGGTGTTGTTTTCTTTACAAACGGCCTTGGGGGAACAGGACGGCGAGCACTGAGGGGTGTCCGCTGGAGGACACATACAGAGGACAAAATGTAGACTCCGAGACATCCACACTTGACCTGATGATGTGACGTGTCATTGATCAGCGATGACTCACCCTGTTCGGTCTCGCAGCGCTCGCCCGTCCAGCCAGCTTCACAGAAACACCCGCCTGTCCCTCTGCGTCCGTCGTCACATGACCCGTGTTCCGAGCAGTTACAGGCTGAAACACAGACAACGTTAGGCCAAACCGCCTCCACACTGTCAGCATCACCTGTCACTCAGGAGGACCCTCACCTCGACAGGTGGGCCCAAAGAAGCCTGTGCTGCACTGGGCACAGGCCAAGCCCCCAAAGCTTGCGCTACACGTACAGGTGCCGTTACCAAGATGACCGTCGTCACATTTACCACGGTTACTACAAGGGGAGCCGACGCCACCTGGACACACTGGATACAGGTAAACAGATGAGTAACCTGGTCTCAGATATACGGAAGCACAAACGTGACAAAACTCTGTACGGGAGCACAAACGTGACAAAACTCTGTACGGAAGCACAAACGTGACAAAACTCTGTACGGAAGCACAAACGTGACAAAACTTTGTACGGAAGCACAAACGTGACAAAACTCTGTACAGACGCACAAACATGACAAAACTTTGTACGGAAGCACAAATATGACAAAACTCTGTACAGACGCACAAACGTGACAAAACCTTGTACGGAAGCACAAACGTGACAAAACTCTGTACGGAAGCACAAACGTGACAAAACTTTGTACGGAAGCACAAACGTGACAAAACTCTGTACAGTCGCACAAACATGACAAAACTTTGTACGGAAGACAAATGTGACAAAACTCTGTACAGACGCACAAACGTGACAAAACTCTGTACGGGAGCACAAACGTGACACAACTTTATAGGAAGCACAAACGTGACAAAACTCTGTACGGAAGCACAAACGTGACAAAACTCTGTACAGACACACAAACATGACAAAACTTTGTACGGAAGCACAAACGTGACAAAACTTTGTACGGAAGCACAAACATGACAAAACTCTGTACAGACGCACAAACGTGACAAAAACTTTGTACGGAAGCATAAGCGTGACAAAACTCTGTACGGAAGCATAAACGTGACAAAACTTTAACAAAGCTAAACTATTTCAAACAAAATTTAAAAATTTAGTTTTTCATTCAATGATGAAGCTTCTGATGTGATTATATTATGATTATTGTGTTACTATAGTAACATTTGACGTGCAGGTAGCCCCGTCGTCTCACCTAAACAGTCGCGTCCATAGTAACCACGGCAACACTTTGGCTGCCAAAATTTGATGGTGCAGACGTTGCGACAGCCGGAGTCCTTCGCAATATACATTTTGGGCAGGTCGCACTTCTGAACCTCCTGGAAACAAGAAGAGACATGAGGACAGGAGGGGACATGAGGAGTCACAGAGAGACTGGATGATGATGATGAAGATCAGACCTTCACTTTGGAGCCTCGAGGACAGCTATTAGATTGGGACTGGCACATTCCACAGTCCATCTGCCAAAGAAAAAAAATACAGCTTTTCTTTTTTATTCCTGTAAAACAACAACGCCGGCACACACCAGGGGGCGCCGCAGACACCGAGGATTTACCTTTAAGTCAAAGGTTGTTTGTTCGTCACAGCGTCCTCCCAGGCTCGGCGGCGTTAGCAGGCAGTCGATCCCGTAGGCGATGCCGCCATTGAAGACAAGGTTTCTTTGCGTAATCCGACACTTTGCATCGTTAACAAAGATTTCTCCCTGATTAAGGAAAAAGTTGATCCATCATTTTGACTCCTCACCACTTTCCTTCGACCACTTCCCTGAGAATGTTTCCGCTGTACTTACGATGTTGTCTGATCCGCCACAGACGAAGGAGAGTGGCGAGCCCTGAAGGGTCCGCGGTGAGTCCAGGTGGATCAGACCTTCAGCAAAAACCTGAGAAAGAGGGAGGAGCTGAAACGTTGAGTTCAGAGCTCCCCCTGGTGGCTGAGCATGATGTTATTGAGTGATGAACCGGTTTGCTTTGAATCACCTTCTGGCCATGCAGGATGTGGTACTTCAAGTACTCCACCAGCTGGGTCTGGTGGTCTGGGTGGAACAGGAAGTCCTTCTGTTGCTGCGGCAGCGACGCCATGACAGCGTCTGACGGCAGGAAGGCGGTCACTGGCTGGTACAACCCGTTACTCAGCATGTCCACCACACCTGTGTCCTGAAACACGTGGAAAACTGTCAGCGCCATGTCACACCCAGTGGGGGATGGTGCGGGGCCTCACCTGGAGCAGCTTGTAGAAGCTTCTGTAACCGTTACGATCAGCCACGTCGGTCAGGTTCAGCTGCGTGAGACGAGTCAACCAATCATTGAACCGTTTTTACATAATCAGCGGTCAAATAATCACAAACTCATTGATCCTTTGAACTTGACTGACATTGGTAGGCTCCGGGTCCTTTGGAGGAAACAGGATCCTATCAATCTCATGGAAAATCCCGTTGATGCTGGGCTCATCGCTGTACGTGATGTTCGCCCCGTTGACAAAGATGCTTCCCTGACATAATCGATACAGACAGGTTTTTACTATTGGCAGGTATTGATTATTGAATCCAAATCAAATCACTTTTACTTGTATTGCCCAAATTCGATCAGGTCAGGGGTCAAAGTCCAGAGTACCTGGATGGACCTGGTGGTCAGGACGAGTCCAGACAGCGAGGTCAAGTTCCGGGGGCGACTGAGGTCAGCAGGAAGCAGCGTGTGACACATGACGATGTGACCGCGCAGGATGGCGGCAGCGCTGTCTTTATCTCTCAGCTGAAAAGCAGAGCAGTGAAGAGGAGGTTAACTCAATACAATGTTGTGACTGCGAAGAAGAGAAACACAATAAAGAGGACCGATTGGTCACCCTGTTGATGCCCTTTTTGTCCACTTCAAAGGCGGCAAATGTTGGAACAAAGGCGGTGAACGGCCCGCGGCCTTTCAGAGAAATATCGGCTGCCTGAAAAACAGAGTTTTCTGCCGTTAATTCACCGTTCTCTGCAGCAGGGGGCGACACAGACACAAGCTTTCACTCACCGCGAGGCCGAAGTAGAACTCTCGTAGCTTGCGCGTGAGTATTTCCTGCAAAGATTCGGGGCGTTAGGGGAAATACACAAGTGCATGAAGACAGGTGGGTTTCAGCTGCTTGTGTTCAGGTTCTCACCCTTCCCACTGTGCTTTTGCATTTGAATCCATCGCCCTGGAAACCAGTTCTGCAGGTGCAGTTCTGGACACCCGGGGTAACCATGGCACAGCTCGCATACCGATGACAGCCACCATTTTTCTGGAAACAGTCAAAGACACAACCACCACCTCACACGGTCAGGTGTCACTTCCTCTAGAAAACCTTTAGCCGTGAAACAGTTTTTTTTTTTTTTTTACCAAAATAACCCCTACAATGTCAAAACTCTGTACGGAAGCACAAATGTGAGAAAAACTTTGTAAGGAACTTTGTACAGAAGCACAAACGTGACAAAAAACTTTGTACACCATATTGTACTTTACCAAACCAAACTGTAGCTTAGTGGAAACAACATTTGTGATGCCTTCAGGTACCTTTATGTTTGCATGCTGCCTTCAAGGACCCAGATTTCTCTTACCGTTCGACAAAGGTTGATCATGACACAGTTCTTTCCACCACCTGAGTAACCATCGCTGCAGGCGCAGGACGTCTGCACATGGAATCACCGGTCAGTTACCAACTATCATACATCACCAACTCAACGTTGCACACTTGGAGTGCGCCCTTACTTTATTTGGTCCGATGTGGATGCAGTCGGCGTTGGCATGACAACCACCGTTTCCTCCAAGACATGGATTGATCTCTGTGAGAGATAAAAAAACAAAAAAAAACCCCGTGGCTCAAAAACAGGATTCTACTTTAACTGAAAACAACCTGGACACGACACCTACCCACGCAGATAAGACCGTCACCGCTGTAGCCACTGACACACACGCAGTCCCTGCGTCCCGGCTGCGTCCTCTTACAGACGGCGTACAGACTGCAGCCGCCGTTGTTGCTTGCACAGGCATCTTTAGCTGTGGACAGGAGGACGATGATGAGACTCAACTGGCCGATGGACAAACCTGACACTGACGCACCCGTGCTCTACCTTGACAGTACGTCCCGTTTCCATAAAATCCTGCCGCACAGAGACACTGGGGGCCGACTGGTCCGGTAGCACAGCTGTGAGAAAGCAGAAAAGAGACGCCGTTAGGCAAGCAGCGACCAGCAGGGGGCACAGTGATGGCGCGTTCACTGTCGGCGGACTCACTTCGCACTGGTGTGACATTTCACCGAGCCGCACAGTTCGTCAGCTGAGGACTGGATCTCTGTGAAACAGAACGCAGTCATCAGCGTACAGTGAATATAACATACCGTACGTACACTGTCTCTTTCTCATTTCTATCCGTCTCTTGCTTCCATCGCTGTCTCTGCGTCTTCGTTGTCTTACTTTCGCCACAGAGGACTCCTCTCCAGCCGACGTCACAATCGCACGTCCCGTCACCCGTCAGTCCTTCGTTGCAACGTCCGTTCGTACATTTGCACTCTGAGGGCAAAAGGGGGACATTAGGGGGATGTTAGGGGGACACGCAGAGACACAGTTGCTGTGTACGGTGTACTAACCCTGATCACAGTGGATGCCGTATTTCCCGCTCTGACACGTCTCGCATGCCGTGCCGTCAAAACCGCGCTGACACTGGCACACTCCGGTCCCGTTTGTCCCGTCCAAACACTCGCCGTTTTCAAAGCAGGGCTGACCCTTCGGACCAGGACACTGCTCGCAGTGCTGCCCGAAAAACCCTCTGCAACACCTTTGTATCTGAGGGCACGTCAAAGCTTGGTTAATAATGCTGGAGGACACCGCATTTTTTGACCTTGTGTCTTTATGTCTCACAGGAGACACCCAACATACAATGGTTGTTTGGAGGCAGGTGGCTCTGCAGCCAACCGTCAGTAGGCGCTCGCCTTCAAAAACTCTGGACATCATGCACTTCCTGGTCCTCGCAGATTTCTGCAGAGAAGAGGTCTAAGGTCAGACACAGAGGACCTTCAGCATTAACTAGTATCTGAAAGGACAGATCTTATTAATGACTTACGACTGGGACGGTGTCGTTAGGGCAGATGGCAGATTGTGGGAACAAACAGTCAACACACGTTCCCTGTGAAGAGGACAGAGGACATGGGACATGGTAAATAAACAGCTGAATTTTGCTCATTCGTGTCTACTTGTCTCCCGGAGGCGTTACCTGGACGCTCTTGTACAACGCTCCGTCACATCGGTTCCTGTTGATCTGGAGAACAGCCGACAAACCGTGAATGACGCCTTTGCCACTCAGGAGGTTGGACGAGTTTATCTGAGCGTTGTTCACAAATAACTGAAAACAAAGACAGAGGACAGAGACAGAGCGTCAGGATCATTGTGCTCAGGTACTCGTCAGGTGATGATGTCAGTGTCAGGTTCCCGACCTTTCCGTCTTGGGGAAAGATTTTAAGCTGGAAGGAGAATCCGAGCAGCGTCTGCTTGTATCCACCAGGCTGCAGGTCGGTCCTCAACAGGCGCTGTCCTGCCACCACGTGGTAACGCGTTGTATTCACATCCTGTTACAGCAACCAAATTAAAGCAACTTCCTGTCATGAACAGCAACAACTGACTATGTTTAACAAGAACAGCTCATACCAGAGCGGTGGCAGCCATTTTCTTGAGGTAATCATTGACGGCCGCGTCTGTCGGAGCGAAGAGGGTGAACTCGTCCGCTTGCTCGATCTCGTCCGTCAGGTTGTTATTCTGGAAAACAGACTCTGTCAGTGCGTGTGTTTTTATGTGTGCGTCTGTACGTGAGTGTGCGTGCGCTTGGTGTGTTCGTACGATGATGTATGTTCTGAACAGCGAAAACTCGGGTCTCAGAGCGAGCATCTCCAGTAGCCCTTCACTCAACTTCCTGTCGGGGACCAAAACCTGTGGATGAAAACAGCGTTGTGTTCACTGTCAACGACATCATCGCCAGCAGCAGCATCGTTAGCATTGTTAGCATAATCGGCATCATTAGCGTTTTAGGAATTATTGCCATTGTTAGTATTGTTAACAGTACCATATGCAGCACTGTTAGCATAATCAATATAGTTGGTATAATCCACATTGTTCGTGTCATCTGCATGCTGTCATATTAGCATTGCAGGAATTATTGGCACGTTATTATGTTTAGCATTATTGGCATAGTGAGCATAATCAGCAGCATTAGCATTGTAGGAATTATTGGCATTGTTGATATTGTTAGCATAGTTAGCATAATCAACAATGTGAGCATAATCAGCATCATTAGCAGTGTAGCAATTATTGACATTATTAGGATTAACAGTACTATATGCAGCACCGTTAGCATAATCAATATAGTTGGTATAATCCCCATTGTTAGTGTCATCTGCATTATTAACATTGCAAGAATTATCGGCATGTTATTATGTTTAGCATTATTGGCATAGTGAGCATAATCAACATCATTAGCATTGTAGGAATTATTAGCATTGTTAGTATTGTTAACAGTACCATATGCAGCACTGTTAGCATAATCAATATAGTTGGTATAATCCACATTGTTAGTGTCATCTGCATTATTAGCATTGCAGGAATTATTGGCACGTTATTATGTTTAGCATTATTGGCATAGTGAGCATAATCAGCAGCATTAGCATTGTAGGAATTATTGGCATTGTTAGTATTGTTAGCATGGTTAGCGTAATCAGCATTGTGAGCATAATCAGCATCATTAGCAGTGTAGCAATTATTGACATTATTAGGATTAACAGTACTATATGCAGCACTGTTAGCATAATCAATATAGTTGGTATAATCCCCATTGTTAGTGTCATCTGCATTATTAACATTGCAAGAATTATCGGCATGTTATTATGTTTAGCATTATTGGCATAGTGAGCATAATCAACATCATTAGCATTGTAGGAATTATTAGCATTGTTAGTATTGTTAGCATGGTTAGCGTAATCAGCATTGTTAGCATAATCAGCATGGCCGGAAACATCAGTGTCAGTATATTAAGCTTTATTAGCATAGAATCATCAGCATTGCTATCAGAATAAGCACAGTTGGTATCATCCCCATTGTTAGCATAATCTGCGTCATCATCATCATCATCATCGTTGTCGTCTTTACCTTATCAATGACATGGATCAGGCCGTTGGTTGCAGCGATGTTGGATGTGGTGATGGCGGCGCCACCAACAGTTACAACCTGGGAGAACAAACATCATACAACCAGGTTGGAGGACATTAACAGTCCTGTGGGCGGAGACAACAGACAACGTCACCTCTGTGGACTCACCTCATTGGATGTTGAAACAGGAAGTGTTACTGTGAGAAGTGACGTGACAGAGGAAACAGAGCTGAGGTTGGATGACGGGTAGTTTCCTGCGATCATGTGATTTCTGTCAGAGATAAAGACAAACTTTGTTTACTTTTTGTCCCGTGTCTTAAAATCACGTCAGAATGAAAACAAGACTGTGACCTGATGAGACTCGGCAGGTTCCCTTTTGTTGTCCAGAAGCTTTTGTCTTCGGGGGACATTTTGGCGACGGCAGCTGAAGACGGAACCAGGAGGGTGATGTTCTGATCCATCAGAGACAAACCAGAGTCCTGACACAAAGAGACGGACTGTGTCAGTAATACAAAGATCAGATACTGGTCTGACCAGGACCGAGACCAGGTTGTCCTGATAACACTCACCTTAGTCCACCTTAAGAAGTCGGCAATGTCGGGCAGAGCAATCAGCTCCTGAAAACATCAGGAACGCTTAGTCATGTTTGACAGTGAACGGACCACGGCGCTTACTGCGTCAGCACGTTGTAGCCACTCACCTGATCCACCGTACCGTAACAGATTTGTCCATTTCCGATGTACCCGTCATCGCACACGCATGTCCACTGAGAGGACAGCAGGCGACAGGTGGCCTGAGGACACAAACAAATAAGTCACATGACCTGTTCGTGTATACAGTTTATTTTGGTTTTGGTGCGCGGGCGTCACACGACTCACCAGGTAATGGCAGCCTCCGGCGACGGTGACACACTGGTTCACAGCTTCACAGTCATGTCCATTCCCTTTGTACCCAGATTTACAGGTGCAGTCGCTCTGTGCGGGACAGACAAAAAATGTTCATGTTTGCAGTCGCTGTGCGCTGCCCTCTAGTGGACATTCTGGCAGTGAAGAAGATAAAACTACACCTGTCCGGGGCCAACGTAGATGCAGGTACCGTTGGGATGGCAGCCTCCTCTGTCTGGACCGTTACAGTTGTTGATTGGTTGACACTCGTCTCCATCCTTCTGCCACCCTGTCAGACACTGGCAGGTGTGAGTCCCGGGTCCTGTCTTTATACACTTAGCCTGCGGGGGGGGTGTAAGTGTTCAGTTTGGTACAGTACGGTACAAGTTTGTAATGGTACAGCCGTGGAGTCAGGCTTGCCTTTCGACAGTACTTTTACTTGGTTGTGGGCTGATGACTGCGTAGCCGACCTCATACCGGTATGACTCTGATGGGAGTGGCTTTTATAGCATGTACTCATAATGAGGGACGGGTGCCAAAGGATGGAACGGTTGGCGCTGGTTATTTTTTGTATTACTCCCAGTGGAAAACGCAAGAAAATACGTAAGGCTCTGAACCAAATGTAATCGCTCCACTCCACTTACGTTCACATTGCACCCGCCGCGCAGAGGCGGTGCACAGGGGTCCGACTCCACACAGGTGATGCCGTCACCTTGGTAACCTGGTTGGCAAACACATCTAAGAACACACACACACACACACACACACACACACACATAGCACACGTGTTGATTCTCTACTGCCTCCTGCTGTTCATCTGGTAGAGCAGCTCCAAACCGGACCCCTGAGCTGCGTTCGGTGTCGATGTGCGACTGATGCAGGAGAACTCACCTTTTCGCCCCCTGGCTGAAGTCACAGTCAGCGTGGGCGTGGCAGAACTGAGAAGAACACGGCGACGTCTTGCGCTCGCAAAACTGCCCGGTGAACCCGGCAAGACACGAGTCCTGTTTACATCGGCCGTCTGATTCCGGATGGTTTTTACACTGTCCGTGGATGCAGAGGCAGGCTGCGGGGGGAGGGGGGGTGGGGACACGGGTGAGGCTGACGTGACTCTGACATGACACAGCATTTGTTAATAAGGGACAAGCACTCACTTTTGTCACAGTTTGGTCCATATTTGTTGGGGGACGAACAGTACTGACAGCGAGAGCCGCGGAAGTTGGGCTCGCAGATGCACGACCCGTTTCCTGTAATGCCTTCTGTGCACTGTAAAAAAAGCCATTGTATAAAACACCCTGGTTGAATTTAGAAAGTCCAATTAACCCAGTCATTGGGGAGTTGATCAGAGATACCCCAGCCCTTGACCTGTCAGGAATCAAACGGGCAATTCTCCGGTTATAAGCCAGGTTAGGGCTAAACAGGCTGAATTTCCGATTTATCAAATATTTTCAGAATTTTTGAAAAAAGCTCAATGTATTTTTTTTATATTTATTGAAACGTATAAGACGTATAAAAATACTTAAATATTCCCTAAGGAATCTTAAAACTTCCCATGAATAACAGCACTACGTAAAACAAAGGTTAGAACTTATTGATGTGTTTGAGTCTGACCTGACCGTGTCCTGAGCACGGGGTCTGGTATCCACCCGGACATGGAGTGCAGTCGTCGCCATAGAAACCTTTACAACAGGCCCGTGTCTAAAAACAGAAAGAGAGAGCGAGTCAGCACTGAAGTGAATGTAACCATGTGACTCGATGTGTTGTTGTTGTTTGTTTTACCGTCACTGTGGTGTTACAGAGCGGCGAGCAGCCGCTGACTGGGACCTTCACGGGTGGATTTCCAAAGGACAGCGTGTAAAGACATCCGAAGGTGTAGTAGCTCTTGAGTCCAACAAAAACAGATGGACTGTCATTACACAGGCGTCCACACAGGGACAACAAACATCTGTCCCAGTGAGACACCGTTTGTCTTACCATGTAAACTCCAGATGAGCACTGAGACAGTTTGACTTTGGAGCAGCTCACACATTCACCCTGAAAACGCAAAAAAAACAACAACATTATTAAAAAGCTGGTTCAAGCATTAGCTTAGCACTAGCCACGCTAAGATATATATATATACATATATATAGCTAACGCTATATATATATATATAGCATTAGCTTAGCACTAGCCACACTAATATTTTTTTATATATATATTAGCGTGGCTAGTGCTAAGCTAATGCTATATAAATATATATATGTATAGCATTAGCTTAGCACTAGCCACGCTAATATATACAGTATTTAGAGTCTGAAACTGCCATTCTCACCGGGACAGTCTTGCTCTCAGTGACGTCACACCTGTGGGGCAGCACAGGTTGGATGGAGGCCGGAGTCAAGACTCCATCCAGCACATACAGACGTCCGTTCTTTGCTTCCACGGCTGCCTCCACCACCGCTGCTCCGTTCACCAGAAACTGACCCTGAGAGACAACAGAGCAGTGAACAGACCAGACGACCCTGAAGGCAACACATGCCGTATGTCACGCAGGGGGGGCAACATACGGCCCTGGCGCCGGAACCCGGCCCGCAAAAACTCAAAAAGAGTTCCCTGAAGTTGTGATGACAAAAAAAGGAGGGAACGCACTTACATTTTCTGTCACGTTAATCTCCAGAACCTGATTGGCCATTGTCACAATCCTGGGACTCGACGCGGCGTTAAAGACTTCCAGCTTGAAAACAGGAAGGAAAAATCATCGTCATCCTACTCATCATCACAGAAGCAGTGTTGAGTTGAGGTAAAGGTGGACAGACGTCAGACGGTCATACTCACAGAGGTAGACATGACCACGTGGTTCCTGATGAGCTCCAGCAGTTTGTTGTGACCCTGAAGATTTAAAGAAGATGGAAATTGAGTCTTGAGTCTGGTATCCAGAGTTTGTCAGGAAGTAGGTCGCTAGATCACATTAGCATGTGTCCACAACTGACTAGCTAGACTAGCTGCAAAAAAAAGGCCTGTGGTGTTGTTGTTGTTGTTATTCTCTGTCACCTGAGCGCTGCTAAAGTAAGAAAGATGTCCCTCTGTCATGGCTTGAAAGGCTGCAGTTGTCGGGGCGAAGACGGTGATCGGGCCGGGAAGATCCATGACCGATGCCAGGTCCGTTTTCTGTGGAGACGAGTAAACGCATCATTACTTGAACATAGTGTACCGTGGGACAGGAAGCTGGGGCGAATTCACGTCCGTACCTCCAGCAGAGTCTTGAATGTGGTGAACTTCCCGTAGTCGGCGATGATCTTCATCAGGTTCTCCTGAGGAAAAAACAAACGTGAACCAGTGAGTCAGTGGACGGTGTCGCCACAGCGCCATCACACCATCATGCTCCTCTACCTTGGGGTCACTGTCCACTGTGGGAGACACACTCTGCATTAGATTATTGATCAAATGGATGAGCCCGTTGGACGCCACGAGGTCGGACTGGACGATGACGCCTTTCTGTCTGCTGCCATGGATACGGATCTTAGTCTGAGAGTCCTGCATAGAGAAAGATACAGTCTGATCAGAGGACAAAGACGAGGACAGATGGCAAAGGACAGAGATTAGGACGTCCTCTCACCCCCAGCGATGTGTCTGTCTCTGCTGTTTTTCCAGTCAGGGTGTAGAAGACATCGGTTTTCTTCAGAGTGTCAAAGGGCATCACTTTGGCAACCAGGTGCATCTTACACAAGTACTTTGCTTTGGACAAGTCGGCCGTCAGGGTCTTCACCTGTGGACGGGACAGAGAGACAGGTGAGAGACAGAGACGGGTAATGAGGGTTTCCTTTGTTTCATCTGGATCGGGTTCTCACCGCCGTTCCTTTGAAGCCTTTATTGATCGGGACAAACACAGTGAACGGACCGAGGTTCTGCAGGGGCCACGACACAGAATCTGAAACGAAAGACACAAGTTCTGTCTCCGAAGTGTCCCCGATATTTTTTTCCCAGCGCACTCCCCACACAATCCACCTCCCTCATGTACCGAAAAGAGAGATGGCTTTGCTCAGCTGACCGCTCCACTGTCCGCCGGGTTCTGTGTTCAGCTCATTCAGACGCTGCATGATGGTCCCGTAGCACACCTTCCCGTTCCCAATGTAGCCCTGGAGACAGGTGCACCTGAGGGACAGAGATGGAGAAGGTGACGTGAGCCAAACCTCACCACACCGTCAACAACAGAGAGTGCTGTAGGCGACTGACTGGATTTGTCCGGGACCCATGGTGGTACAGTTGGCGTTGGCGTGACAGGAACGAGGTCCGCATGATTCCTTCAGACTGCAGCCGCCGTTGGACAGGAGGTCAAAACCGGGAAGACACTCGCAGTGAGACTG
Organism: Solea solea; assembly: GCF_958295425.1. Lineage (NCBI taxonomy): Eukaryota > Metazoa > Chordata > Actinopteri > Pleuronectiformes > Soleidae > Solea > Solea solea. The sequence continues at coordinate 34,693,233 of NC_081136.1, forward strand.
AAATGCCATAAAGATGCAGTGGTTAGCCGGAGATATGAGCTGTTCCTCTCAATCCCGATCCTGCTTCTGTTCCTGGTCTGGCAGACACCTGTTGCTCTTACCTTCCCTGGTCCGTCAAAGACACACCGCGCTGACTCGGCAGCGCAGCCTCCCAGTTTGGTCTGACACGGATCAACGGCCATGCAGACTTGTCCGTCCCCACTGTAGCCCTCATTGCAGGCGCACAGGTGCTGGCCTGGACCCGTGTGGACACAGGAGGCGTGGACATGACACAGCTGCTGGAGACACGGGTTTATGGCTGCGGACACAGAGGACTCAAGTTTCTATGCCATTTATGTTCCTTCAGTGTTTAACATGTCAAACAAAATCTGCAGAACAAACTCAGGATAATCCTAGTGTAATCTCTGGATTATGTCAGGATTAATTTAGGATAATCTTGAGGATTAACTCACATAAACACTGGTCTGCTGTCATCTGGAAACCAACTGCACAATGACACACCATTTTCCCCGTCAGAGCCTCTTCCATACACCGAGAATTCTGCGGACAGCGGAGAGCCGTGCACTCCGGCATCTCTGCAGCAGCGAGAGGTTAGAGGTCAAAGACAGGTCAGAGGTCACAGACGGGTCACAGGTTACAGACAGGTGACTGACCTTGGTCACATTGTGGGCCTCTGTATCCGGAGAAACAGGTGCAACGACCGTCACCTCGTAATCCAGAGTTACAGAGTCCGTGGTGACAGATGCATTCTGGGAGAGAGACGGGCGAGAGGGAGAGTCAGTGTAATGAATGTATAACAAACTGTAAAGATTGTTAGTGTGACTTTACCTGAACTACAGGTGGGACCATAAACACCTGGAAGACAGTCTTCACAGGCTGTTCCTCCAAACCCCGCCTACACACACACACAATTCTCAGGTGTGTATATTACAGGTAAATGTGTATCTCAGGTGTGTGTGTGTGTGTATCTCAGGTGTGTGTTACCTGGCAGCTGCAGGTTCCGTTCCCTCCCAGTCCATCGGAGCAGACTCCTCTGCCACTGCAGGGTCTCTCAGCGTTATCAGGACACTCTGACACAACGACAGGAAACAGTCACCAGAGCGTTGTGTGTGTGTGTGTGTGTGTGTTGGGGTGGAGTCAGTCACACGGTAAGTCAGTCAGCAAATTTCTGATTCTAAACCAAAGTCTGCAGTGAGGAAGGAAGTCCTGGTCCCTGGAGTATAAACCTGCATCCTGGACTGCAGGATCCAGGACTGAGGACATGTGACAGTCACGCTGTCCCACCCCGAGCTCCTCCCCTTACTTTGGTAAAAGAAAGAATTCAGGTTGTTTTTTTTTTAACGACAGCACTGTTATTTGAATTTTTGTTACCATGGCAACGGCAGGTGGTGCTAGTTTCATGACTGTTGTCTGCTGTTGCATTAGCATTAGCGAAAAGCTAATGTGGCTTGATTGTCACAGGTGACAGTCGAGATAGTTGAGCTATGCTCGGCTAAACTGCTGCACATGTACATGTTGTTGGAAATCAAGAGGCGTTAGCTTAGCATGGACATCAGACATGACATGAAGTTGATCTGTTTTTGTTGGTTCCTTTACCGATGCAGTCTGGACCCCAGTAACCAGGGCAACAGTTCTTCAACTCCACCTCGCGGTAACACTCAAAAGAGCAGCCGCTCAGTGGTAACTTCAGACTGGGCGTTCTGATGTAGTACCTGAAAGACACACATAGATTAAGACCGTACAAGTGTTTGGCCACGCCCCCCTTCTGCCAGACGGTGGCACTCACCTGCAGTCCTGAGCGACGGACTGTGGTGTCTGTTTGAATCCTGATGGACACGGGATCAACAGACTGACGCTGCACGAGTGACACGATGACCGCGTCCTCAGCACTGTCGAGTTGGAGCACAGGTTCTGATGCAAGCAAACAAACACACAAACAAACAAACAAACATAAGAGACACAACATCAGAGCATTCATAAACACTTATCAAAGGTTATTTGGGTGTTAGCTCACTAAAAATTCAACTTACCAAAAAGCTTAGTGAAACCAAATAAGCTTAATCTTAAAAAAGGGACTAAAATAAGTAAAACCTAAAATCAGACAAAGCTAACCTAAAAATATATCAAGCTTAATTAAAGCCTAAGCAAAACCATTAAAATAAAAGGTAAAATTAAATGGAGCTAAAGCCAAAACTGGTCTTTAAATAAGCTACAAACACAAAGAGACTAAGCAAAACTTATATAAGCTTAAACTAAAAGCCAAGGTAAACAAACCAAAACGTTAGACTAAAATAAGCAAAACCTTAGAAACTCTAAAAAAAACTAAACCAAACTACACAAAGGGTTTACAAAGCTAAAACAAAAACAGAGCTAAACTAAGCTAAATTAATAGCAAACCGTGCCAAAAGCAGAGCAAATTTAACAAAAAGCTAAGCTAAGTTTGAGTATTTAATCAAACTAGACCCATCGTGTCATCAGATGTCCTCATTTTCTGGGGACAGTCGTCCATTTTGATGATGGAGCTGTCCTCAAAATGTCCCCCATCTTTAAATAGTCTGTGCTAACGTGACACCAAAAAAAGTGACAACGAATTTTTTAAAAATCAAAAATATTAGCTTCAAATTACAGTTACCATCAAACACTAGCATGGACGGACATGAGGGCTAAGGCCAAACAGCAGCAGCACTGGTGCTGTGTCTGTTTTTGGCCAACAGAGGGAGCTGCTCACTGTTAAAAAAAAAACCATATTACTAGAGCAGCCTCTTTCTGTCAATGACTTACTCTTCTGTTTTTAATAAAAAATAAATAAAAATAAAACAACAATACAACTCTGGAGCATAGGCTAGCATTAGCATTAAGTGTCAACACCAAGCACACATTTTAATTCATTCAAGCAGTTACCATAGTTACCATCATCATAACACGTGTCCACCCCCCTTTGTTTATTTCATCCATCCATAAAATCATGGTTATTCACCGGGTTGTTTTTCTAATGTCAGAAATCCGGTCATGTGACTTATGGAATTTTATTTTGCACAGGAAACTGAAATTTTAACACGTCACCATGGAAACGTGATCGTAATCAAAATCCCATGAAGACGTGGGTGTGGGGAGTAAACAGGAAGTGACACACACACTAACTTTACATTTAAACTCTTTGCCAGTTTGAAGTTTAAAGCATGAACGTGTCTCTGAAACTGAATGAATGAACGAATGAATACAGTTACCTGTTCTGCTGCAGCTGAAGTCATCATCATCGTCATCATCAGAGAAGAAACTAGGAACTTTGAGCTCTGACTGACATCCATGTCTCCTGATCTTGGACTCTGATCCTGCCGGACTCTTCTGATCCCGGACTCTGATCCTGGAACTCTACTAGTCGGCCTCTTTTCAGCCTTTTTTCTACCCCCCCACCACCCCCCCCTGTATGTTTCCTGGACATCCTGAGCAGAGAAAGTGCTGACTCAGCTGTTTTTTAACTCACATGAGGAGGTTACACAACAATAAATGAATCAACGCATAAACAAAAAATATAAATGATCCGGAATGTTTTACACCAGTGGATCAGCGTCACCAAAAACAGACAAACAAACATCACAAACATGCAGACGTCCGTACCTGTAACTAAATGAAACATTTAAACACATGGAGCAGTTTAAAGTCTCAAAAATACGAAAAATAATTCAATATTTACTGAAAAATTTGTTTCACTATTTAGAAATTTACAAATTTTGCTTAGGCTGTCCAAATTAACAAATAAAGTTAATCTTGAACCTTGAATAAAAGGCAATGCAGAGACCTGTGTGTGTGTGTGTGTGTTATCAGTGTGTGATGACTGAGCAGAAAGTTTCAGGAAAGAGAAAAGAACAGATTCTTATTTACAATCCAGGATTTCCTGCTATTCAACACACACACACACACACACACACACAGAGTATTTGTGCTGACAGAATCAGGGTCAATCATCTCTTAAACTGCCGACTCAGCTCTTGTTTTATTAAAAAAAAATAAAAAATAATAATAATAATAATAATGATAAGTGTGACAAACTTCCTTCAGGTCGTCTCCTGGTGGATAAAACCTGGATCAGGTGTCAAAGACCAGAGACCAGGATCAGAAACCACTTCACATTTCATCCTGACTTTGTCTTCATCCTTTGAGGTCTCCATGTTTTTATTTTTATTTATTTACAGTGCACTGTTGAAATCTGTAATATACTGTAATATTTTCCCAAATAGACTTTATTCAAGCGTCTACATTATAAAGACTTAAAGTTTATTACGAGGTGTTATTTAAATACAGATATAAAATCTGACTCCAATTCATTTTAATTGAAAGCTTAGCTAAACCAAAATAGACTAAGATCCTTAACATTAACCAGAAACAAACTAAAGGCTAAGCTAAATTTGGCTAAACGAAAATCTGGTCTAAATTAAAAACTTGGACAAAAGCTAAACCCACATTAAACTTAACTGAAAGCTAAGATTTAAGCTAAATTATGCTAAACAAAAATGTTTCAAACCTTAGTTAAAATTAAACAATAGACTAAGCTAATGTTATATGAAGCTAAGCTAAAGTCAAGCTAAATCAAATAAACTAAAGGCTAAGCTAAATTAAGCTAAAAAACAAACAAAAAAAACACAACAACAACCAAAAAGAGTAGTGAGCTAATCTTCTATTAAGCTAAACTAAAAGTAAATCTAAACCAAATTAAAGTAAAGGCTAAGCTAAATTAAACAAGAAACTGGTGTAGATAGAATGTAAGCTAAAAAAAAAGTAACTAAAGACAAAGCTAAACCTACGTCAAACTAAACTAAAAGCTAAGCTAAACCAAATAAACCAAAGGCTAAGCTAAATTAAGCTAAACAACGAAAACGGGTCTAAAGCAAGCTAAAGAAAAACAAACAAAAAAGAAAGAAGAAATTTAGCTAAACTAAACCCAAGTGCTTATGTTATCTAGACTTTAACTTTGAAAGAATCTTTTTTTTTATTACAGTTATTTAACATTCAGACACAGTGACGTCATTCACTCACACGACAGCGTCCGTCCGCGTCAGTGGAAACTCTCCGGGTATCCGACGCTGCGTCGTCACTTCCTGCGCAAACATTTACACTCAACACGAGGAATTCAGCTGAAACAGAAGGAAGAGAAAACTTTTCTTACACATTTACTTCTTATTTTCTAACGTTAAAGTCAATGTTTCCCGTCTTTGATTTTTACAAACATCTGATTCTGGGTTTTGTTTTTTTTATTGTCTCAAAGTAACAAAAAACACATCATTGTTTACACATAAATAAACGTTTTACGACCAAAATAAAATACAAAAACCTTTTCTTTGTTTATTGTTAATATTTTAAACCACAAGTTTGTGATTCAGAGACTAATGCCGATCCAGGATCCAGAGGAGTCCAAAAAGGATCCAGAACCATCTAAACAGGATCCAGAGTCGTCTATAAAGGATCCAGAACCAGCTAAACAGGATCCAGAGTAGTCTATAAAGGATCCAGAACAGTCAGAAAAGGATCCAGGATCCACAACAGTCCGTATAGGATCCAGCGCAGTCTTGACCAGGATCCAGAAGAGTCTAAACAGGATCTGTAGCAGTCTTAACGGGATCCAGAGAATGATCCATAGCAGTCCTACCAGGATCCAGATAGCAGTCTAAGCTGGATCTAAAGCAGTCTATACAAGGTCCAGAAAAGGATTAAGGAGTAAGAACAGTCCAAACAGGATCCAGAGCAAGATCCAGAACAGTCTGAACAGGATTCAGGATCGGGATCTGGTCAGGTTCCAGAGCAAACTTAAGAAGACCCAGAAATGTCCAAACAGGATCCAGAGTATGATTAATAGCAGTTAAATGGGATACAGAGCAGTTTCTACAGGAGCCAGGACCTGGAACAGTCTAAATGGGATCCGGGGTCCAGGGTCTTTATTTACAGGTGTGCATGTCGTTCATGCTCTCGCAGCGGCGGCAGTGGACATAGCAGCACCACATGAACTTGCACTCGCAGCGCTGGACGTGTCTCACCACGTGTGTGTTGTATCCTCGGCCGCAGCACAGCAGGTTACAGCCGTCTGGTCCGGGAGACGCCCGGTTACAGCGGCGACCCCTGGTCCCGGCGACGCCCCGCCGCCGGTCCTCCAGGCAGTAGTTGGGAGACTTGTTGAAGAAGATGAGCTGGTGTTTGTCGACAGGCAGGTGGCGCTGCTCCTTCCTCCGCGTCTTCCTCTTGGAGCGGTCCAACACCTGGACGCTGCGCTCGTATCGCTCCTTCAGGTAAACGCCGACGCGTTCGAACGCCGCCATCGTCCTCCAACACGTTTTGACCGCGCAGGAACCAGAGACGCCATGGCAACGGCAGTCTGTCGACATCGTCTTGTCGATTGCCTGAAGGACACAAGCAAGAAGGACCCAAGGAGATAAGGATGCAAGGAAACAAGGGAGACAAAAATGCAGCTTTTGTGTTGTGCTTCCCGTCTCACCTGGCGTCCGGCCTCCGTGTTGTGCTGGTTCATGGCGAGCAGCGTGTATCCTCCTCGGGTGGTCGACGTGTTTTTGACGGTGTTGTCGATGAACTTGCGACTGAACCAGGTCCCGTACTGGATGTGGTCCGAGCAGCCGCCCCAGTGCCAGCCCTCGGCCGCGACACCGCCGCCGCCCCGCAGTTTGGTGTCGCAGCCGCACTCCGTCGTGTTGCCCTGACTGCAGGACCGCGTGACGGCATGGACCAGCCCGGCTGCCATCACCGCGTAAATGAACGCCGTTTCTTTGGTTCCTGTTGGACGTGTGGAAGGAAGTGACATCATCATTTCAAGTATGTGATACGTGGTGAGATGTTAGGTGTTATTAAGCCTTATTAAGCATGTTATTACGTATGATTAAGTGTTATTATTGCATATTAAACATATATATTTAGTTATCATGCTAGTATTATTTGGTGTTTATCTGCAATATTAAGCTTTAATAAGTGTTAATAACTGATATTACATATATAATATTATTAATATATATTATAAAGCATGTAATTATGTTTGATTAAGTGTTATTATATGTTATTACGGATTATTTAACGTGTTATTTCATGTTTATCTGCAAAAGTATAAAAAAGTAGTATCATTAAGCTTTGCTAAGTGTTTATAAGTATTATGCGGAGTACTATTAAGCGTTATTAAGTAAGTCCGTTCATATTATTCAGTATTATTAGGTTAATTCCTCGTGTCATTAGACTCACCACTTGTCAGCTCGTGTCCGAACACCGACAGCTCGTTGGTGGTGGAGCAGTTCCACCTCTCGTGTCTGAACTGGTTCTGACACTCGCTGATGGCGAGCCGGGCGCCGTCCTGGATGCTGGGCAGCAGGAACGGTTTCTTCCTGCACAGCTCGCGCTGTCTTTGGCTCAGAGGGAGGTTCGCGCAGCCCAGTTTCTCCAGCGCGACGGCCGAAGTCATGCCCAGCCACCTGCGCGTGACAAACAATGACTGTTAGTAACAGGAAACACCGAGGTTTACCCAAGGCTAATCTAGTCAGTGTGCATCACAAACTAACTAGTACACACCAGACATGAGTTGGTATACATCGGATACAAGTTAGAATGCAGTCAAGACTACAGTAGTTATTATACATCAGAAACTAACTAGTATGCATTAGAGACTCGTTAGTATGCATTAGAGACTTGTTAGTATGCATCAGAAACTAACTAGTATTCACTAGAGACTAGTTAGTGTGCATCAGAAACTAACTAGTATTCACTAGAGACTAGTTAGTATGCACCAGTAACTAACAAATATGCATTTGAGACTAGTTAGTATGCATCAGAAACTAACTAGTATTCAATAGAGACTAGTTAGTGTGCGTCAGAAACTAACTAGTATTCACTAGAGACTAGTTAGTATGCACCAGTAACTAACAAATATGCATTTGAGACTAGTTAGTATGCATCAGAAACTAACTAGTGTTCACTAGAGATTAGTTAGTGTGCGTCAGAAACTAACTAGTATTCACTAGAGACTAGTTAGTATGCACCAGTAACTAACAAATATGCATTTGAGACTAGTTAGTATGCATCAGAAACTAACCAGTATGCATTCCTATGCATCAGAAACTATTACAAACAAGTTAGTATGCATCAGAAACTAACCAGTGTGCATTAGTATGCATCAGAAAATAACTATAGTATGCATTACAAAGGAGTTAGTATGTATCAAAAAATAACTAGTATGCATTAGAGACTAGTTAGTATGCCCCAGAAACTAACTAGTATTCACTAGAGACTAGTTAGTGTGCATCAGAAACTAACTAGTATGCATTAGAGTCTAGTTAGTATGCACCAGAAACTAACTAGTATTCACTAGAGACTAGTTAGTGTACATCATAAACTAACTAGTATGCATTAGAGACTAGTTAGTATGCACCAGTAACTAACTAGTGTGCATTAGAGACGAGTTAGTGTGCACCAGCAACTAACTAGTATTCACTAGAGACTAGTTAGTATGCACCAGTAACTAACTAGTATGCATTTGAGACTAGTACACATCAGAGATTAGTTGGTACACATCGTAAAGCAGTTAGTAAGCATCAGAAACTAGTGTGCATTAGAAACTAAATAGTATGCATTAGAGACTAGTTAGTACACACCAGAGATGAGTTGGTACACATCGGAAAGCAGTTAGTAAGCATCAGAAACTAGTGTGCATTAGAAACTAAATAGTATGCATTAGAGACTAGTTAGTTTGTATTAGAGACTAGTTAGAATTCAGTCAAAACGAGTTATTTTCTTGTTTTTGTGTCTCAGGCTGGTTCTCATAGAATCGCACGTAAAAAAAACAGAACTATGCCTTTAATCTAAGGCTCACTTCATAGTGTATTATTATGCCATGTTACTTTGTGTCACCTGCACTGATTTAAACTGAATTCAGCTCCGTATAAAAGTGTAAATTTGACAGATCTGCTGTTCTTAAACGTGCTGTTTTGAATGAAAAACATCTGTTACACATGAACTGAACTTCACTGAGGCGCAAACACACGAAGGTTCTGCTGGAGTCACGCTGAGCTCAGCTTAACCCTGGTCAGTGTGTGTGTGTGTGTGTGTGAGTGAAGAAATCACATGAAACTCAATCAAATCATGAGAAACATCTGAGGCCCAGCACTTTCTGTTTTTTTGCTTCCTCAGTGTTTGAAGTCAACTGCTCACTTTGTCTCTAAGTTTCACTTAAATTGATTTCAACAGCTCCTGGAGAATACAGTGCTTCTCCCAGTGGACTCTGGTTTGAGGCCTCCAAAAAAAAAGAAAAAAGATTGGATTTAATTCACCTCTGTTTTTCTAAGAATCATAAAAAAAGAGAGAAACCTGTAGAGGATCAGAAACATCTGGACCTGAATGAGTTTCACCTCAGATCCAGGTCCAGTTTTATTCGACTCTCCTGAGCCTTCACTGACAAGACTGTAAAAGCCCACAAACAGTCCAGATGTTGTTCAGCTCCACAGTGACTGTGTGTTAACCTGTGATGGCGGATTAAACTGAGCCGAACAGAGGAGCTGCTCTCACTTCACTAACCCGCCTCAGTGAACCGCATATTAAATGTTGTGTTGATCAGATAAACGGCGCAATTATTAGATTTCACGGGTTTTTTGAACGGAGTTTGGTTTTGTTTTGGGATTTTTTATAAAGAAAAAAATGAAATAAAACAGAAACCGTTTCATTTACAGTGCTTGTGTGAAATTCGTACCCAACCCGAAGTGAAGACAAACTCCTAACACGATATCTTCATGATTGTTATTTGTTGTGTGAATTAAAACAATTTTTCAAACGAACGGAAAAACCTTAAATTCACATTTTCTTCCACGGAGATTTGTATTTCTTTTTTCTCCTCGAGAAAACACAATTATCTCGCATTAATAATTATTAATAATAATGTTGTACTCACATCCAGGTTCCTGCGCAGCTCAGCGGACACGCAGAAATCAGCAGCAGGATCAGGGCGCACATGTGCCGGACTCCGCTGATCCGGATCTCCATCACCTCCTTCTCCATGCGCTACTAGTCTCCATCGGCAGGACACTGGCTCATAGCAAGACCCGGACCAGGAGCTCGTCCCTCAGTCCATGATGATGATGATGATGATGATGCTGCTCTGGTGTCTCTGCACTGTGTCCCCGGTGTCCTGCTCTGGTGGTCGGTGATGGATCGGCGGTCTCCTCCCGCGGACTCTTCAGTTTTTATTCCAGCCGCAGAAACCGCGGGACCAACTGGACCAGTCCGGGTCCCGGAGGATCCTCATTGGAGCAGCGGCGGATTCATACGCATCAGTGACGTCACAGCTTGGACGAACGGACTCTCATTGGACGAATGGGTTTAGAGACAGAGACACAGTGTGCTGGACTAATAATCAACGAGTGATTGGTCCTCATTAACAACAATAATAATAATAATAATAATAATAATAATAGAGAAATGTCGCGTATATCGTGAGAAAGTTTTATTAGAATGATAAAGTTACATTTTATTGCTTTAAAAAAAAAAACCTGAAGCGGATTATAAACTCGGATTATTAAACGTTCATGAAAATAAACAACATTCACAGTCACTTTAGTTCAAAATAGCTTCATACATTTTTTTAAGCATTAATATAAATATTCATATATATATATATTTATTCTATATTTCCAGCATGTGAACATGTTAAAGGAAAAATAAACATCTGTAGAAAAATATAGAAGAAAAAAAACGACAACAATAAAAATATAGACAGAGAATCAAATATAAGACGCGTGTTTATCATCTTTGGTTTGTGAAGGTTTTCTGATCAAAAGGTCACTTAGTGAGGTAATTAATAATAATAATAATAATAATAATAAATAAAAATTATTGATATGCACTAGTTATTATGACTAGTAAAAGACTAGCAAGTAAATAAAAACTAGTACACAGAGATTAGACTAGTTAATAAGCATCAAATACTAGTCAGTATGCATTTAAAAATTAAAAACTAGCTAAGGAGCAGCTGAAGGAAATGTTCTTAAAACTAGCTGCACATATGTAATGGGTCTATATGATGATAAGACTCACATTTATATATAAATATTATATATATATTATTTATTGATGATTATTGATGAGCTGTCAACTGTTTCTCTGTTAAAATGAAGACTAATGATGCCTTCATGAGCCAAAGAAAAAAGCTTTAAACTTATTCTCTCATGTCCGTCTGCTTCACTTCACACGCACTCTCTCTTTAGGTCCTGGTTCTGGGACACAGGCGGCTCAGGAGGATCTCAGAGTACACCTGGTTCACTGGTCCTCTCACGTGATAGGTGAAGGTTTCAGGCTCCGCCTCCAGGTCCGTGTCCTGCACGGATGATTGGCTGCTGGATCCAGGTCTGCTGGACTTGGTTCTGTTGGTGGACGAGCCAAACTTCTCCACCTGAGGGGAAGACAACAGAGACTCCTAGTTCTGGACTGAAGTGAAGCGGACCGAGACTCGATCCCTGAGGAACTCCATCATTTCTGATGCAGTTTGTCGTTCGTCATTCGCAGGTCAATAAAGTTTAATCACCTCGTGGAAGTGGCAGGCACAGCGCCCCTGCAGGAACTCTTTGTAACGACCCATCGTGATGCTGAACGTGTCGATCGCCTCGTACCCATGATGCTTTGCAGTGGAAACGATGTTATCGTTGTCTCTGTCGAGGTTCTGGATTTCTCTCTAAAGGACAGAATTTGTCCGAGGCCGCGTCAGTGAATCATTGGTTCATTATTTTCACAGTTTGGACAGAAGAGTGGACAGAAATGTGGACATAAATTGGAGGACCTACCAGACTCAGAGACCTTATCCCGTCCACAGAAAGATGGAAACCCATTCCCAAAGACTTGACCACCACCAAGACGTTACTGAGAGACTCCCTGAGGGGACAGCATGAGGGACTAGTCAGTAAGCATCAGAAACTAGTACACACTAAAGACTAGTTGTCAAACTACTTATGCTACGGGAACTAGTTCACTTACATCAAAAACTAGTTAGAATGCAGTCAAAACTAGTTGTTATACACCAGAAACTAGTAGGGATGTATCCAAGACTAGTTAGTATGCACCAGAAACTAGTTATTATGCATCGGAAAACTAGTTAGTAAGCATGTTAAACTATCTAGTACACACTATAGACTAGTTAGTGTGCATCAGAAACTAGTTAGAATGCAGTCAAAACTAGTTATTATGCATCAGAAACTAACTACTACAAATAAGAGTAGAGGGGGCGGAGCCAATGTGTCATCACAGCCACCCTGGAAACCAATAAGTGAGTCAGTGTGATCCTCACCTGTCCAGCACGTCGCCGACTGTCCTCAGGTGATCGGTGTTAACCCACTGGACTCCGCCCACCACCAGCACAGTCAGGTGAGAGTCCACCAGAGGGCGAGACCTGTTCAGGGTCACACGTGTCAGTGGAAACCGTAAAAATAAAAAGAACCCCCACTCTGTGACCCCGCCCCCCCCCCCGCGAAGTGTCACCTGTGCAGCAGCTGCAGCAGCGCCTGCCTGAACGTGGGCCGCAGCCCCCTCTCCAGCCAGAACTGAGGGTAGTACGAGTAGCTGACCTGCGTCCGGCCCCCGTTCAGGTTCCCGTAGACCAGCGAGTCGTGGGCCTTCCCCCAGTCCGACAGACTTGCGTTCACGCGCTCCATCAAGAAGTACATCATCCCACGATTGGTGGAGTCGCCGATGAACATCACCTTCCTGTCCGCCATGCAGTCCTGCAGCAGGGGGCGGTCCACCAGTGGGTGGTAACAGCCGTCTGGTTGCCAGGCAACCTCCCTCCAATCACATGTCCTGTTGTCAGAACAGCTGAGACACGGGACCACCCACCGACCTACGACAGGTGAGACAGGTGGGACGTGGGTGAGAGAGGGACAAGAGAGACAGAGAGGGAAAGGCACAGACAGGAAGTGACCTCTGACCTGGTTCGTGTCCGGAGCTGCAGATCTGACGTGGACTCGGGGACGTGGCGAGCGGCTGAAGACCACAGGACTGTGCAGGACGCACCAGGAGACCACAGTCCTGGAAACACAGGACAGAGGTTTCCACGGAGACAAGGACAGAGGACACCCTCTTTTCACATGAACATGAGACATTTTAAAAGGCGGACGTCCTCAGATTAGAGATGGGACATTCTCGATGATGCATGCTGGGAAAAAAAAAAGCGAGTTCAGCGATCAGTGCGCTTGTCGTGTGACGACCGTCTCTTCCTCTTCTTCTGTCGTCAGGGGTCAAAGGTCAAATAAACTCGCACAGCTCAGAGGCCTCGTGAGAGCCGCAGCGTCTGACCCTGAGTTCAGAGACGCCGCCATCAAACGCTCTATAACACACACACACACACACACACGCACGCATGAGCGGTCCAACGCGGAGGACAAGTCCACACACACACATACATACTGCTGCAGGTTTCGTGGCGGCGGCGTCACATTCCTCACTCTGGCGCCGCAGCTCGCAACAAAGTGCGACAAGAAAACTTAACAGGGATTTTCTTGTTCGTACCTGAGCTCAGAGTAAACGCTGCGAGGTCGGCCGCCGCTGCCACCACCACCGCCACGCAAAACACGCCGACAAAGACGCCGCCGCCTTTCATCGGAGCCGCTGCCACGTAGAGAGCGCCAGAGACCACGCCCCCGCCGGGTCTACTGACGTGGTCCTGACGGACACGGAGCCAGGTTTGTGTCCCTGCACTCAGGCCAGGTCTGGACGCGCCTTTGTGTTTTCACTCAAACTTTTACGAACTCGCCGTCGTCCGTCTTCGTCGGCGTAAAAACAAGTCACTTCCTGTGTGCGGCGTGATGTTGAAACACTGACAAACACAGAGCGGGAGTTGTGTAGCGCTGATAATCTTAATCTGAATCGATGACAACGCTTTGAATAAATGTAACTTGAGGTTTGTTTACATTTAAAAGGTCACGCACGGCAACTTTAACGGCAGCGGGTGAAAACATGAATTTGTGAAACCTGCCGCACGTTTGACTGAAAAACCGCGGGTTTAAAGAGAAATGTCTGTAACGAGAGACGAGGTCAAAGGTCACACAGGCTCTGTCTAACAGGCTGAGGAATGAAAGAAGGGGGAGGGGCTGAACCTGAACCCCCATGATGCACCGCCTCCCCCCGATATGTATCATGAACATTAATTATCCATGTTCCCTGGCCGATCAAAACAATACAAGCTTGATCAGACGATCATCCACCTGTGACCATGTTAACAGCCTCACGTGCATCACTGAGCGCACCGTTGCCGTGGAAACAGCGGTCACCAGACACTGATGAGATGTTTTCATGCTTGAAGAATCAAAGTGTCTCAGATCAAAGTGGACGAGCTCCTCGCCATGGTCATCACCTGCGATCAAAGCGGACGCGCCGCCGCTTTCATTTCACCTTCAAAGAGCGGCCGCTGACGCCGCCATCAATGGACACTCTGTTCCGCTGGCCCCCCGCGCGCCCACCTACGCTCCTCTTCAGGTGAGACACAGGTGGACCCGGGGGGGAAAGGTGAGGGACGAGACCCAAACAAGAGACGTCAGAACCTCAATGACACAGAGACAAGGGACATCCAGAGAAGACAGGTGAGGGACGAGATGCTAACAAGAGACATCCAGAGAAGACAGGTGAGGGACGAGACGCTAACAAGAGACATTCAGAGAAGACAGGTGAGGGACGAGACGCTAACAAGAGACATCCAGAGAAGACAGGTGAGGGACGAGACACTAACAAGAGACATCCAGAGAAGACAGGTGAGGGACGAGACGCTAACAAAAGACATCCAGAGAAGACAGGTGAGGGACGAGACGCTAACAAGAGACATTCAGAGAAGACAGGTGAGGGACGAGACGCTAACAAGAGACATTCAGAGAAGACAGGTGAGGGACGAGACACTAACAAGAGACATCCAGAGAAGACAGGTGAGGGACGAGACGCTAACAAAAGACATCCAGAGAAGACAGGTGAGGGACGAGACGCTAACAAAAGACATCCAGAGAAGACAGGTAAGGGACGAGATGCTACCTCAATGCCACAGAGGTAAACGTCTACAGGTGACACAAACAAGAGACATTAGAGATGCACAGATGCACAGGGGAGACACAGGTGGACCAGAGAGGACAGGTGAGGGATGAGACGCAAACAAGAGACGTCAGAACCTGAATGCCACATAGCTCCACGTCTACAAGTGAGACACACAGAGACACTCAGGTGAAAGACGAGACAAGACATCAGTAAGGAACAGAGACACAGAAACACCCACAAACGAGAGACATTAGAGACACAGGTGAGGGACGAGACGGAAACACAAGACATCGGGAACACCTAGAGACACACAGTCGCACAGGTGAGACGCAGGTGAGGGACGAGACGGAACCTGAGCTGCGCAGACAGGTGAGAAGGAGACCGCAGGTGAGACAAGAACAGGTGGGACGACACTTTCGTTGGCCGAAAGCCCTGGAACAGGTCGTGGTAATCAGATTACGATCAGACTCTAATCAGACGCCAGTCTTCCGATCACATGACCGCACAGGTGTAAACACACCTGAGGAGAGCAGCTGGCCTACCTGCACGAAGCTGCACATCACGTGGTCGGCAAACATGGGCAGACTGGGGCGGCTCTCTCGGTACACGTGGATGGTGTATATCGTCATGACGACGGGCTCGTGTTCGCTGTCGTCAGTCACTAGGATGCTGATCCTGCTGTTGCCGAGGCCGACCGGGTAGTTTGCCATCCTGTTAACACAAAACACAAACAGTTAAATCGTCCATGACGTAAGGGGCGGAGTCAGGGGTTAGGCCCGGCCTCACCTGGGTCCTCGGTGCTCGTCGAGGTGGACCCGGCATGCCGGGCTGACGGGCATCGGCCGGATTTGAACCGTCACCGTGTCAAAGGTCACCTCGGCGCGGTACTCCTTCACCCGGGGGCTGAAGGGCGGAGTCAGGATGAGGGAGGGGTCAGTGTAGATCTGTCGGAGGCGGGGGTCCACACAGAGATCTGGAAGATCCCGGCGAGACAGACAACCAATCACATACCAGGACTAGAGTCCGGCAAACATGCTGTGTGAGTGACAGATGATCTCACCTGAAGCTCCGCCCTGCGAGGACACGGGCGACTCCTGATTGGCCGAAGCGTTGGTGTCGTCGCTCCTGTCAGAGACGCGAGACTCGGTCAGTCAGACGATCAGAGTGAGGGATGAGGGACAGGTGTGTAAAACAGGGAATTATGGGATGTTTCCTGCCCTCACCTGGAGCTGAGGTTCATCTGGAGGTCATAGTAACAGCTGATCCTGATCAGGAGGTCAGACAGAGAGGAAGAGGAGGACGAAGAGGAGGAGGAGGAGGAGCAGGTGGTGCTGGGAGAAAGCTGCAGAAAAACAAACAATGTCAGCGACAGAGAGTGTGTGTGTGTGTGTGTGTGTGTGTGTGTCAGACTGATAATCTCCTGCACCAAATCCCATAGAGAAAATGAGTGATTTTAACATCACAGCACACAGCAGCTGTTGATCCACCGCTGCCTCCATCAGTGAGTTCACATGTCGTATTTTGTGACTTCTGTGTTTGAAATCCTCTGTTCAGATTCACCTCAGTGACACAAAGTGACCACAGGAGGCAGCAGTGGACCAGCAGCTCCTGTGTCCTCATGTGGTAAAATCACTCATTTTCTCCATGGGATTTGGTTTGAGAGAGAGAGAGAGAGAGAGAGAGAGAGAGAGAGAGAGAGGTTTAAGAAGTGGCACAAACTGTGAGACTGTGTGTGTGTGTGTGTGTGTGGTGCAGCAGCTCCACCTGCAGGCGCTAGTGTGTACTTGCGATATTGAAAGCAGCAGCTGTGTAACAGTGAAACAGTAGCTGTGAGTCTCTAAACAACCATTTCATCAACAACAAACAACAACATTAAAGGCTTGTTTACCAGCTGAAAAGCTGAGGACGTGGACATCTGTCTGTGAAACTGAAGAAGACGAGGAAAGTCTTCGTCTGACAAACACAGAGAGTCTGTGCAGCCGCCGTGCTGAGGACACACACACAGACACACACACACACACACACACACACACACAGTGTTAACATGTGTCAGGTTCGACTCCTCACACCGACTCAGGATCAGCTGGGACTCACCTGTCCCGCCTCCTTCTCAGCCTCAGAGGACAGGTGTGGTTGTGTCCCCAGCAGGAAGTGCAGTGTGTCCTCCAGGATCACGTCTCTGCCGATCTGTCCGTCGAACGCGCCGTCTCTCAGAGACACAAACGTCAAGTCCGTGTCCACCTGGAGACACAGAGACAGTCGTTACGTCAGTGTGTCCATCAGTATGGGACATTTTCATTTATCCTCGTTGTCCTCTGTGCGTTACATGTTCAGACAAATTAAGCATCACTTTATAAGAACGCTGATATTAATTAAAGGCTCTTATTTTGAAGAGTTCACCTGAGTTAAACAAATCATCCATCAAAGGAGGAAAGACGTGACGTTTGACAGGAGGTCTCACTCTGATCAGTCACGTTATTCACCAGGTAAACGCCTTTAATTTGAAGAGCTATGGCGATGTTTTGGGTGATAGGAGGTCTCACTCTGGTCAGTCAGGTAAAAACCTTTATTTTGAAGAAGTACGGCGATGTTCTGGGTGACAGGAGGTCTCACTCTGATCAGTCAGGTAAAAGCCTTTATTTTGAAGAGCTACGGCTATGTTCTGGGTGACAGGAGGATTCACCTGTATGATTTCAGGTGTGATGGAGCCGCTGAACAGCAGAGTGAAGGTGAGCAGCTGGTAACACAACACACACCTGCAACACACACCGATCAATCAATCAATTTAACGTCACTTCTTGCATATACATACATAAATATATATATGTATACACACATATATATATATATTTATACATATATGTATATATATATAAGAATATATGTGTATATATGTATACATATATAAAACATATATATAAAAATATATATATTTTATTATGTATATATAAAAATAAATATATACACATATATGTATATATATATATATATATATACATATATATTACCTGTTGTCTTTTTCTTTCTTCATATTGGTCGATGCCGCAGCCGCCTGCAGCACGTCACCAACCACCTGCTTCACCTGCTGCAAAGCATGATGGGAGCCCGCTGGTCCCAGCTGCTGCAGCAGGAAGTCGCTGAGCTGAGGGGGGGCGGGGTTAAGACCAGACAGGAAGTAGCTTTATTAAAAACAACACAAACAAAACAAAAACACACCTGTAGCCCCGCCCACTCAGGAGGTTTTACCTCGGTGGTTCGTCCTCTTAGCTCCTGATTGGTCGTCACCACGCTGATGTGATGCAGGAATGATGTCAGCGGTCTGAGCGAGGTCACCAGGACGTAAAGGTTCACCGTGGCAACCAGACCAGGGGGCGGGGCTCTGACAGGTGACAGACAGGTGAACACACAGGTGCACAGCGGACATGAATATTCTGACCAGTGCTCCGACACTCACCTGTCCTGAGGAAACGGCAGCTTCTGATTGGTCAGCTGACCACAGGAGAACGGCCTCATGGGTAAATCTGATCCAGGTAGAAACACAGGTAATTATATATTTTTTTACAGTGTAAAAACACTGACTCATGGTCCTGATCACACCTGGGTGACTCACCTGTCCGCTGAGAGCGAGCGAACAGGCGACAGAGGCCGCCTCCTGCGTCAGAGAAGGCGTCCATCATCGCCGGGATCAGGTTCACCTAAGGACAAAGACACAGGTGAGGTCATGACCATGTGGGTGGAGCCTCAGGCTGTGATTGGCTGAACCAATGCGCGTCTCACCCTCTGATGTCGCAGGTGAGAGAAGGAGACTCTCCTGAGGCAGCTCCGCTCGGCGCTGCTGAGACACAGCAACAGGCTCCACCCACTCCCATCTGTAACCATGGAGACGCACACCTGTCACTTAGAGGAACACCTGCTGGTCAGGTGATTATCACACTGAGCACACAACCTGGACATGTCTTTCAGTGTCCTGTCCATCACCTGTCCTTCACACGACCCTCCTCTTTCCACCACCTGTTCTTTGCTTGTCCTTGTGTCCCTCACCTTTTGACCACCTGTCCATCTTTTGTCCTTCACGTGCCCATCAATTGTTCTTTACCTGTCCTTATCTGTACACCACCCAGTCCATCAGCTATCCTAAACCTGTCCATCGGCTGTCTTCAAGCTGTCCCTCACCTTGCTGTGATCTCAGGACACTGCTTGTCTCGGCGTACGTGGACAGGTGGACGTCATAGTCCATCTGCCGCAGGACCTGCTGGTACAGTTGGACCTCGGTGTCAGAGACCTGGTGTTGACCCATCAGAACCACGGCCCGGCGCCGCCGCCACCGCCGCTGCAAGGGTTTCTGAGACCAGGACTGGACCTGAGGAGACAAGATGATGACCAGTTAGGTTAGGTCAACATGCGGTCCAAAACAGAGACATGAATAAAGGGACACGTCTTCTCTGCCTCGTCTCTTCCTGTTTTTCCTCTTATGAATACAGTTGACTGTGTCTTTGTCTTCTGTCCAGACGTCTCTCAGTATTCACTCCACGTTGGCCAGAGGATGTTGACAGCTTCTGTCTCAGTTTGACTTCAGTGTTTTTCTTCCTCTCAGTGAGACGAGGACATTGTATGAGTGTGTGTGTGCGTGTGTTGGTCACATGACCAGGAAAAGGCCCCCCCCCTCCTGTAAAGGCCTCAGACCTTTTGGTTATTTTTCCTCTTGGTCTCTGGGTTTGTGGTTTTTAAGGGGGTTTTGTGTTTGTTTCAGCAGATTTGTGTCTATTTAAGGTTGTTTTAAGTTTTTATCAAGTAGATTGAATCTTTTTAATGAAGTTATGTCTTTATAACGTATTTTATTACATTAGTTTGCTGTTTTTCGGGCACATTTGTTTGGATTTCAGTCTTTTAGAAGTAGTTTGGAGTATATTTAAGGTGGATTGCTCACTTTTAGGTGATTTTGTGGTTTTTACGATGGTTTCCTGTTATTGAGTTGTCTTTTTATGGTGGATTTGAGTCTTTTTAGACAATGTTATGAGTTTTGAGGTGGTTTTGATGTGTTTTACTGTTGTTTGCAGTATTCTTAAGGTGGATTTGTCTCTTTTAAGGTGGTTTTGATGTGTTTTACCACTGTTTGCAGTATTCTTGAGGTGGATTTGTCTCTTTTAAGGTGGTCTTGTCTTTTTATAAGGTGGTTGAAGTGGCCTTGATGAGGACACGACGTGTTGCCTCTCTTCAGGTCGGACCAGCTGTCCAAACTCTGTCCCGCCACCTGTCTGACCTGCCGTCAATCAAACAGCAGGGGTCCTATGACGGCCTCAGTCACCTGCTGTGAGGGCGGAGTTTATTGTCTTGTGAAACAGCTGCAGTTAACGTTCCTCTAAGTCTCGCCCACGTTGTTCACACAGTGGAAACTGTACGAGGACAGAAAGACGAACACTCCCGAACATTCCTCAATCTCCGGGAAATCATAAACAGAACATGTGTATTGTTCTCTGGTGGGAGTGGCTCCACCTACAGACCAGGATCTGAGACTACATGACATAAACTTAAATAAACATAACATAAACGCATCATCTATCAACATCTTGTGACAGTTTTACTGCGAAGCTCACACAAGTGTGTGTGTGTGTGTGTGTGTGTGTGTACGTGTCATCTGACAGTTCACACTCAGTCCAGTTCAGTTCACACTTGGATTGTCAGCTGATTTGTGACACACATACACTTTGATGACAAGTGACACTTAAAATACCCAGCGGTTCACGTGCCCACAGCTGATTGGCCCGTGCAGCTGTCAATCAAAATAAAACCTCATGCATTGTCTAAAAATAGTGGAAACAAAGAGGCGGAGGGAGCTTTGAACTGGGCAGCCATGACACTTCTTTGTCCGTCGCTGGGGAACAGAACACATTCAGAACTCCATTAGGAAAAGTGGCGATTTAAGGATTAATGATTAACATTAGATGAGGAGGTAATAGACCAGTACACACAGCAGCTAAAATGATTTCATTTTTACTTCATGCAGTTTGCTCTTTTATCATATACTGTATCTATATGTATGTTAGCCAGGATCTATTTATATGTTTAAGTCCTCAATTGGTGAATCTACAAACCACGTATTGAAATACCCTCTTTTTTAAATTAGGCTTGGTTTGGATTTTCTCCTTGATTGTGATTTTATTTATACATAATGGATGTTATAATGACTAAAACACATAATTCACTTATTGCTGTGATGAAGTTAGTTTCATGATTGTTACATCGTGACAGTGTTATCACAGTATCTGTCATCAGCTCAACAAACTTTAAAGTGCAGTTTTTCTGAATGAGGTTTGGTTTCTGAGATTCTGTTAAAAAATGTTCATGGTTGTGTGATTTACCACAGACCCGAACTCATCATCACAATGTTTTATGTGTGATGGAGTGTGATTTAGTGTTGATTTATGAATTAATACTTTTTTTTTTAAAGCAATGAATAAACATCTGATAAACAAATTATTGAACATTATACTAATTTGTTTACTTCGTGTTGACAGGTGAACTCACCTGAACGTCTCTCCGTCTCTGCACAGCCTCCAGGTCAGAGATGAATCTCCTCGTCTCCTCCATCATGACGTCATGTGACGTTTTCCGGGCGCGGACGTCGGCGGCGGCGGGCTGCGTACCGGAGCGGAGCCGGTTGCGCGCCACCATCACGGTCTGATAGAAGAGACACACCGCGACACCGAGCAGCAGCAGCAGCGGCGGGCCGGAGCAGGAGCGGCGGCGGAGCAGCGCCAGGAGGAGCCCGCCGGCTGAAGCCAGGGGACCCCGCATGGTCACTCTTCACTCCCCCGGTGTCTCTCCACGGAGCCTCCTCTTCATCTTCATCCGCTTCAGGTTACTGAGAGGGAAACACGCTGAAAGTTCGAGTCTCATTCAATTAAAAATTCTCATTTTCATCCCGAATTCCTCAGTGGATCCTCAGGTGTAAGCAGAGTCATTGTGGCGTCATTTAAACACACTGAACTTTAATCCAGAACCAAGCGAACTTTAAAATAGATTTCTTAAATTGAGACTGGTGCTTTCCTGCTGAATGAAAGTTTGGTTTTAAATTAAAAAAAACAACGTTTTAATTTATTATGTTTATGCCGAATTAACTGGTGTGTCCATGAGGAAATAAAAACACGTATTAAAAAATAAAATAAACAAAGAAGCCACAGCAGAAACGAGCCAAACTTTAAACCGGAATGTTCTTCAAAGACGTCTGGCGCTGTGCTCTCAACTATATCTCAACTTGTTTTGATTTCAATTAAGTTGGTTTTCACTCATTTTATCTATGCCGAATTCACCCGCGTACTTATGAGAAAAGGTAAAGAGTGTCCAAAACATTTTAAACGTAAAACATTTCAATCAGAAACGAATCAAATCTAGAATCGGACTATTCTTCAACGGAGTCTGTCGCTGTACTGCTCCACGGACAAGAAAATAACGGATGTCTCAAAGTTTATTTTAAGACCATTTCGTTTTGATGTATTATATTTATACCGAAGTAACCGTTGTGTTAATGAGAGATTGCAAAAATGACTAATTTACATTTTACATATAATGGAATCGCATCGGAAACGAATCAAACTTAAAAACGGACTCATCTTCAATGGAGTCTGGCTCTGTGCGTCTGATCTGACGGGAATGTACAACTCTGCCGACGGTTTGTAAACGCGAGCTTGACTTAAATAAACATAAGTTTCATTAATTATGTTTATGCCGAATTCAGAGATGGGACCAGGAGAACACGTGGAGCTGTCGGTTTGTGATATTTAAGTCCCTCAAGTCTCATCGGTAACGAGTCAAACGTTAAATCGCTCCGGTTTTCAGGCGACCTCTGTGCGCGTCAATGCTTCGTCTCATCGCTTCTCCGTCGCGTTGTTCTGGAAAGGTCATGACACTTCAAAGAGAAGTCATCCTCCTGGATCCGGACTGGGGAATGACCCGGGTTTGATCCGTGTCCGCGGGATACCCGTCGTCTCGTCAGCTGATCAAGACTCCGATAATAAACGGAGACATGACGGGACGTTTCAGAGGAGCAGGGAAGTTCCGCAGAACTTCAACGAAACAGGCAAAAAATCCCGGAAACCCGATTTAAAAGTGCGCTTTAAATAGTTCCGACTGAAGGATCCGAGGTTCGGTTTAGGCAGAAAAAACAGCCGAGTGACAGAGGAAACTGGTCCAGCTCCTGGAGGAGTCCTGAAGTCTGGAAATGTCCTGGAGGGGTCTGGTCTGGCAGGCGGAACCATGAACCATCTGGTTTCACTTAAATCCACATTTGGAGACCGGAGGTCCGTGAACGCCTCACTTCTTTTCCTCCGCTTTATTTTTGAACTTTTGCTGTTTCACATGAAGTCCGCTCTGTTACCCTCTGCCCCTGCCCCTCCCCCCACGGCTACCCCATCACACACACTTTAGGCTATTTATGGAACACACACACACACACACACACGTGTGCAGAGAGCAGAGACTGTGTGTGTGTGTGTGTGTGTGTAAAAAATCATCGTTCTTTGACTGGGATTTAGTGAAGAGGGAAATGAACTGGATTAAGTGGGTGATGCGTTCAATGACCGTGTTTGTATCCAGAAATTAAAATCTGAAAACAAACAATGTTATTGATCGTGTGCAACAGTTAAACTACGGGACTGGTTCAGATTAGACTACTCCGTAACTTTAAATTTAATCTGACCTGATACCTGCTGACAATTGACAAATGATCAATAATTTATTGACAGGTCAATAAATAATTGATCGAGCGGATCAGTAAAATGTGGAGGAAAAAACGACTTTTACAACAAGATTTAAAAAACATCAACCATTTTATTGGACGTCATTTTTTTGTTTTTACACACACGCACACACACATACACACAAATACATTCTCAAAAGGTGTGAGGTCACATCTTGTCTCATTTGTGAGGGGGGGGGGGGGCTGTCAGGCTTTCACATGAACAACCAATCGGCCGAGTTCAACAATAGTTCGGTGATAAAGACTGAAAGGAAAAAAATGAGGGAACTCGACGCCAATCACTTTGAATCAATAATCTATCAAAACCTGGATTATTACAATCACTTTATTTAAATCAGGATTATGGAGGAAAACACAGACCATTAAGTCAGGTTTTTAATAATCCAGACAGTCTGAGCTCACTTCCTGTGATGGGGCGGAGTCACATGACCTCGAGTCAGACTGCGTTTTTAAACCCACCAACCTGAGCCTGACCGGTTGACCTCTGACCTGACCAGATAATCTGTCAGTCAGCTGACATCTAAGACAAAGAAAAATGATGTGACCACCCCTCAGTAACAAGCAGTGATCCTAATATTAGTAAAGTCCGACTTAATTAAAACAGATTTGGTCAAGATATGTCAGGATTAATTAAGTCAGACTTAAAGTCATTTGATCAGATAAATGTTTTTTTTTGCGAGAGAGATTATCAATGTTTTCAATTTTTTTGTTAGTTTGTTTTTTTTTACGATTTTTCTTCTTGTGGCTTTGTTTGTTTGTTTGTTTCAAAAATGATTTCACCGTCAGCTGCATGAGTGTGAGCAGCCTGACGACCTCTGACCTCAGACACTCTGCAGGTTTTAAATCCATCATGGCCGCAGCAGGGGGATGGGTCTATTTGTGGCGGCTGCCTCTCCTCTTCATGGCGGCCGTGCACTGAGGACAGTACCACTTTCCCTTTGGCGCCTCCGTCAGGCCGACGCAGCCATAGTGGAACCACTCGATGGGACACTGAGCGGAGGGAAAGTCACGGATCAATAATCACAACTAATCATCGATGACGACATTTAAACGCGAAGGTCTTGAGAATCTCAACTTGAGAATCCACAGAATTAAACTGACAAAAACACTTACATCTGTGTTATCACAGCCGACCATCTCTCCATATGAAACCTGAAACAAATAATCAGTCATCTTCATCATCAGCTTCATCATGACCAGGAATAATGTGTGTGTGTCTGGTTACAGTCGTGTGTGTGTGTGTGTGTGTGTGTGTGTGTACCTGGTTACAGTCGTGTGTGTGTGTGTGTGTGTACCTGGTTACAGACGTGTGTGTGTGTACCTGGTTACAGACGTGTGTGTGTGTGTGTGTGTATACCTGGTTACAATTGGTGTGTGTGTGTGTATACCTGGTTACAGATGCAGTATCGCGGCTCGTTGGGGTCGTAGGTCCAGTCCACCTGGCTGGTCGCCTCGGCCTCAGGAAGCGCTGAGGCCTGCTGGGAAAGCTCCTGGGCGAGCGCTGACGACGAGGAGCACGATGACAGCGAGGAAGAGGACGACGATGAAGATGACTGATGATTGGAAGACTTGACGTTGCTTCTGCAAAAAATAAAAAATAAAACGACGAGTCAGTATCACGACTAAAAAAAAACATAAAACACAGATTCAGACATATGAATGTGAGGACTTACTTGGACTTGCGCCCCCTGGAGTCAGAGGTGGTGGTGGTGGGCGTGAGGGTCTGGGTGAGGGTGGAGGCCAGGGCGGAGGACGAGTATCCCGTGTTGTCCCTGGACAGAGCAAACTCCCGGCCCAGCTGGAAGTCATTGTTCTTGATGGCCTCGTAGCTGGCCTTCAGACTGGACGTCCTCCTGCCATCCTTCATCTGACACAGAGTGACGGCGGCGTTAGTTTACGCTGAACACGACCTCACCAGCACACGCTTACACTTCACAACATGTAACATGTCAGATAAGGTCAAACAACATGGCTCCTAATGATGTCCCAAAGGAAAACAATTGAAGATGGAGGAGAATCCCGAGATCACAGCCTGACTGCTCTGATATTTGTTTTTTTATACCTGTGCTGTTGCCTGTACAGCCTGAGCGGCTGCCATGGTGATGGCGCCCGCTCCGGCGCCGGGCCCCGCGGGCAGAGAGCTCAGGTTGTAAGACGCCAGTGGCTGAGAAGAATTCACACTGTACACGTTGTTGGTGGACGAGGTCGTGCTGTTGGTACGGCTGCCTGTAGGGGGCACACAGGTAACAGGGGTCAGGGGGAACGGGGAGGTCAGCGCGCAGGTGTGCACAAGTGTCGGGGGCGGGGTCAGTTACCTTGCGTGTTCTCCTTGGAGGCGTCTGACGTGAGCGTGGACAGCAGAGCTTCAGATTTAAACTTCTTCTCCGGAACATGTTCGGTCGTGTGGTGAGCGGGAGCGCTGTACTTCCTCTCTGTTTACGAAACACAACAAACACGTTTAAAGAACACACGTGTTCCCCCCCCCCACGCGCAGGGTGACTCGTCATATTACAAGTAAATCCTCTTAAAAACGGACTAACATTTGTCCGTGAATGTCCCCGAGTCAAAATTTAGAGTCGTACTTACTCTCTGTTGTGGTGTGAGAGTGGACGTGGTGGTTGTTGATGGGTTGAGACGGACTGTCCATCTCTAAAGACCCTGAAGAGAAGACAAGAAAGGTTAAAACATCTGCTTCTTCTTCATTACATTACATTACATGTCATTTAGCAGACGCTTTTATCCAAAGCGACTTACAATGGAATCAAGTACAATTAGCCAGGGGTGGAATCGAACTTCGAACTCTTCATAAATAAAGACATTATTATTGATCTCGACTCACGTCTCTCCAGGACCTCTGTGATGCCGGCGTTGTCGGCCTCCAGCTCCATCTTAAACTTGGCCAGTTCCTGGTCCAGTTTACGGAGGTGACGGTCCACCTGTCAATCGTGACATCAGTCGGACAAGACGTCTTACAATCAGGGAGCCGTCTCGACAGTGGGGCGGAGTCATGTGATTGACTGAACGTGTGTCGTACTTACCAGATCGTAAATCTGATTGGCCAGCTGCACCTTCTCATCTGCATCTTCCAGAGCTTTGTAATAATCCTTAAAAAAAGAAATCACCAGTTCACACTGAGGAGTGAGACATCACTTCACAACAACCACAGTTTAATGTAAACAATCTTTATTGATGTCTTCTGGTGTTAGCATGGTGCAGGGAACTTTACAAAGATGGGACAAATATGTGACTTCTCCTGAATCCACTAAAACCTTCAGTAAAACTAAACTAAACCTAAAAGCAAAACACTGTGATTGATTCTCTCAGGACGGATGTTTGTTCCAGATGTGGAAAGAGCCTCCAACATTACTGTGTCCTGACCTTTTTAATGACCTCCATCTGTTCTTCTCTCCACTCTGGTTTGTTCTTCTTTGCGTTGACAAAGTACTCGATCACTTTTTGCTCCAGCTGATCGGTGGCGTCTGCGAGAGAATGAAAATGAACGGCAGTATCATCAACCCTCTGTCACACCTCAGAATATAAACATGGCTGCAGTGGAAACTAGTCAAATCAAGCTTATAAATAAAAATCAATAACCTACCATAAAAACATATAAAATCAAAAGACCAATGTTACACAAACACACAACATATGTACTCTGGTTATAATCAAACAGATGTAAACACATGAAAGCAGTTGTACACGGGTGTTAAAAATGTGAAAATAAATGTAAACAAATATTGAGTCGAATTAAAAAATATAAACTCTTGCAAAATAGACACTAGTAATGAGTAACAAGTGTTAAACTGGTAATAAATCATGATAAAGCTGGTGTAAACAAAGGAAAACTGTGGTGACCAGGTGAGTAAACAGATGTTAAACATGACAAAACAGAGGTATAAAAAGCGTAAACCCTTGGGAACAGATATATAAAAGGGATATAAATGTAGACAGACTCTTTTTACTTGGTATAAAATCATAAGCAAACCTGCACCAACAGATGTAAGCTATCAAAATGTTAAACAGGTGTAAATTAATGTAAACTGATATAAACTGGTGCAACCAGAGGTAAAATGTGTAAAATGATGTTAAATTAGAGTACACTCATATTAACGAACTGCTGCTAACCCCATGAAGCTGCCCGTCTGCCATATCGGCTAATGAGTGAAAAAATGCTACTCTATAATGGCAGACAGATAGCCCAGCAGATCATTCATTCATTCACTCAGTGCCAACTAGGGCTGCAACTTTGATTAGTTTCATAATCGAGTAATCTGCTGGTCAGAAAAGGTTGAAAAATGTCGATTGTTGTTTCAGAAAATATTGACATTTAAGAAGCTGAAAAATCAGAAAGCTTGTTTTAATTATTAAAAACCCCACTCAAACCAATCAATCGATTATCAAAACAGTTGACAATTAATTAGTAATCGATTAATAACCATTGCAGCCCTGGTGCCAACAGCTATACTAATAATTTTAGACTTGATCTAGTTACTTAGCAACCGTCTGATAACTTCTGTTTTGATTTGTGTTTTAAATTATATACACTCTGTAGTAAATAAAGGCTTTCTGTGACTCTTTTTCCATTTTATTTTCCTTATATTATTTATATATATATATATATCTCACTTTACTCTATATGTGCATATATTCTACATATTCTTAGTATTGTGTAAACTTAACCTGGCAATAAACCTGCTTGTCAACAGTCTGATAACCGCTCATGTTAGCAGACCGTGGACTGTTCGCTCTAATATGGGCTTTTATTTGTTAAAATGGGCTAATAGTCCATAATCTGATGAGTTAAACTGTGTTTACTCGGCGTGTTACCGGCACAGTGTACGTACTCTGAACCTGCAGGTCCATCTCCCTCATTTCCGTAAACCTGTCGCGGAGATCCATGGGTAACTGCTCGATCACTGCCAAGAGAAGAAGAAGACGCCGTTACATGCTAGCGTGGCTAGGCTAACGGCCGCGGCCACACAAGTCGGAAAATGGTGCACATTTAGCGCACGAAACGCGCCAGCAGCACCCCCGTCGCCGTGTTACAGTGTCATACTCACTCTCCAGGTAATCCTCCAGGTACAACATGGTGAAAAACTCGACGTTTGACGCGTTTTACGATACAAATCTGTTCTTTCAATATGGCGCCGTCAGCCGCGGTGTCTCTCAGAAAAAAACAGACCGAGAACTGAGGTCAGAGAATGTGACGTAAGCGCCCCGCCTTGATTTGATTGGTCGAAACAAAGTGCGTGCGTCGATTTGCGTCCTAGGAAGAGATGCCTTGTGGGAAATGGAGTATCTGAACGATTTATTAACGAAATTACTTTAATATGGGTGATTTTAAGTATTAAACACGATTTTAATTATAAAGATCAACAACAATAAAACAGGTTAAGAGTCAGATATTAAAATGTTAGTTTTATAAATTGATGTTTAAATATCTTAAACTACAGTACATACACATAAACTGGATAAATAAGCAGTATTATCCTAATTATTTGTCATTGATTAATAACTTTGAATCCACCATTTTTTCCAAAATAATGTGGACTCTAATTTTTAAACAAAAACGGAGATATATATTTATTAAAATCGGTTTTGTTTAATTCATGTTCATTTCCTGTGCAGTGTGGTTTTATTTTTATTCTCAAAATTACCTTTATATATATTTTACATTCTTTATTATTATTATTATTATTATTATCTCATAAATTGACTATATAGTCTCCCTGACACGATTGTTACGTGTTTATTTGGTGGTTTTTGTGTCGTGTAGTGAACATGTGTGTGGTTTGGTCTAAATGTGAATGTGGTTGTATTTGACACTCTAATTTCCCAGTTTGGGATTAATAAAGTACATCTATTCCATTCTATTAAATATGCAATGACAATAAAGATCTGCTTTAAATAAAACAAGTTTTATTTTGTGCAAAATAATTGTTTCAGTGCATTAGTTTCTGTCCACAAACCAGTGACTATAAATTGGTTTACGTCCACATGTGTGGACACAGTGTGACTATAAACAACAACAACAGAAGTAACTTCTGCAGGACTCAGCTGGAGAAAGTATGTGGACAGAAGTATGTGGACAGTGTCAGTGCTGCCAGCAGAGGCCTCCACGTGTCTGTGTTTTCCTGTTGTCCCTCTGACATTCCTCTGTCCTCCCCCAGGACTCTCAGGGGGAGGGAGGGAGGGAGGGAGCAGGAGGGAGCGGCTGCTGCGGATCTAATTAGTGAGGAGAAGGAAGAAGACAGTGCAGGACAGGAAAGGACTCTGTCCAGACTCAGAGGTTCGGAACTGCAGCGGATTCTGGAGCTGGATCTCTGTCCACTGGATTGTGGACTTCAGTTTCGTCCAGCTCACTGTGGTTGTCTCAGCCTGGAAAGTTGGGGTCTGGATTTGTCCTGCAGACCACTTTTGGCTCCCTGGTGTGACCAAATACGTGATAGTTGGTCCAGAACCACGCGCTCCATCCTCTTGCGGGACTGAAGCAAAGTGAGAAACCACCTGTCGTCAAAAGTTTCCTGTAGCGAGTGACGGAGAAACCCGAACTGCCGAGAGAGGACGACGGACAGATCCGAGAGAGAAGGAGCGAAGAAGACGCGCAGCAGAATGCGCCTTTTACGCACAGACAGGAATCTCTTGTGACTGGAAATCTGCGTGCTGCGTGTTCCCAGTGGGTATGCTGTCATGGTGACCCGGGCTCAGATGATGTCATGGTGTCCCGGGCTCAGGTGAGTGGGTCGGGATGGCTCGGCAGGACGCGGTGAGGTGTCTGCGCTGTCTGCTGTACGCGCTCAACCTGCTGTTCTGGGTGAGTGAAGTCATCTTCATCACCATCTTCATCATCAGCTCCATCATTATCATCAAACAGAAACATAACCGATGTACTGTAAAAAAAATCCCACGTGATTTAAAGTTGGCAAGTCAAACTCAAAGAAAGTTAAAATTCTACAGTGAAAAGATTTGCAGTGATATTGTAAAGTTTACAGCGATAACTCAACAGTACTCAGGTAAAAGTTTACAGTAACAGTTTAAAATGTTTACAGTGAAAGTTACAGTTTGCACCAACAATTCAACAAGACTAGGTTTAAAGTTTACAGTTGGAGTTAGAATTTGCAGTGAAAGTTATGATTTGCAGTGATATTGTAAACTTTACAGTGACAGTTTAACATTTACAGTGAGAGTTTTGAGTTTACAGTGAGAGTTAGAATTTGCAATGAAAGTTAACATATTGTAAAGTTTACATTAAAAGTTTAACATTTACAGTGAAAGTTACAGTTCGCAGTGAGAATTCAACAAGACTCAGTTAAAAGTTCACAGTTGGAGTAAAAATTTGCAGTGAAAGATAACAATAACAGTGCGAGTCAAACATTTACAGAGAACGTTTCCAGTGAAAGTTACAGTTTACAGTGAAAATTCAACAGAAACCAGTTCAAATTTACAGTGACTTAAACATTTACAGTGATGTCTTAGAGTTTACAGTGAACATTTAAAGTTTTCTGTGCAAGTAAATGATTTGCAGTGAAAGTTAGCAGTTACAGCATATTCAACAACAAACAGTTAGGGTTAAATTTTACAGTGACAGTAAAACATTTACAGTGGAATGTTCAATGTGATGTGATTTTTTTTTTAAGTACGACAAAAACCCTCACAATCTAATGTGAAAGTGCAGTGAAAATAAAAGATTTACAGTGAAAGTTTACTGTAAAAACTCTGCTGTGAAAGTTGACGTTTGTAGTGAAAGTAGGACATCCGTCTGTCTGTCTGTGGGAACATGTCTCACATTCCGAGATGTTATTTGTAGGCAGCAGAAACTGATCCGTGTGTGTTTATTTCTGTGTGTGTGTGTGTGTGTGTGTGTCCAGCTGATGTCAGCGTGTGTGCTCGGAGTGGCAGCGTGGATCCGAGACTCTCTGAACACTGTCCTGACCCTGACAGCCCACACCAGGTGAGTTCACGTATATCTGCTGTCACACGTGGACGCACAACTGTCTCACATGTGTGAGGACGTGGTGGTGTCACATGATCACTGTGTGTGTGTTTAGGTTGGAGGAAGCAGCCATCCTCACGTACTCTCCGGCCGTCCATCCCGTCATCATCGCCGTGTGCTGCTTCCTCATCATCGTGGCGATGGTGGGATACTGCGGCGTCCTCCGCTGTGACCTGCTGCTGCTCTCCTGGGTGAGTCCACACCATCCGTCAAACACTGAGACAGAGACACACACATGTGGACACACCTGGGGGTCACTGCAGGGGTCAGTCTGCAGGGGGAGGCGGGGCCAGGTGTCAGGTGTCTCTGATAAGACGAGATGTTGTGACACAATGTTTGCGTGTGTGTGTGTGTGTGTGTGTGTTGCAGTACCTGTGCAGTCTGCTGGTCATCTTCTGTGTGGAGCTGTCCAGCGCAGTGTGGACGTATGACGAGGTGAGGAAACCCCGAGTACAGCGCCCCCAGCTGTCTCACTGTGTGTGTGTGTGTGTGTGTGTGTGAGCAGCAGCTGCATGTTCAGATATTTTCAGCTGCTGATTCAAACTAAACTCTCATCTAAGAATAAACAGACATGTGAGACAGCTGCTGTTTATCACACACACACACACACACACACACAGGCAAGACAACAACAAAATAAACAAAAACAACAACAACGAAATGAAATATTCTGACAAACAAACCAAAGACTGAGCAAACAGCGAATACAAATACTGTGAAGTAAATAAGGTAAATAATGATAAATAAATACATCTAAGAAAATAATAATTTTGTGTTGTTGAGTCAAAGTTATGATTCATTATATATTGCATATTTTAAAAACAACAACAACAGGAACGGTGATAATTGTGCAAAACTCACTCGTTTTTCTTTTATTGTTGTTAATAAGATTGTGCTGACATAAGACGCTCGCTATTGCACATTCTTACAGCCTCTGTGTAAACGTTTTAATATAGTAATGTAAAAAAAAGCAGCATAGATGCTCTGTGTTCTAAAGGTTCAGTTATTTACGTAAACACTGACCTCACGGTGACTGTGTTGTGTGTCACCTGCCTGCAGGGGGTTTGTGGGTAATGGAGTCAGATTGTTATCAGCAGAGCAGAGTGGACACACCTGGTGGTTATCAGAGAGGGGGCGGAGCATTAGGATGAATCCATCATCACTGTGTGTGTGTGTGTGTGTGCAGCCGTCAGTGCAGCGCTCTGATATGATCAGTCTCAAGACTCGGATGCCAAACTATGGCCTGCAGCGCCACCAGTGGCTGACGCACACCTGGAACAGCCTCCAGACAGAGGTAAACACACACAACACACACACACACTTACTCTAACCTTAACCATCACAACAAAGTGCCTAACCTTTAACCCTTAACCTGACCCAAACCGTCCTTTTAAGGGGTGACAGAACCTGAGGACCAGCCAAAATGTCCTCACTCCCTTTGGTTCATGAGTTTTTTGGTCCTCACAAAGAGCCACGTACAAGAACACACACACAAACTTGTTTTCCTATCTCCATGGGGAAACCTCAGCTCTTAACCCTGAAAAAACATATAAGTAAACCAGTTCTGCCTCATTAGGACCAGGTTTTGGTCTCCATGAGGACTACTGGTCCTTGCCAGAGAAAATGTCCTACACATCCTGACCCTAACACACCTTGTCTGTCATGTGACCTGCGCGTGTTTCCAGTTTAAATGCTGCGGCGTGATGTACTTCACTGATTGGCTGGAGATGACTGAGATGGAGTGGCCGCCTGATTCCTGCTGCTCCAATCAGTATCCAGGCTGCGCTCGCCACGCCCACTACCATGACCTCAGTGACCTCCACCAAGAGGTGAGATGCGGCGTTCCATCACACCTTCAGCTTGCTTCAACCTGTTTGTTTAAAAATGTAAATATTTGATGTTAGATAAAGAACGTATGGTCAAACATGTGTGTGTGTGTGTGTGTGTTCCAGGGCTGCGGTCCAAAGATCTACTCCTTCATCCGTGGGACGAAGCATCTGCAGGTATTGCGTTTCCTGGGCGTGTCCATCGGCGTGGCTCAGATTCTGGCCATGGCGCTGACCCTCACGCTGCTCTGGGCGCTTTATTACGGACGCAAGGCCCCGGAGCCGGACGCCACGGCAGCGCCGCCGGACAACTCCGCCCCCCTGACCGCGACGCATGGACCCTCAGCCGGGGCGTCACAGGAAGTCCAGTTTGAGATGGAGCGACTGTCGTAGGCCACTGCTGAGCGGCGCCTCCTGCAGGCCTGAAGAGGAACTTAGTGGAACGTTGACTCACCTGTGAGTGGGAACTCATCGTGTTCATCCAGACTGTGTAAAAGGATCAGCGATTAGTTCTTATAATATATTTGTACAGAAGAACATGTGCATCATGATAAATGTTCAACGATTCTCACGGGACATGGACGTTTGATTCGGTCACCAGACTCTGCAGACGAGCCGGGTGGAGTAGATCAACTGCTGTGAATTAATTAAAGATTATTTATTGACACGTTCAAAAAGTATAATAAAAAAACAAAACATGTTGACATGTGAGCGGGTGCTTCTAAATGAATTCAGACTTTCAAAACTATCCTTTTAATTTGACTTTTTTTCTCTTTATTCTTTTTACACTAAAACAACCGAAGCTTCTCAGTAATTCAAATCCGTATCAATCAAACACAAACTGTAACAAATCAAACGCGTCGTCATAAACAGTCGTCCTCGATCAAAGACATGCATGTTGTAGAAAAATACCACGTGGAATGTTCACTGAGCGTTTAAAATGAAAATGTTCACTACACCAGTAATCACGACACATAAACAGTGATCATAATCAACTCGAAAATATATTTCTATCTTCTCTGTTTCTCAAACAAAACATAAATAATGTTAATAATAAACCACAACAGCAATTTGCATATGATGTAACGTAACTGTCAGCAGGGTCAGTTCAGGGGGCGGCGAGCAGGGGCGGCCGTTTGCATCGTCATCTGAAAAAGGTGAATTTGGCCCACATTTATGGACATAAAAAGAAAAAAGAAAAAGTTTCATTGTTCAAGACTGAGATGATTGATCAGTCATTGACTGATTTCAGTCGTCCACAAATGTCCAAGTGATGAAACTTTGGTTCTCTGACGGCAGACACAGGAAAGATTTGAATTCAGACCACTGAACCTGATCTGATGTGCTTTAAAAAACAAAAAATAAATCCATCTGTGGCGTAGAAACGTTCACACGGTGAATCCAGAATGAAAATCCTCTTAGTCCTCGTGTCTAAATGTCCTCAAATAGGGAAAAAGACGTTCATTGTTTGTTAGGAAAACGTAGTTCGTATCAAAATAATCCAAAGTCTGACAGCTTGTGTTCATTCATTCGTTCATTTGACAATTAAACTGCTGAATATCTTCTTTCAATGAGTTAAGTGTCTTCACATGTTTGACGTGACAGATTTTAAACAAAACAAAAAAACAAGCAGGTCAATTATGATGATATCAGACAATTCCATCATTTCTGAACGTATTTCTACAGATTAATGTCTGGTTCAGTACAGAAGCTACATTATGCTAATTCATGTTATAGTTTTTCCCACAAAACCATGAGAAAAATACTCCATTATTTCCATAATCCGATCATCTGTCACTGTGTAATACTAGCTTGTGCTAGCTAATACCAGCTCAGTTAACGGCCATTTTGCATTATTGGTGCTGGCTAACACAAGCTTATGCACTAGCTTGTAAGTGTGGCATTAACGGTTCTTTTTTGATAACACATGGAGAGAGTGAGTGAGCACGGTGTGTGTTTGTTGACGTCATAGACATGAAGGGTATGCTAACAAAAAGAGTTATTGCTATTAGCAGGGTATGCTTAGGAAAAAAAAAGTTAGTGTTACGAGCAAACCAGAAGTAGAAGTCCATACACTTTGGGTGCTACACTACCTTAGAAAACTAGCACTAGCTAATGCTAGTTTTGTTAATTACCAGCTAATATCGGCTTAGAAAATAACTAGCTAAGACTAGTTCACCAGCGTATCAAATCAGTTCTAAGGTAACAATAGTTTAGTTTAGTTAAGTAGTGGCTAATATCAGCTCAGAAAATAAGAACTAGCTAAGGCTAGTTTAGTCCCAGCTAATACCAGCTTATCAACTCAGTCGTAGGCTAACAATAGTTTAGTTAAGTACTAGCTAATACTGGTTTAGATAGTGCTTGGCTAATAATTGTTTAAGAGCTAGCTTATAGTAGCCTAAACAACTAGTATTTTCGTATACTAGTGCTATTTAATGCTAGTTAGTGTCAAATTTAGGATAAAATAAAATGATTCTAAATGTGGACACGTTGGTGATGAAGTCTAAATGTTATTTATGTGGTATCTGCAGATGCAAAAATCAGAAATCAGAGGTCTCAAACCTGCAGCCCGTGGGCCAAATGTGGCCCCTCAATTGATTTTATGCGGCCCGATACGTTATGATTTGTTATTTCTGTCTATTTTTGTTATTTATAGATTAATTAAGCATCTTTAATACGTTTTATTAACTATATGCCGCTCAACACTTTTATCAGAAAATTCTGTGAACAATCGTCATGAGTAATAGATTGAGACCCCTGGTTTAAATGAAAAACACACACTTCAAGAACAACAAAACAAAACTGCAACAACTACAACAACAAAAGACTTTCCCGACATCAGTTTTCATGGTGTGCTCGTGTGTCTGTACAGCAGAGAGGAAGACCGTCAGCTAAAACACAGATACATGCAGAGGAATGACAGACCGGTCCATGCACTCAAACACACAGAAAAATCAACATGCTCAAAGATTCCTCTTTACATTCTACAGCAACGTTTCAAAAAAGAAAACTTCCCTCACTCAGAGACTTAAAGGAAAATATTGTTATTTCAGGAGGAGCATAATATTAACCATGTTTACATGAACTCGCGTTCTATTAATTATCAGTATGTGACTTGGTCATGTATAAATGTGACACGTTTAAATAAAATCACATATATATATTAACAAATAAATAAGAAATTAAGAAAAATTTGAATAAGAAAAAGTGCATCAGTGAGTATAAAAAATAATAGAATGAAAATAGAACAGTAAAAATAAATTTAAGACAAAAACCCATTTCAAATAAAATAGTGAATAAGAAAATAATTTCAAAATGCAAATTTTAAATAAAGTCATTGTTTTCAAAGATAATTTTAAATTAAATATAATATCTTTCCAGTATGCATCAATATAACATGCCACATTTTTCTTTTGAAGCCTTAGTTTAAGCAAGGTGTTCCTAATAAACTGACACCTAAGTGTCCTCAGTGACAGCTCTTTCTTTTTAAATTTTAGAACCCACATCATGTTGAGTTCAATGCCCATTTGACGTAGATCTTCTGTGTGAGTGAATCATGTTCACAACCTCCCTAGGGAGGTGTTCCAGGTATGTCCTTTCCGGGAGGAGACCTCGGGCCAACCCAGGACACGCCGGAGGTATTATTTCTCTCGGCTGGCCTGGGAACGCCTTGGGATCCCCCCGGAGGAGCTGGTGGAAGTGGCTGGGAAGAGGGCGGTCTGGGCTTCCTTGCTAAGGACCCGAATAAGCAGAGGACGACGGCGACAATGACGATCCTTTGTACGTTCAAAGCCAAACCTGTTAACTCTTTAATGGACTGGTGCTTAGAAGAGTAGCTCTGAATTGCCGAGAAAGGCAACATTTGTGCTACGCTAGCTAAACACAAACGTGTTAAATTCGACTGTGGTGTGACTGGTTAACAGTGACCTTCCTAAAACATCAGAATTCTCCTTTAAACCACACTAAAAACAAACAATGCTACATTTACACAAGTCTTTTGTGTTTTTAGAATAAATACGCAGACATTTGAAAAAAAAAAGATAATCTCAGAAAGAGAGAGTTTCACTGCGGGAGAAAGGATTCGTCCTTTTGTTCGTTCACACTGACATTTCCCCTCCATATCAGGTGGACTTATTAAATGTTTGTGCTGACTCATAACTTCCAGCGTTGACACCAAACCTGTCATCTGAGTCTTTGTGGTGTCGGGGTTGTTTACTCCCCTATCGTCCCCCTGCTGGTGGGTTCTGTTACGCTGTTGGAAGGGGTTAGCGTTACCTAGAGCGCCGACACCCGGACGATGTTGGCCTGGGAGTAGTCGGTGGAGCTGGCTGAGTCGTCCCCTCCGGGTGTGGTGCCAGGTGTCGTGGGCAAGCTGATGACGGCGGCGGTGAGGTACGGCTGCTCACAGTTCAGAGGCACTGTCTCCTCAAATTTGGCGTTCAGACTGGATCGACTGGAACGACTATAAAAAAAAAACACAACGGTAAGGTCCAGATCCATGAATCCCCAGAAGCCTCAAGATCAAGAAATAGATCAAGAAACATTGTTGATTTAAGAATTCCGATTTTGAAGCTTTTTATAAGCAGTACATGCATTTTAAAATGCAATGAACAATAAACTCATATTTTCACAACATCATTTTTTACGATCCCCAAACTATAGGGGGCAGTGCAGCAAAGTCATAGTTTTAATGTAAAGGGGGTATTAAAAGATGTGATTGAGGTACTTATCATGTTGACGTGGACACAGAGACGCTAAGCTGTTAAGCAGCAGTTACATCTATACAT
The DNA here is from genome assembly GCF_958295425.1 of Solea solea. Taxonomy (NCBI): domain Eukaryota; kingdom Metazoa; phylum Chordata; class Actinopteri; order Pleuronectiformes; family Soleidae; genus Solea; species Solea solea. The sequence goes on from NC_081136.1 coordinate 34,731,630, forward strand.
CTGCAGTGTATATTTATACACGTTTACACAAACACACTGAACGTTAACATACAGACACACACACACACACAGAGCGAGAGAGACAGTGGGTGTCCATGTCCAAGAGACAGATCCCAGACGTCCCACAGCTGGACATACTCTGGATTCCTGCTCTCGATCTCCATGGGAACTGGCTGTCACATGATCTGTGCTGCATGTGTTTATATACAGGAAGTGCGACTCTGTTTATAACAGTGTTTAAGTGAACCAGTGTATTTATAGGTTCGTTTGGGTCGTTATAATGCAGACGTCTCATGTTCTCTGCTTGGCTGTCACTTCGACAACAGTTAACTGTATATGACAAGCCTGGGCTTTGTCAAACTCCAGGTAACCATAGTAACGAGAACCATCATTAATATCTCCTTTACAACCACTGCAGACACTTTAATCTCCATGAATTGTTGAAAAAGACTTAACAACCTCTTCACAGACCGCTGGGACGTCTCTAAGCGCCGCTGATAGCTACTGCAGGATTACTGGAACCTTCTCAACAACCTCTGATAAGTACTTCTGTTACCTACAGTGGCCAATTTCCCTTGAAATCCTCATCAAGGAGCAACGATCTTACGTCTCCTTAAGGGCTTTTACAACCTCATCGAGCTCTGACATTCACCGTTAAGTTTTACGAGATGTCAGAAACAAATATGACCTTTATAAATATACAGTCGAGTCCTGATGTGTTGTCACGGTTTCTGCATTCTTTAACTCTATAGCTTATGGCAAAGAGGAAATTCCCTGAATACACGACACAGAGAGTACTGAGCTGCTCGCTAGTGTCAGAAAGAACTTTTCAGGTAAAAGGCGACTCTCAGCATTTACTTATTGTTTTTTGACTAAAAAAGGCTTCAGACATGGAGAAAGATAAGACCAAGGTTAGGACTGGTCTGACATGGAGAGTTCTACAAGCTACTAACAGGTTCCAAATGCTTCCAAAGGGTTCTAAGTGGGCGAGCCTTTCTCATGTATGACCTCAAGGTGCTACCAAGGGTTTATAAACCTGGGGACTCCAGAAGAAGCCTTTTGGATGAGAGGTGAATTATCTACAGAAACCAGTTGTCTCCGTTTTTAGCATTTAAAGGACTGTTCTCCTGTGGTTTTGTAAAAGAAAATGATGTGGACACTATAAGTTACTGGCATTAGCTATGCCACCATTGCTTTTGTTTAGTTTAAGTATTGGACCTTTAAGGACTATTTCCGTCCTCTGTGAGGACCGCCTACCTGTTGGTGAGCGGTCTCTCCCTGATCTGGATTGTGCTCAGCTCCTGGATGCTGCCCTGCAGACCAACAGACATGTTGGAGTTCGGGACACTGAAGGTCTTCCTCTTCCTGCGAGGGGCGCAGCAGGACGAGAGGCCGTGAGGTGAGGACGAGGAGATGGAGGAGGAGCGGGAAGCCTGCTTCACCAGCGCCACCTCCTTGCAGCTTGCCTCGAACAACTTCTCGTCCACAAACTCGTGGTTCTGAGGAACAGGGATGTTACAGGATGGTGAGACAAACTGTTTACTTGACAGGCTTTAAACTTGGCAGGAGACTTACTAAGGGCACCAGTGTGTGCAGTGCTGACTTTGGTGATGTTTGGGGAAGAAATTTAAGAGATGTATCGCAAAACGTTCCATCTCAAATGGAGACAAACCACCCTCTCCTTCTTTGTGTGTTACCATTTTCCGGTTTGAATTGTTTGTGTTGTTTGTACTTATATTTATACGAAAAAGATGTAACTTAATGTTAGAAAAGTCCATGTGTATGAACTCACCGTGGTTGTCTCCAGACAGTGCAACAGGTGATGGCGGTGCACCTCAAAGGTGGGGTTGTTGTTGCAAACCAGTGCTTGTCCTTTCTCCTTGGATTCCTTCAGGACAAAAACAGAGACAACATGACGTCACGTGAGCTCGGTGAAGGACACACCTTCACTCATAGAAGAGAAGGGCTGACGTAGGGAGGGACGGTGACTCTGGGATTATGGGTAAGGAGATCTGTATAGCCACAGAATGAAGATCACACACAAGGTCATTAAAGGTCAAGGTCCAACACCAAACTTCCAGACATCATTCTGACTTCTGAGGACCCTCCTGGAGAACTATGCGAGTCTCAGACCCCTTTAAGGTTGTAGCACATCAATGGCAACATGAATAAATGGTACAAACTTGTGAATAACTTGAAGGTCCAAAAAATAATATCAATGGAAGAAACATTTGATGATGTGCTGGTGGTCAGACATGAAGAAGAGAGGTGAGTAAAACAGAATCCCGTGGCTGCCATTGACTGGCTGTAGGTTAAAAATATTATTAAGACCTTTAAGGACACATGAACATCTCACCATCTTTGCTAGCTTAATGGAAGTCATGGATGTCCCTATTGGAGACTCTTAAATAAGTCATGCATGGTTGAGGATCCCAAAAGAAGATCCAAGAACCTTTTCATTAAGTCACAAAATGTTGGTAGCTTCAAATAATCTTACTCCAAACAAGTCTTACTCCAAAGAAGGTCTTTGACTTGTGCCCTGTTCCAAGGTCGGAACAGGGCACAAGTAACGTAGGTCATGGTAACGCCTGCCTGGTGATGCTCCAGAAGACCACACCTTCCTGAAGGTTAATCTGTTTCCTAACACTACTTACAGTCCTAACAGTCACTTGTTCAGGTTTCGCACTTCTTCTGTATACTTATTGTTTTTATCATCTCACATGACTCTTAAAGATAAAACAAATCTTCAGAGCTTCTCAGATGTCGAGCCCTCCGTCGTCACTTCTGCGTTGCACTAACTCCACCCCCTTAATGACCCCCTAACTGGCTCATTGACCTCGTTCCTCCACACACTGATGAAACCCAAGACGCGCCTTATCGATGCCAAGGACAGTCAGTGGGCCAAACAAAATACAACCAAACCAGTCCAACGAAAACACAGAGGAAGAGAAGGCGGAGCCTGAGAGGAAGGAAAAGTGAAAGGTGACAGAGCTGCTTCCTGGTGGCGAGGTGGAGACTGTGGCGGTCATGCACACACAGAGGAATCACGTCTGGTCTCAAGTGGAGTCAAGAAAGAAAGAGCGAGAGAGAAAAGGAACAACGCAGCGACAGATGAGGAGTGACATCGGTTCAACTGTAACAGTTTCCTGTTGGGGTGACTTTAAATCCATGTCAGGGGCCAAACAGGAAGCTGGACTTTGACCATGACACACACTAACATGGTGCAAGTGCACCGATGACAGATCTTCAGACTTGAGTGATTTGTGTTAAACAGCTCTTTATGTTTGCTCAGTGACTCTCCCACAAACACCTCATCCAATCAGGAGCCAGAACCCCACAAAGAGGAAATCTATGCTTATGAAATAAACCCCGCCCCCTTAACAAACAAGTTTATGATGATACATATGGAGGAGGGAGGCGAATAATAACAGTGACGTCACTGATAGCGGTTCACTTCATTCCAGTTAGGAAATAGGAAACGCAAACATATCTTGGGCTAGCTACTGTTAGCAATACCAGTCTATAACAACACTCTACTTGGTATTTGGTGCACACAAACAGTATAGCAACATGTGATTTACTGTGAAACGAATAGGACAAGTGCTAAAAGAGGCAGTTTGAATATTTCAGAGTTGGAAATTCCAGTTCAGGGGTGTGTTCCTGACCTTTAAAATACCGAGTTCAGACTACAACTGGAACACAGCGTGACGGACAAGAAGTTAGCCAAAGGATAGCTACAAGTTAACCCAAAAATGGCTAAACTTAAAAGTTAGCCAAATGGTTGTAATTTGATTAAAAGATAGCCAAAAGTCTGCTAAAACAGATAGCTTTTCAGTGAGAGAAGCAAAGTAAGCACTTAGCTGTTAGCACTTAGTCTGAAACATTGTTTTGTTTTAAATGCCAGAAAAAAAACATTCGAAAAGTAACGTGAGCAGAAAATAAATGTTACGGTTGAACCAGAAAAGTGAGGCGGAAGGACGACGAGAAACATCTGGAGTGAAGTAAAACAACAACTCATCCATTTTCATGCAGCGGCCTGCGGCGCCTTTGCTAACATTAGCATACATAAGGTCAAATTAGCTCACGGCTCAAGAACCAAAGAGAAAAAAGAAAGGAGGAAGAAGAAGAGCAACACCACCCTGACGACAACGACGACTGTGTTTCCACTGTTACCTCCTCGTCCTGGTCAACCCGCAGCCCGCTGTGTTTGTACTGCAAAAACGCGCTAGCTCCTCTGCTCTTCACTGCGTGAATTCTAGCAAGGCTGGTTTTCTGTGTGTGGACACATACACAGAACGTTTGTTTAGCTCGTCTGTCCAGGTGTGTCCAGGTGTGTGAGAGTGTGTGAGACGCGACCTAAGATGGCGTCATTTAGCCCATGTGCCCATGTACTCTATGCATGAAGCGCAAACAGTAAAAGTCACGTGTCGTAACACTCTTACTTCAAGGCACCGTTAAAGGGATAGTTCCGTTTTTTTTGTGAGGGTGCATGAAAAAACCTGAACTGTCCCTTTAATTAAGAAGTGTTTCCGTTCATAAATGAATCATAAATAGAAAACAAATACAAATTGTTGATAGATACATTTGTTGTTACAGTGTGTGTGTGTGAGAATAATAATTCCCAACACAATCACGGTGGTGTGTTCACTGACCCTCTGTACTTAATAAACATAACTCTGCTGTCTCTATGTCTCCTCCTACAGGCCAGGGACAAACAAACGTCTCAAAAACAACCGTTAAAGTGGTTTGTTGATGTTTCCTCCTCCTCTTCTCTCCACAGAAACATCTAAACTGAGCAGTGACAGTGAACACACCGTCCACCTCCTGTTACACACACACACAGACAGTGAGGGACATTTAAAGAGACAGCGAGAGGGCACGAGGGCGTGATGCGTTCAGGGTCACCACCTTCTGCGCTCGCCTCTTCTCCGCCCTCTGGCTCTGGTGGTAGATGCGGCTGAAGTTGGAGACGATGACGGGGACGGGCAGAGCGATGACGAGCACGCCACTCAGCGAGCAGACGGAGCCGACGATCTTCCCCATGATCGTCTTCGGGACCATGTCGCCGTACCTGAGGGAACAGGAGGGGGCGGAGTCAGAAGAGTTTTTGTTTTTATTAACAAAACAGCAGCTTGTTGATGTTGGAAATGTTTACATGTCAACACACTAATTCATCATTATTATGGTGTTGTTTTCTGTCACGTGAGAGTCTTGAGGCTGCAGTTCAGTGGGCGTCCACAGGGCGGAGCCAGAGCTCTGCGTCCCTGTGGCTCCTTCATTATCATATCCAGTATAAACACATTTGTTTAAGTCAGAGTAAAAATAGATTGTCCAAGTTAACGATGTCTCCGAGGACGACTCTTCTTCTTCTTCACCTCCTCCCCCTCACCCCTCTATCTCCACTGATGCTCGCCCCATGTTCTCCCAGCATGCTCAGCGCTCACTGGTGGCCACAGTTTGTCCCAGTGGACGTCTGTCTCCATCCAATTTAAAACTTTATTGACTAGTAAGTGATACAAAACGCTGACATCAGACTCGGTCAATTTGCAGCTTCTGATATTGCACCCTCAGAGAAAGTTCAAACTGAACCTCATCGACAAAATGTCTGTTTTTAGGTTTCCTTCAGTGTCACAGTGATGCATGAGGTGTTAATCAGTGAAACCCTAGTTCTCTGAATACAAGAGGTAAAGTCAGTTAATTCAGCTGCTGTGATGTCACAGTCTGACTTAGTGTAAAACATCATCTGTGACATCAACACGGCAAAACTTCGTCTGAAAGCAAAGACAGCAGAGCTCCATTCAGAACCTCATAGAGTAAATGACAGTTTTTATGTTTTCTTGAGTGTTACAGTGATGTTTGAGGTGTTAATCAGTGGAAACCTATAAACAGGAAATTATGTCAGTGAATTCAGCTGCTGTAACATCAGGGATTTGCGCCCAGGGGATCATGGGAAATGTAGTTAAACACAACAATAACTGAAGGTAAAAAGTTTGTCCTCATGGTGGCGCTGTAGAAAATAAAAAATATTTGTAAAAAATATGCAGTAAAAGAAAACATACAAACAATACAACAACATATTTTTTTTACGAACCTTCAGCTTCGATCAAATCATCGTGAAAGTAAAACATTAAAATTTAACGTGTTTGTTTTGTGCGAGAGCGAGAGAGAGAGGGAGAGAGAGAGAGAGAGGGAGAGAGAGCGTGTCATGTGTTAACAACATGTTTAACGTTTCATAAAGTGACTTCGTGTTGCGTTCACTGCCTCTGAATCATTCATGCTTCAATTGGACCAAACCATTAACACACACACACACACAGTCTAATGAGAGTCAGCATCTATTATAGATTATTTTTCTTAGCTGTCTGTGTGTGTGTGTGTGTGTGTGTGTGTGTGTGTGCACGCGCGTGTCCATTATTAACGTCCACCACTGCACCACAAACAGCACCTGGACGTTGTCCTCTGTCTCCGAGGACAGTACTGTAAGTTTAAAATGGACATTAAAGTGACAGAGGACAAAGATCTTCCTTTGTGTTTAACAAGGAGGCGTCACATCGACACGAAAAACCATAAATCACTTTTGCTCGCCCTGAAACGATCAACTGACCTCATCGACGCGGCCGTTAATAAAAAGAGACGCGCGACCCATGTGACCACGGCGAGTGCGTGTCCGCCGAGTCTCGTCCTGTCACTCGTGTCCACGGCACCGTCCACTGATTGATGACATCACACAGGGGACTCATTGATCTGCTGATCTACTGACCCGGACCGAGGGATGGGGCTTTGAACGCCTCATCTGTTGTTGGTGGAGTCAAGACAGTGCTGCAGTGACAGAGAGCGCCGCCTACAGGCCGCGCTCCTCATCGCTGCGTTTCAACACAGAAACAGGGAGATATGGCGGTTTGATCTGTAAATGCTGTTAATTTATAATTCATCTTCTTATATAGAAGATCTTTGTCCTTCTTGTGATGTCTCACTCTGCTCTATATTCATGAACTCATTAACACTTGTGATGTCTCACTCTGCTCCAAATGCATGAACTTTTTCAATGAGGAGTGATGTCTCACTCTGTTTCAAATTAATGAGCCCATTCATGCACATGTGATGCAATTAACTCCATAACAAGTGATGTCTCACTCTGTTTTGAAATTCATCAACACATGTGATGTCTCACTCTGTTGCAAATGCATGGACCCATCCATCCATGTGTGATGTCTCACTCTGCTCCAACTTCACCGACTCCTTAAACATGCGATGTCTCACAAATACACAAACTCGCGTACACAAAAATGACGTCTCACTCTGCTGCAAATTCATGCACTCATTTACACACGCGATGGCTCACTCTGCTCTGAACTTGGTGACCCCGAGTCACCCTGAGAGACGTGATGTCTCACTCTGCTCCACATTACCGTAGACTCTGACTCTGAGACATCCTCAGCGGTTCCTTCTCTCAGGCCGCTGTCACGTCTCCCTCTGATGTGACACGTCGGCTTGACGAGTGTGTGTCTTTGTGTGAGACTGTTTAATGTGTTGTTGGCGGGTGGTAACACAGCAGCGGGAGGACTGTGGAGCTTTGTAGCAGCTCAGCGGGCGGCTGATGAAGCTCATTATCCTGCAGCTCAAAGCTCAGCTCAGAGCTCAAAGCTCAGCTCAGCACTGATCAGACTTTAAAGCCTCAAATAAAAGAACGAGTTCAAAAAACAACAACAATGAGCCGGGGACGGAGAAGAGGACGGAGGAGGAGGACAGAGAGGAGCTGTGACAGGACAACAACTCTTCTAACGTGACAAACTGAGCAGCAGATCATGTGTCGGATGCAGTGTTGTCCGCTGACCTCTGACCCCTGGAGGCAGCCTCAGCGTCTGAAGCATGAAAATCCTCTAATGAGCTTAGCGTGTAAACGTTACAGCTCACTCTCTCCAACGTTCTCCAACGACTGTAAACCGATTTAAACAGATCAACTTTCAGGCACCCGCTCGCGACGCCCAAACGTCCCGACAGACCCTGAACACACCACAGAACTCACCCTGCACTTGAAACAAATTAATCTCTTATAAACCCCTTAACAACCTTAATTAATCACTAAAACACCACTCATTAATCCCTGAAAACAAAGAAAAAAGAAATTCCCTTTAATATCCCTTTAAACATACCATCTACAAATCCATAAAAAACCTTAAATTAGTCATTTAAAACACCCTTAATTAATGCCTAAAACCTTACATAATCCCCAAAAACCACCTTAATTTACCCCTCAGAACACCTTAATCAATCATTGGAAACGCCCACAAATGTGGCTTTATATTAATATATCAACAAATCACTGAAAACAACCTTAATTTATCCCTTAAAAACATCTCTCAATGATCCTTGAAAATCCCTTTAAACACCAGCTACAAACCTCCCGAAAACACCCTTAACTGATCCCTTAAAACCTGAATCAAATCCCTGAAAACACCTCTAATTAATCCCTGAAATCACCCACAATTATGACTTTATACCCTCAACAAATCCCTTTAAATCTACAAATCCATGAAAACAATCTGAAATAATCCCTGAAAACACAAACAAATCTCATAAAACTACCTTAATTAATCCCTTAAAACACACGGTCATAAGAGTCCCTATGAATACTTGTGTAACACTCTTTAATACACGACTGTGAGACGCGGGACAGTTGTTGTGGAGTCTTGTCCTGCTGTCCTCTGAGGACAGACTCAGTGTCCGGTCCCTGAACGCATCACGAAGACACAGCAAACAAACGTTTACTGCACATGTTTGATCTGTATAAAGAAAAGTTTTAGCTGTTTTTCCCGAAGGACCGCCTCAGGTCAGAGGTCAGAGGTCACATGACAGCGCTGGGTCGTGTGTGTGTTTGTTTTGTTTTAATTGAGTTAAAAGGAGCCGTTTTCAGACGTAAACAGGCGATTAATCCGATTAAACAATCAAACATATGGATAAACAGATTAGTTGGGTGTTGATGTCTGATGTTAAAGGATGAATCCGCTCTTTTTTTTCCTCCTCCAGCTGCGAGTCTCAGTGTCTATAAATAACCAGCTCAGATAAATGAGCAGCGCTCTGATCCGGGATCTGCTGACGGACTCCCTGCAGGGAAAACACACGCACACGCACACACACACGCACACAAGCACACACACGCACGCACACACGCACACACACACACACATGCACACACACACACACGCGCTGCCTCTTAGAGCTTAAAGGAAGATAAAAGAAGAGCTTGTGAGCGAGCGAAAGGTCGAGAGACGGATTAGAAGAAGAAAAAAAGGTCATTTTATTTGATTCACTTCATTCATTCATGTTCATGTTTTCATTTCACGGCAGATTATTGGATGTTATTTGACCGTATTGTTGATGTATTTCATATATTGTGTACAGGATTAATTAAAGGGCTATTCCATTTGTTTTAAGTGTGCTTGTATGTAAGTAAGCACTGGCACATGAAACCATGACTCAGCAGATTAAACACAGGGGCCACCCTTTAAAATATATACGCCCGCTCATGTTTACGACAACTGCAGAATATGTTTGCGACTTAATCTCGCTGTTAGACAGACTTTTCTGCTCACTCTCCCACACCAAACCCCATAGAGAAAACCAGCTATTTTAGCTCACGGGGACACAGGAGCTGCCGGTCTACTGCTGCCTCGTGTGGTCACTTTGTGTCACTGAGGTGAGTCTGAGAGACGGATTTCAAACACAGAATTGACAAAAATAACACATTTGAACTCACTGACGGAGGCAGTGGTTGATACACGACTCTATTATGGCCACAGGCTAAAAATGATGATTTTCTCTATGGGGTTTGGTGCAGGAGAATGAGCGGTTTAGAAATCAGCGCTCACTTCTGTTTCCTGCTTGAAAAAAGTGAGATAAAGAGGCGAAAAACATTCTAAGATATAAAAGACTTATATTCTAACATTCTAAGATATAAAAGACTGACTTAAGCTGACATGGATTTTATAAGACAGGTCTTTTATTTAGGGACTAAAATACCAGAATTATGTCGTGTTGTCCCCTTTAACCACAACAAATCTTCACACTGTAAACAGATCAGTGAGCTGAAGTGTGTCTGTGTGTGTGTGTGTGTCCTCAGGCGACGATACCATCCTCCTCTGAACATCTTCACACACACACACACACACACACACACACACGATCGCCCACAGCATCTTCACCATAAGGAGATCGCAGCGAGAGGCCCCGCCCACACATGACAGACCGCCACCAGAGCGCGACACGCGAGGATCAGCGATCAGATCAGTGGCTGCACGCGACGACAGCGAGACACGGATTCAAACGTGTTTCATCATCAATAAATGAATCTCACTCATTTTAAATCCCCTCTCTTCCTCCTCCTCTTCCTCTTCTCCGCGTCTTTGTTGTCGTTTGTTACGTCCGTTTCCTAATTTGGGCAAAGGAAATAAAGCTGATTGTGTTGCAAGTTTTAATCGCCATGGTGAGCCTGAGGGATGCTGCTGTCGCCGTGGAAACCCAAATACTCCCCTCTGTCCCCTTCACCCCCAACAGTGTAACTTCATGTGTGTGTGTGTGTCATTAAAGACAATAAGAGCACCACTTGATTTTGCAGCACTATCAGAGTCAGTGAACGTCTCTTATCACTGAGTCTCAGAGACGCTTAACTTATCAACTCACTGTGTGTGTGTGTTCTTGTATCTGTATCTTTGTGAGGACCAAAAAACAGAAACCATAGGGAGTGAGGACATTTTGTTTGGTCCTCACATCTTTAAAGGGCCTTTTCGGGGGTTAAAATCTGGTTTAAGGGTTAGAATTAGAGTTAGAATCGATTGGCATGACGTAACTGAAAATTATTGACAAACATGTAACCTGTAAGGTTTAACATCATTTCACTTATGCTTATAAACTAAATGTGTGGCGTTCCTCAGGGCAGCGTTTCAGAGCCCCTTCACTTTCTAACTGAATCTGTTAGTTTGTCCTTCTGTTAGCAACTTCCTGTGTGCAGTTATGGATCATATTTTCTTTCTGATGTGTAGGTGATCACCCAAGTATGTTCCCATTAGAATTTAGTAAGAATTTACCCAAATTTGTACCCAAAATGATCGCATTTTCCAGGAACTCCTACCGCTCATAATGGGCAAAACTGTAAAACAAAGTATTACATATCTCTGTCCAAAGTCAATGGATTTAAATGGAATTTGGTATGTGTATGCAGGATCAGGTTCTCTACTCTCACACTAAGTTTTATCCAGATTGGATTCAGATTTTTGTGTTTATCTTAGCGACATCTTCACAGATAAATACGCTGATGACACGACTGCCTTCACGTGACTTTGTCTCTCAGTGTCTGAGCACCAGGTCAAAGTGGACCGTGTGACCAGGGAACCACGGTGAAAACATCTGCGAGGTGATTCCACATGAAATGAATCAAAAACAAGTCGATGCTTCTTGACTTCACACCACATCAGGTCACATGGTCAGGGTCAAGTTACACGTGTGTGTGTGATGGATGTCAGTTCTCTCAGGTCGTTGCCCTCACGGTCACCTTGGTGACGGTCTTCATGCAGCACCATCTGGTCGCAGTGGTGATACAGAAGAAAAGTGTTTACAATTCACGCTCTGCTGCTCAGGACACACACACACTAATGGGTACAGCGCGTTAGCTACATACTACGACATGTGACGATAATAAACCAACAGAGGATGGTACGGTGCACCACAGGTCGCCATGGAATCAAACGTCGTCCGTAAGTCCATAAGTCCGCCTCAAATCCATAAGTCGCAAACGAGTCACAAACAAGTCGGCAACAAATCCATGAGTCGCAAATGAGTCGAATATAAGTCAGAAACAGGGTTAGGAAAATAAAATCCTTTTGACCTCAATAAACCTTCATTAAAATTCAAAACACCTTATTTTTTTTTTACCTGAAGTCAAAGTGAGAGCTTCACATTAATCCCTGTATAAATTAAGGGATTATATTTGAGGGATTAACTGCAGCCTTCAGGACGGAAAACCTCTAAAAATGTGAATAAACAGTTAAAATTAATTCAAATAAGTGAACAAATGCGCTGCAATGACTCATCGATTATTAACTGATTAGAAAAATGATTTTTGATGATTGATTGATGTGTTTGAGGTGTTTTTAACAATAAATCTAATGATCGACAAAATCATCGACAGATTAAACAATTATGAAAATAATTGTTAGTTGCATCCTTACACACACACACACACACACTTAAAAATCAACTATAAAGGACATAAGGGGAGTTTAAAGGCATTAACTTTGTTGAAGGTAAACGTTTTGTTTTGTCATAAATTTAAAACGTTCCTGCTCTTCCTCCTCCTGATCCTCCAGATTCCTCTCCATCCTTCGTCTGAACTCCGCGTTCACCACGTGACCCCCGTCGTCCAATCACAGGCCGCCGCCTGCCTCTGTAAAAACCCCTCAATCCCACAGTTTTCACCTCGGCGGTTTTCCCACAGATGAGATTTACCTGCAGCTCACAGCAGGTCTTTATCTCCATGATAATGTCTTTATCGCCACGACGACTGGGAACGCAACACAGTAACATTAACATCTACACTGCGTCTTTATGGTCTTTTCTTTTTTTAATGGATTCAATCCAGGGTTTAAGTTTGAGAGTTTTTTTAAGGAGAAATAATGACTTAAACCTGGAGACTTGCGCTTAACTAAGCTAAAACATTACGGCCTTTTTCATAGGCTCATTAAAGGCTATCCTCAGAGTTTTTACGAGGAAATTCACCCTTTAAAAAGCCCTTAAAACCTCACACATAGACATTAAAGGTGCTCTCATTAATATTTGATCAACATACGTCGACGTCACGTTTGCAAATATGTGATTCAACCTCGTGTATAATAAATGAATCACGTTAAAAAAAGAAAAGCCAGGGATTTAATGGTTTAATGTGATTTGACCGGAGTCGGGCGGCCGAGCTGCTCCCCGCGTGACCTGCTTGTTGCCGTGGAAACGAACAACGGACCACGACTATCCCGAGGCCCGGCCGGAACGGATCCGGTTCACGAGAGGAGAGGAACGCAGAGAGCGAGGAAGATCATCATCATCATCATCAGAACCACAGAACAACAATAAAACCGCCGCGGTTACCATGACAACCCCCGAGAACCACACCTCCTGAACTTCTAGAGCCTCGACTGACACACGGGGCCCATGAAGCCGCGCTAGTGTGTGTGTGTGTGTGTGTCACTCTATCCCACACAGGGCGAGTTTATCCTCTTTGTTCCACACCTGCTCGTCTACTCATATTACATAACACACACACACACACACACACACACATAGACACACACAAGGAAGATTAAAAAACAGAAATCGTGTGTTACGAAGACCTTTAAAGTTTAACATATCAAGATCCTTTCTTTTGCTTTTGTTTTTACACAAGTTTTTTAAGGTTTTTGGTTGTTTTATGAAGCTAAAAAAACCCAAAACATATAAAAAAAGTCTTTGATGTGAAGAATAAAGGAGATAAAGCAGTGAAATCTAAACGGCTCACGCTCCCTGCACCAAATCCCATAGAGAAAATCATCGATTTAACGTCACAGCTCACAGGAGACGTCCATCCACTGCCGCCTCCGTTGCTGAGTTTCAAATGTGTCGTCGTGTAAATACTGCTTTTGAAATACTTCGCTCAGATTCACCCAGTGTCCACACGGGGCAGCAGAGGACCAGCAGCTCCTGTGTCCCCCTGTGAGCTAAAATCGCTGATTTTCTCTATGGAGTTTGGTGCAGGAGAGAAGGTGTTTACAAAGTGACAGAAAAAAAAAAAAAACACACAAAAACCAGTGTAATGGTAAGATGTAAGAAGCAGGGGGCGCTCACAGTCAGTGCTGGATACGTTTGTACCTCACATTAAAAAAACAGAAACGGAACTATTTCTTTAACTTCAGGATTAAAACACGGAATGTGGATTTTTTTCCCCCCACACACACTTGATGGTTTTTAGTCAATTTTCATCTGTTACTCGTCCAAACTGTTTATGTGCAATCTGCTCTGACACACACACACACACACAGCCTTTATCAGACTTAACATGCTTAGGGCCAATCGGCTGCCCAGGTCCAGGCTGTTTCCACAGCAACCAATTTACCTTTTTGTCTTCGTGTGTGTGTGTGTGTGTGTGTTTATGCAGCTACAAACAAACACGCTGATAGTTTACATCCAACGTAAACTGATGAAACAGCGATGCTGTACGCAGAGCGGGAGGTCTCACTCTGTCTCAGCTTCATAGAAAAACAAATAGAGGAAGAAAAAAAACAACAACTTTTGACTTGCGACTTTAAAAATAATTTAAAAAGAAACAAAAGTGTGGATGAACAAGAACTGAGGCTTTCATTTTCAAAACTGTGGGGACGTGTTTTAAAGAGGATGGAAAAAAATTAAATGTGAAATGTTTATTTTGAAAACGGCATGGTTTTGTTTTAGTGTTGCCTAACAGAAACTGAGACTTTTATTATGAAAAGTGCATATTGTTTTAATGTGTGGACTAACAGGAACTGAAACTATTATTTTGAAAACTGTGTGGTTTTCCTGTTACTGTGGACTAATGGAGACCGAGACTTTTATTATGAAAACTGCATGGTAATGTTTTAGTGTGGAAATGATGTGTGGTTTGACTCTTATTTTGAAAAACTTTCTGTGACCAGGTGATCTCTCACACACACACACACACACAGGTCATGTGACATGTTCACATGTCTGCGGCTCCTGGATCAGGACTACGTCCTCCACGTGTTGCGGGACATTTTGTCTTCTACACGTGTGGATGCTTCGTCAGGGGGGCGGGGTCACAGGTCACATGGCCCGCAGGTACACACAGGTGACAGGTGCAGCCACCGGATCCTGACTGGAGATCAGGTCACACAGGGAGCATGTACAGGGAGGACACCTGATCCAGAGACTCAAGGACGGGTGACGCCCCCCACAGGTGTGGGGTGACACGTGATGTCAGGTGATCAGGTGTGTGTGTGTGTGTGTGTGTGTGTTGTACAGGTGTTCAACCCAAAAACAACACTGTCACTGAAAATGACTTTCAATAAAGTTATAGTTTAAAAAAATATTTCAGTGAAATTCAGACTTTATATTTTTTTAACTTTCTGTTTATTTGTGATGAGTCAGCAGAAATTGATTTTGCCTTGTCGTGATTGTGATTTAATGACTCGGCGGGCGGAGCCAGGATTCATAGATCAAGAGCAGGATGTGAATCCATTCATAACACACACACACACACACACAGTTTTCTCTCTCTCTATTTTAGCTGATGTCAGCAAAACCACAACACACCCATGACCACAATATTCACCTCATCTGATGATGATGATGATGATGATGATGAAGGCTTTATGTCAATAAAAGACAACATTGTTGGTTGACTTTTATTTTGAAAAATATGGTTTGTTTCAGTTTGGACTAACACAAACTGACTTTTATTTTGAAAACTGCGTGTTTTTTCTGTAAGTGTGGACTAACAGAGGCTTTTAATTTGAAAAGTGTATTTTTTTCTGTTAGTGTGGACCAACAGAGGCTTTTAATTTGAAAACAGCATTTTAGTGTGAACAAGTAAGAACAGAAACTTTAATTTTGAAAAATGCATGGTATTGTTTTAGTACCATGTGTGGACAAATGGGGACTGAGACTTTTATTTTGGAAACCGCATGGCGTTGTTTTTAATGTGGAGTGACAGGAACAGAGAAAGTGAGACTTTCAATTTGAAAACGGTGTGGTTTCGTATTAGTATGGACAAACAGAAAGTGAGACTTTCAATTTGAAAACGGTGTGGTTTCGTATTAGTATGGACAAACAGAAAGTGAGACTTTTAATTTGAAAACAGTGTGGTTTCATATTAGTGTGGACAAACAGAAAGTGAGACTTTTAATTTGAAAACGGTGTGGTTTCATATTAGTGTGGACAAACTATTACTGTTGTCAATTCTAGAAACACTCACATGTGACTGGCTGACACTTTGATGATGTCACTACTATGCGTAAAAAGCATCTGAGTCACATGACGTTGCTTGGAAACAGCTCACCGGAAAGTGGAGCGTGTTTAGTGGGCGTGGTACCTGCTCACTTCATGACTCCAAATATGGAAATCCTCTCACTTTAGCCACTCAGACTCTTTGTAAGCTACTTTTTCTCTGCTCTGATTGACAGCAGCTTTGCTCTGACGAGGCCGCGGCGCTTGTCACAGTGTTGTCACGGCGTTGTCTCGTGTTGTCACGGCGATGTCCCTTCATTAAAAGGGTCATTTCGGAATTAAATAGGTGCAGCGTTCAGGAACCGTGGGTAATTCCTCTGACAACAAAAATCATGTTTTCAGCTCGGCTGCTCCTGTAGGAGGCTTCATTACACACCTCATTAAAATAATGTGTGTGTGCGTGTGTGTGTCTCTCTGTGTGTGTGCGTGTGTCTCTGTGTGTGTGTGTGTGGTGACAGACTTTATTAGCTGCATTAACACGACCGTCCCACACATTCACTGACCTGCATCATGTTATCTGTGATTGATTAACTGTCTACGCCCCCCGCCCCCGAACTTTATTAACCACTTCCTGTCCACGCAGAGCGTCTCGTCCTGGCGTCCCGCCACCTGAGCCACTGGATCCTGACGTGGACACACATCAAACCCTTGTAGACATTGTGAGGATTAAGTGTCTCGTGGTGGACAAAAGAAGGCGTGAGCCTCGTCTCACGTTTATCTTTATATCAACTTTTAATGATAACGACCAGACGCTGGACGTGTCCTCAACTGTCCTCTCACCGTCAGCTGTGTTTCAAACCATCTTCAACCTGTCCTCAACTGTGCTTAGTCTTCAACATTGTTCAACAGTCCTTTAACCATCCTCAATTGTCTTTGGTGGTCCTCAACTGTCCCCAACTGTTCTTAACTGTTTTGTTTCTGTCCCCCACAGTCCTCAATTGTCCTCAACTGTTCTTAAAAGTCTTCAGCATTGTTCAACAGTCATTTAACCGTTCTCAATTGTCTTTGGCAGTCCGAAACCACTTTGTTTCTGTCTCAACTGTTCTTAACTGTCCCCAACAGTCCTTAAATGTTCTCGATTGTCCTCAACTGTTCTTAACTGACTTCAACAGCCCTAAACTTTCCTCAACAGTCTTGGACTGTCCTCAGCACTCGACTGGTCTCCAATAGTCTTCAAAACGTCCTCAGCTATCTTCAGAAAGCTGTTTTCAAATGTCCTCAACTGTGCGCATCTGTCTTCAGTCCCAATCCACTGGTGCAGGAAGTGTATTTGGTAAAAACGGCGGGACAGATAAATGTATATATGTTTAATATAAAGATTTACTGTGTATCGCAGATGACTGAAACGTCTCTCTCTTTCACCTGGATCCTGTCACACAATAACAGATGTCTGACACGACACCGTCGCCTCCCTGTGGTTACATAACACCTGAGCAGCAGGTGTGTGTGTGTGTGTGTCTCTGTGTGTAAACACACCTGCTGAAGCAGGTGTGAACTAATGTTTCGTCAGAGTGAAACTCGACTTCCTGTGTCTGTACACGGACGGCGGCAGAGACACAAAGACGCTGGCTCACCACAGAGACGCTTTACAATGTTTTCATTCAATAAATACATTTACACGTCTTTTTTTTTTTATTATTGTTTTACAAAAAGTCTTTATAGTAAACAGCTCTCTCTCCCACACCAAAGTCCATACAGAAAATGAGAACTTTTAGCTCTCGAGGACACAGGAGCTGCTGCTCTACTGCTGCCTCGTTTAAGGAGTTTGTGTCACTGAGGTAAATTTAAATGAAGATTTCAAACTCTGAAGACACAAAATAAGACATTTGAACTTACTGATGGAGGCGGCAGTGGATCAACAGCTCCGTGTGCTGTGATGTAAAATCACTGATTTTCTATATGGGGTTTGGTGTGGGAGAGAATTCCTGACTTTTTTGTCATGAAGGTTATGAAGGTTTTGTCCCACATGTGTCCCCTATCTGTCCAACAAAGGACCAAACATAACGCTGCCGATGATGTCAGCAGCGTTCCTATTGGCTGATACAAACATTAGAACAGGAAACACAAGAATCACGTGACCAAACACGGGCGTCTGTTTCAGCACCACGGTCAGAGACACAAAACAGACTTTCCTCTTTTTTTTGCAACTTGTGCTCCCTCGACCACGCCCATTTTCTGAGCCCCGCCCCAGAAAACCACCCACACTTAAAGGGCCAGCGGTACTCACCCCAGCGTTGTCATGGTGACGATGGTGTACCAGAAGGCAGCGGGAATGCTGGTGAACTTGCTGCCGCTGGACCCTTTCTCGGCGTAGAACATGACGGTGGCGAAGATGATGATCGCCATCGTGAGCGAGAAGAGGAGGAAGCCGAGTTCCGACGCGCAGCTCTTCAGCGTGTAGCCCAGGATGCGGAGTCCCGCTGAGTGCCGCGAGAACTTGAAGATCCGAAACACCCTGAAGACGCGGAGTGTGACGAAGGCACCGCTGACGTCCTCGTTGTCCGTCATGACGAGGCCGATGTAGTACGGCATGATGGCCACCACGTCGATGACGCTCATCACGCTCTTGATGAACTTGAAGCGACTCGGCGCGGCGAACAGACGCAGCAGGTACTCCACCGTGAAGATCATGACGCACGCCGTGTCCAGGCAGAAGAAGGCCAACGCGTACCGCTCGCCACATGGCACCTCCCTGACGCGGTTCTGCATGAGCCCACATGGAACCGTCTCCACCACATTGGCCATCACCGAAACCGCGATAAAGAAGCCAGTGACGTAGTAGAAGACCAGCGCCATGGTGGAGGTGTGAGGGTTCTCGAAGGCGCGCCACATGGTTTCCCGGAAGCTCAAGTCCGCGGCCACCAGATCATTGTTCTGCTCGCTCTCCTCGTCGTCCTGGATCCGCTCCTGGTTCTCCCGCCGCCGGTCCTTGTAGTCCTCGTAGCAGCAGTCCCCGATGATCTCCGGGATGATTCCGAAGAACGACAACTCCTCGTCGAACGCGGAGATGCACTCCATGCGCGGGAAGTGCAGTTTCCCGGTGCGGTAGAAGTTGAGGATGTGGCGGAAAATATCCGGGTCGCGGTCGAAAAAGTACTCGTTGGTCTCCTCGTGGAAGAAGAAGTCCCGCTCTGTGCTGCCCAGTAGAGTGTCCGGGTACCGCTCCAGCGTGTCCCGCCACGTCTGGAACTTTGAGCCACTAACGTTCAACATGATGAGCGCGTCTTTGCCGCGTCGCTTCTCCTGCGGCGGGAGCGGCATTGGCGCGCTGGCCACCGGCATCCAGCCGATGGCCGCCGCGCGGGCGAAAGGCAGCCACGCCGCGACCCCCGCTGCCATGCTGCTGCTGCTGCGTCAGAGGCGGTTCACGGAGCGGCGGAGCGGCGAGCGCACATTCGCGGAGGGAAGACTCAGAGCCGGGGCAACAGATGGAGGGAGTTTTACGCACAAAACCTGACGCGTAAAAGCCCCCAAAAAAGAATCAGACAAACACACAAATCCACACGTGGCCAGTTAAGACACACTGGAGACTCGGGTATAATCCGAATCCTCGGATCAGAACCGTTTCTTCCAGCAGCAACAAGTTTAGGACCCGGACAATCCCGCGCTCAGCAGCGGGACACGGAGCTGCACCGAGCCGCCACGGGCACACTGCACTCCGGCTCTAACCGCCGGAGCGTCCCGGGGGTTTGACTGCTGCTGCTCCGACACCTGCAGCGGAGAGGAGAGGAGGACCGAGCCGAGCCGAGCCGAACCGAGTTGAACTGGACTGAAACACAGCAGGAGAACAGTGATGTTCACCTGCAGAGACGACGCGGCTCGTTCTGAGGAGCAGCTGAGAACCACTGTTCACTCACTCACACACACACTCTCTCTCTTTGTTGGGGGCGTGTCCCTGGTGACTCCTCCTTTACGCATAGTGAACCTGTCGCTCAGGTTGTTGGAGGAGCGTCACGTGTCATCATCAGATGAGTGAAGAGGAGAAAACACTGACTGATCACATTCGAATCTTCATCAGTGTGGAAGTCGAACAACTACAGAGGTGTGACTCTGATGACGTCACGACGAGTCAATTAAGACCTGATCAGTAAGAGAGTTAGTGCGTGTGTGTGTGTGTGCGTGTGTGTGTGTGTGTGTGTGTGATCAATCATACATGGTATTCAGTGCACACACACACACTCACACACACACACTCATTGATCGGAACTCCTCTGGGTCTTTTTGTTCACTGATTTCGCAGCAGAGTGAGACCTCCTCTGACTGCTGATTGTGTGTCTTTGTGAAGACATGTTGACATTTGCAGGTCCTTAAAACTTACAAAAGCTTTTTTTTTTTTTTTATTTTGTTGACAAGTCAGTCAACAAAACAGTTAAGGTTAACAGTTAAACAGTGAAGGTAAATAATTAAGTTAAGAATAAAGAACAGGGAATTTACTTTGTCCGTGAATGTCCTCAACTATTTGAGTGTGTGTGTGAGACGTGAACACACTGTAGGCCTGCTGTAGTGTTTGACCACCTGTGGTTACCATGGTTACGGCCTTGCGGTCTCAAAAGAACACAAACAACAATGAAAGAATAAAAGATGAGTTGAGTTACTTCTCTTTTCTTGTTGTTGTGTCTCCGCATGTCTTCAGCGAGCGGGACGTCCTCTCGCTCCGAGCGTCTGGAGACGGGAGACGGCGTCGCTTTGATGTTCACTTTGTGTCTGACCTTCGTCTTTCTCTCCTGCTGCTGATGAAACGTCAGAACAAAAATACGTCAGGTGTTGTTTTTTTTACAGACTCTGAAGAAGAAAAAAATCCATGTCTGTGTTTAGACTTTGAACAACACTACATTACAGTTAGCATAGCATAGCATAGCATAAGAGCAAAGACATAAGCCTCTTGAGACATATTAACCTATATCTTAAACTAACAGCTACCTCTGCTACCACTCTGAGCTACCAGCTAAAATTGCTATAAGAGCTAGTAGCTAACTCTGCTATCTGAGCTAAGTGCTAAATGTGGTCTTAGCTAACAAGTTACTCTCTTAGCTGAGCTGAAAGCCAGCTCTGCTGTCTGAGCTAAGAGCTCAATCTGATCTAGCTAACAGCTTACGCTTTTAGCTGAGCTGACAGCTAGCACTGCTATCTGATCTGAGCTTCATCTGCTCTGACAGCAAACGACGCTACCTGATAGCTAGCACCGTACTCTGTGAGCTCAGTTGACAGCTAAGTCTTTTAGCTGAGCTGACAGCATACCGTAGCATTTGAAGCTAACAGCTGCTCTGGTAGAGGTGTCGCCTCGCAGTTGACCCAGTTGAAAAAAAAAAAAAAAAAAACACAAGGGCGCCCCCTGTGGTCAGATTCCCATTATCACATTGTAACGTCCATCCATGAACTCCGAGCGTCCATCTTCATGGTTAGCTACTGTAGAGTCTCTCAGATACCCGGGGGACGCGTTTGTCCTCACACAGCACTTTCTCCACAGCATGTAGGACACGTGTCCTTAAAGATCACGACGTCCACACGGACAGTTTCTCCTTCATGCGTCTCATCAGCAGTCAGTCCTCCACACGTCGTGTCTCTTTTATCTCCACACTGTCTCTCTGTCTGTCCCCAAAGACTTCACTCTCACACGTCGATGTAAACGTCCTCGTCTGCACGGACGCTCATTTTCTCGCCACCTCTGGACACGTTATTGACCACCTCTGCAGCTCCTCGGCGTCCCCCAGAGACGCCGTCACAATGAGACACCATTTTGTTTAGTCAGCTGGGGGACAGTCACATGACCCCGCCTGCGGGACATCTGCTGATGTTTGACAAAGCGCAGCATCAGTTCAAACGCTATCATATCAGCGTTATTAAATAATGACTGCTCTGTTTAACCATGTGTGTGATGTTATGTAACACCAGCGCCCCCCGCTGACAGAAACTGTGCGTCCATGTTCAACGATAAAGTGAATGAAGTGAACATTTCATCGTCTTTTGTCTCTCGTGTGTCTCAGTGTCAAAAACCTTCAGGTCGATTTTCAAACAGACCAAAGGTGTAAAGTGAGGCCCCTCCTCCTCCTCCTCCTCCTCCTCCCATCAGCCCCTGGGGCAACAGCTGCTGTTCAGCCTTGAACACATTCAGACTGAAGCTGCACAGAATCTTTTTTTTTATTTTTTTATTTCACTTTAACATTTATTATTTAGTTTGTTTTCTTCATCTGTGTTCACACTCTGACCGACAACAATCTGCTGCTGCTGAGACACAACAACACAACAATCTGCTGCTGCTGAGACACAACAACAGCAACACAACAATCTGCTGCTGCTGCTGAGACGGTAACACAACAACGGCAACACAACAATACAACGACAATACAATAACGCAACAATCTGCTGCTGCTGAGACAACAACGGCAACACAACAACAATACAATAACACAACAATCTGCTGCTGCTGAGACACAACAACGGCAACACAACAACAATACAATAACACAACAATCTGCTGCTGCTGAGACACAACAACAATACAATAACACAATAATCTGCTACTGCTGCTGAGACACAACAACAGCAACACAACAATCTGCTGCTGCTGAGACACAACATCAGCAACACAACAACTATACAACAACACAACAATCTGCTGCTGAGACACAACGACGGCAACACAACAATCTGCTGCTGCTGCTGAGACACAACAACGGCAACACAACAATCTGCTGCTGCTGAGACACAACAACACAACGACAATACAATAACACAACAATCTGTTGCTGTTGAGACACAACAACAGCAACACAACAACAACACAATAACACAACAATCTGCTGTTGCTGCTGAGACACAACAGCAACAGCACAACAACAACAACACAGCGACACAATAATAACTCAACAATCGGCTGCTATGACACAACGACGGCAACACAACAGCAACACAACGACACAATAATAACTCAATAATCTGCTGTATAATCTCACCGCGGTCCTTAACCTGCTGGTCTCTGATTGTCCTGTTGGACGGACAGACACACCGTCTCCTGCATCTGTCCACAGAGAGTGTCCCCCACACTGCTTCGCTGCTGAGTCAGTGAATTGTAGCCGGAGACAAAGTGCACCGTCATGATGTGTCTCCCGTTTGAAGGACGAGTCCTTCCTTCCTTTCGAGGACGATCGTCCCCTCGGGAGGATTTAGGGCACAGAGATCAGAGCCAGTGGTGCGTTCAGGTGCTTTGTTCTTAAACCTTAATGAAAAATCGTCTGTGTCTCACGGCCCTCGTGTCCTGACTCGAGGGCCGTCCTCCGGGTCTTAAAGTGGTCTGAGACTAGAGTCCACATTCAGAGGACAGTTGCAGTCTTTCAGGAAGTAACGACGTGAGGTCAGCTGATTTTAGTCTCACATACACACACACGTGTCAGTCTGTGAGCGTGATGTGTTCAGAGACCAAAACCTGATCCTAATGAGGCAGAGCCTCGTTTCTGAGGAACTGCTCTAGAAATCTCCCTAAAGTGTCCCGGAACTAGGAAAGGTTCTGGGAAAGTCCTGAAAATGTTCTGGAAACGTCTCGGGAACATCTTACAAATGTCCTGGAACTGTTCTGGGAAAGTTCTGAAATGACCACGTTGAAGACGGTTGTAAACTGGTTACATTAAAACGTGACGGCTGGACGGTTACAGGGCAGTAAAGGTTGGTTGCTGGGGTGCGGTTGCTAAGGCAGCTTGGTGGTTTCCGTGTCAGTGCGCTAACAAAATAAATTATCTTAAATGAATTTTTTTCGTGATTAAGCGAGCATAACAATGGCAATAAAGTTTTTTTTTTCAGTTTGTTGCCATGGTTTCCCGGCGGTTGTTAGGCATCTAATGGTATATTAAGTGGTAGTTGGGGTGTTACAAATGTTGCCAAGGCTTTCCAATTGATTACTATGATAACATTAAAGGAGAGGTTGACGGATGGTTGCCGTGGCGCTGCGTGTGGTTGCTAGGGCGTGATAATGTTACCGATGAGGAATAAAGGTGGAGTAAGTGATTGCAATCAAATCCAGTTTTTGTCTCGTGGTCCCGCGAGCCTGAAAGATACAGGGGTGGTTTATGATGCGTGGCCATGACAACGGAAACACAGATTCTAAAATCGCACAGAGAAAAAAGATATGAATAGAAATAAAAATGAATGTGACAGGTGTCACGCGGCGGAGCAGTGGCACGCACTGTTGCTGCATGGCAAGACGGTCGCCGGTTTGAATCCCAGTTCAAGTTCTCAGGGTTCCTCCCAACAGTCCAACCACATGCAGAGGTTAAGTGGACAATAATGTGACCTCACCTTTCACCCTATGTCAAATGGGATTGGTCCAACGCAGATAAAGTGGTGTGATGAATGAATGAATGAATGAAGATGACAGTGATTGACAGCAGTAAAACACACCTGCATGTTTTATATATAGCTATATATCCTGTATCAATCTTTATTTATCGATCGTCTGTCAATGTCGACTTCTGCAGACGTTTGCATTAGTGCGTACAGCGCCTCCCTCTGGAAAGTTTCAGGAACACGTCCAGACTTCAGTGAAGCTCTGCAGAGACACCTGAGCTGTCGTCTGATTGGTCCACGTTTGATTCATTTTGACGTCAGAGACTCGTTCAGTGGACACGAGGAAAAGACTGTGTTTATGTTTCTGTTTCTTGTGCAGCTCTGAGGTGACACCACACTAAATGGACATGAACGCCCCCCATCCTCCCCCCTCGCTCTCTCTCTCTCCCAGGAGCTTTAGAATCACTTCGCCTTTATCCCCATTTTCTATATATAGTGTAAGCTCCGCCCCCTCTGCAGAGAAAAGATGTGGTCTAATGTGGACATAAAGGGGGGAGGGGGGCGGCACTGGGAGGACTGGAGGGACTGGTGAGGTGTGGGGGGCGGGGGGGTGGGGGGGTGGGGGGGGTTGTAGTAGAAGAAGAAAGAAAATCTATGAGACGTGAAGGAAAGAGAAACTGAAAAAAAAATGAGGACCCTGAACTGGTCCTGGTCCTTGTTCTGGTCCTGGTTTGACACCAGGTACTGATGTGTCCCTAAACATGAAGAAGAATGTTAATCAGAAGTGTCCCTGAACGCCTCATGAGATGTTGGTCCCTGAATGCCTCATGAGATGCTGGTCCCTGAAAGCTTCATCTGATGCTGGTCCCCGAACGCCTCATGAGATGCGGGTCCCTGAACGCCTCATCTGATGCTGGTCCCCGAACGCCTTATGAGATGCTGGTCCCTGAACGCCTCATCTGATGCTGGTCCCTGAACGCCTCATGAGATGCTGGTCAACGAACGCCTCATCTGATGCTGGTCCCTGAACGCCTCATGAGATGCTGGTCCCTGAATGCCTCATGAGATGTTGGTCCCTGAATGCCTCATGAGATGCTGGTCCCTGAACGCCTCATGAGATGCTGGTCCCAAAAACGCCTCATGAGATGCGGGTCCCTGAACGCCTCATCTGATGCTGGTCCCCGAACGCCTCATGATATGCTGGTCCCTGAACGCCTCATCTGATGCTGGTCCCTGAACACCTCATGAGATGCTGGTCCCTGAACGCCTCATGAGATGCTGGTCCCTGAAAGCCTCATCTGATGCTGGTCCCTGAACGCCTCATGAGATGCTGGTCCCCGAACGCCTCATGAGATGCTGGTCCCCGAACGCCTCATGAGATGCTGGTCCCCGAACGCCTCATGAGATGCTGGTCCCCGAACGCCTCATGAGATGTGGGTCCCTGAACGCCTCATGAGATGCAAACTTCTCTGGCCTTGTTTAAGTTTCCCCGTTAGTGAAGTGTGATCCAGATTTAATCCATTGGTCATGTGACCAATGTGACATCCAGGTGGAAGTAGATGGTGATGAAACTCCAGGTAATGAGCAGACAACCCCCCCCCCCCCCCCCCCCCCACACACACACACACACTCTTCTCCATCCATCAGCTCAGGTGACTTCCTCCCTCTCTCTCTCCTGCTGCTTCCAGCTCTATCTCCTCATTATCTCCTCACTTTTTTATTCTTCTTCTTCTCCTTCTCTCCCTCCGGCCTCTCTCTCTCCGGCCTCCCACTCCCCCTGCCTGGATGATAGAGGGGGAGGGAGGGAGGGAGGGGTGGAGCAGAGTGGGGAGGAGGAGGGTTAATTAAAAAACTCTGCAGTTTCAGGATTCAGTGTGAGGCTGATGGATGATAGAGAGTGTGAATCGGAGGAAAACACACATTTACATGTTTTCTCTCTCTCTCCCTCACTCTCTCTCCTTCACTCTCTCCCTCACTCTCTCCCTCACACACACTGCAGGAGTATAGCATTGAATAGCATTGATCCAGCTCTCCTCTGATTGGCTGTCTCCAGCTGCAGCAGTAGATTATACAGTTAAGTCCAGTCTGACTTCATCACCTGAACAAATGTGACACCTGAGTGCCTCTGTAATCTGAATACAACCTGATACTGTGTGTAATCTGTTTACCACCAGAACTCCATCCCATTATAACATGATTATGATGTGTTTCCTCACGTTTCCTCGTGTTTCCTCGCGTTTCCTCGTGTTTCCTCCCCCCGTCATCATCAGCACCAGGATAACGAGCAGAGACAGAGAGATTGGAGCGAGGAGAGGATGAATAAGGAGGTGAGCGAGGAGCGGTGTCAGCTGACCGGCCCCACAGTGCAGCTGCAGTAAAGCGTGAACCCGGTGATAAAGAGCGAGAGAATAAAAAGGAAAAGAGGACGATGAAACGAGGCGGTCGAGCCGAAGGACACAAGTTTCAAAACAGAATTTTGAAGGTTTCAGATCAGACGAGGGAGAAAAAAAACCAAAAATAAGATAAAATTCTGCTGAGTTTCCATCTTTTCACTTTTTGAAAATTGTTTCCTCCTCCTCCTCCTCCTCCTCCTCCTCCTCCGCAGCAAAGGATTGTGGGAAAGTATCAGGGGGAAAGTTTCAGCAGCAGCAGTGAAACGTCTGATTCAGTTTCCAGGTCAGTGAACGCGGCAGATTGTAAACAGCCACTCAGAGACAGACTGAAGGACGGACGGATGGACGGGGTGGGAGTAGGGACAGGTTTATTGTCCTCGTCTCGCTACTGATGAGATGGACGAGTGAGACACAAAGTGTCCCTGAGACACGGCCGGGCTGACGGAGCAGCCGGACACTAAGCCCCAGCTCATTTGTCTTTACTGCAGCCGGACTCGGGCCCGTCCTCGCTTCCTCCTCTGTCCTCTGTCCTCTGATGTCCAGAAACAGAAACAGAAACAAAATACGAGCTAGACCTTTAACTTCTGTTCAAGTGGTTATTAGGTTGAAGTTTTGAACCTTTTAAGGAGATGTTAGCGACAGAAATGTACGATAAAGATAAAAAAAACAAAAAACATCTACATGATCTTTTGGAAGTTGTGTTAGTCGTTAGCGTGACGGAAAAATGAAGTGAAAACAAGTTTATGACACCATGATGATATCACATAACGTTATCGTTACAATACGATATTATCACGGTATTTAAATCACGATACGATATTATCACAGCACGATATTATCATGATATTTAAATCATGATACGATATTATCACGATATTTAAGTCACGATACGACATTATCACAGCACGATATTATCACAATATTTAAGTTGTGATACGATATTATCACAGCACGATATTCAAATCATGATACGATATTATCACGATATTTAAGTCACGATACGATATCACAATATTTAAGTTACAAAACAATATCCTAATAATTAAGTCACAGTATATACATATATATGTATATATATACATATATATATATATATATATATATATGTCAAACATTTTGATACTTGGTGTCAAAATTGCCACACAAAATATCGCAATATATCACTGTACCAATACCCACCCTTAATATCTATAACACTGGTAAATGGTAAACAAATAATTTCCAAAGGGAGTTTGGTAAATGAACTGAAACTCAATTTAATGCATGTTATTTCAAACATATAAACATAAATCTGAAGTAAAAAGTAGTTTTGCCTGCGACCCATCTGAGGGCCGCAGCCCAGTGTTTGGAGATCACAGATCTATATGGTGTGGTTTATACCTTCATTTGTTGAGCTGACTTCCTGATACGGCCCCATGTGACTCTTCTGGAAGTCAACTTTTAATTAGTCTGAAGTGACTTTCACACTTTTAATAGATGATGAATTGCGATAACAACGTGCTGAGTCAGCAGAAAGTCCAAAGAGACAAACAGATTAAAAGTCACTTTAATTCTCAGACTTAAGTTTTTTTTTTTTTTAATGTTCTTCATTTAGGTTCAGTGAAGCTTCACACAGTCTAATCTGCTGTGAGCTGCTCCCCTCATCATCCTTTACTCACACGTTCATTACACTCACAGCCGTCCTCTGCTTCTGTCCTCACACAGGAAACACGGACAGCCTCTGTCCACAACCCTGTCTGTGTGGGAGACCACAGACACGACCGACTTTCTAACCCATTTTCAACGTCTTAATCCTGAGAAAACACAGATTAGACGATCCGGTCCAGACACAGGACCACACAGACAATTCCAGGGATTTGGGATCTCGCAGAATCTCGCGTGATTTGACGTGAATTCAGAATATAAACAGACATGTTTAGGAGAGGACGGACACGACTTGTCTCGTACAAGTTATGGTTTGAAACAAAAGTACGTAAATATCTGTTTCCCGGTCAACGCGCTCTCATTGGTTGTCGTGGGGTTCTGCACACGCCCACAAACGCTGTTCAGTCGTAAAATATCAAACATGTCTCACGATTTGAAATCGGGGAAAACTCGTCCGACGCATCCGTCTGTCCCTCACACTACAGGATAATCTGGCAAATTGTCCTCTAGTGTTGGGCGGGGCTTAAGTGAGTCGAAATAGAAAAGTAGACATTACAGTGACGATAACAGTTAACGCTAAGTTAACACAGCAAAATTCATCGATTTTCATCGACACATTGCTTTAGCGCTGTTAGCATTTATTTATTTTTTAAATTACCGTGTTTAAACCAAAAATGTATCTTAATATTACAGTACAGTAAACTGTCAGTGTACGATGTAGAGATGTTCTACAGTCAGTGTTTGCAGAAGTTACCAAAAGAATTTAGCAACGAATTATAGAATTTAGCCCCGGAATTTAAAGACCTTTTTCACTGAAGGGCCTGATAAATCCTTCAGGGCTAACGACTAAAACAACGACTAATAGACAATATAAACGTTTCCGGACTTTATCGGAGGTTTTAATCGCAAATGTTGCCCCAAGTTTCCCCTTAGCAACAACTGGCCTGTATTTAAGTGGAAGTTGTAAGTGATTATTATCTCTTAAATAGTCCAGGCCATTTAAAACACTTAAACACAGCAACTGGAAAAAACACAGTAAAAATGTGATTGTCTGCCTCAGCGCTGCTAATTCATTAGCATTCGGTTAGCTTGTCTGCAGATAGCATGGCTCTGACACTTATGTCTTTAATCATTTAATCTGTGGGCAGCTTTTAGCTAGTTAGCGTGGTTAGCCTAGCTGTGTTGACCGTAGCTGCAGAGCTTCTGTTTATTTTATTTAACGTAGTTTATGTTCGTAAATTAATTACTGACATTTCAATAACTTGACACGTGTGTTATTGAGAGAACTATACAATACAATAAAGTCACGTTTGTTGTAGTAAAATGTTTCATTTGTTTAATGTAAATGTAGATTTATTTTACTGTTTTTATATATATTTTTACATAAACTTATCAGTTAGAATCAGTTTCTCTGAGATTAACAGTGGAGAGTGTGCGCACATCACCTTTGACCTTGACACTTTAATGGGGCGATGATGGCGACATTGAGGGGAAAAACCCCCGCCGATGCTCCGGTCCTCACTGGCCACATGATTTGTGGGGCGTCAGGAGTGGACTGTGGGAGGACAAGGAGGAGGAGACGGAGGACGGAGGTTTAATTTGCTCTGTGGACTGAGAGGTGATTAAAAAACGAGAGTGACCTAATTAAGTGAGGTAGCTCCGACTCTGAATTACACTCACATACATCACTGATAATCACGGTTACTGACGGCAGCTGTGTCAGTGAACGCACCGCGGCGCGGAGCCTTCAAGGTCCTGAACGAGGGAGCGGATCAGAATCTGTTTTTAATGACTTCTCACTGTTTTTCTTCGTGTTTGTGTTGATTAAAGGCAAAGTTAGGTCATAAATATTCATGACGTCTTCTCTGGGTTTGTTTGCGCCTCATTTATTATGATTAAAACACCAAAATAACATCAATCAAAATGAACTTTTTAATAATGACATTTTCAATTTTAGACATTTCCTTTGCTAAATGTTGGAGATTAACGCATGTTTTCGGGATTTTGAAGTCTTTTTAACGGATCTATAGTTCGGGATTGTTCGTGATGATTCTTGTGTCGGACGAACAGCAAAAAGAAACTGAGTCGAGCCGAGTCGTGCTGGAACTGTGTAGTGGAAAAGCAACATTGGCGTTCAAATGGTAGGCAATGGCAACAGCAGCAGCTAGCATACGCGAGTAGCATTCATGTAAAACAAGGAATGAATGAATGAATGAATGAATGCGGATTGGGAAACTTTTGCTACGGCAGATTAAACAATTCTGAGCAATATTTGACTAAAATTACGATGCAGGTCATTAACTTAATGTCCACAGAAAATTAAACTTGTCACCAACGGCTACGGCGGTATGTTGTTATGGTTACCAGTGTCAGGAAGCAGTGTTAGCTGTTTTTGGACACTTCTCGTCCTCCTCAAGATGAAAGATGTGTGTGCGCTCTCCTGTGTCTCCGCCTCGAATTTCGTCCTCTGTCCTGTCATCGCCGGGAGATGGAGGACCTGGCTGCAAGAGACAGGCAATAATGATCATAAATATGGTGGAAGAAGGCGTCGCATCAAAGGTCAAAACATTAATCTGCTGCTGTGACGGGACACTGCGAGTCAGCGCTGTCTGTCCAACTGTCTCTGCAGCTCCTAACTCAGTGACTCTGTCCTCAGTTTCCTCTGTGTCTCTGCACCTCTGTCCTCAGTCCTAATAGGAGTGAAATAATAGGTCTGGTCCAGGGACAGACATTGATAGGACACTTCACTCCACTGGAAATAAAGATTCTTAATTTTCACATTTTCTGTGTGTTTTTCAATCGTGGTTGTGAGACACATCCGTCCACATCATAGACAACAGGGGACAGTGGAAGACCAAGTCATTAAAGAGAAGGCAGGGTGCTCAGGGGTCCATGAGGGCCATGGATGGTGGAACTGGTCCTGCAGCTCATACAAGTTTCATCAGGTCAGGACAGAAAAGGACATAACGAGTCCCCAGTGTCAATCTCACTGAGGACTGAACAATGCGGAGACATACTGAGGACCTGGACAGAAGAGGACATAATAAATCCCCAACATTCATCACATCGAGAACTGAGGAGAACTGAGTGGGACAAAGACTTGATGGTCAGAGACAAAGTCAGTTCAGTACTGATCTCCCAATGAGTCCCAAACCAAGACATCAAGACAACAAGATGCAAATGAGGACACTGACAAGTCCCAAATCTGGACACCTGCAAGTGCCAAACTTGGACATGAATACGTCCAAAGTCAGTCCTAAACATCCGCGGTGACTTTGTTTTATGTAGATTTCATTGTTCCTATTAGAAGAAAACGATTGTTAAACAGGACTTTCACTCATTTCTTCATCTTCTTGCTTCATTAAGTTTGAGAGTGTCTTTCAATTTCCACCATTTCCTGTGATGAGCTCAGATCTGTGTCCTGGCGTATCCGTGGCGACAGTCCACAGAGAGACGCCTCAGGCTGCACATACATGCGTCTATGTATAGAAACAGCCTCCATTCTTATTGTGCGGTGTAAATAAAGAAGCTCTGTGAAGCGTGAACGATCATGTGACCACCATGTCAGGATTATTGTTGTCGCCTTCTTTGTCTTCTGCTTTTTTCTCCTCCATGTTTTTCCTCCTCGGCTTCAGAGTGAAGGGAAAACATCACGTCTCATCGTCTCAGTCTGAGAAACATGTTTGAAATCAGTGACTCAGAAAATTAAACACTGTGAAAAGCTTCTCACCTCAGTGTCAATGGTCTTTAATCCTAACATCAAAAATCTCTGTTCCTGGGTTTAATCCTGAGGTTAAAAACACATGTTCCTGGGTTTAATCCTGAGGTTAAAAACACATGTTCCTGGGTTTAATCCTGAAGTTAAAATCATGTTTTCCAAGGTTAATACTAAAGTTTAAGACGTCACAGTGTCTTAACTTTGATGCGTCAGACTTGACCGAGACTTTTGAGACTAAATGAAGGTGAACTCAGCCGTGATTGGCTGATGGAGACAGATGAGAGGCGGAGCTCTCTGATTGGCTGTCATCCTGCAGGTGTTTGACAGATGTGTCTTTAATGTGTCCAGACTGCAGGTTGGCATCAGTCATGATCCCAACAGTCATTTCACGCCTCAACTTCCCTCCCTCACCCCCCCCATCATCCTCCTCCCCCCTCATCATCCTCCTCCCCCCTCATCATCCTCCTCCCCTCCTCGGAATGAGACCGGGAGCAGAGTCATTTATTACTTCAGGTTGGCACGGCAACGACAGGCGCAGAGAAATGGTGATTTTGTGAGCGAGTGGTGAGAAAATGAATACATCTTCAGCTGAGTGAGTGTGTGTGTGTGTGTGTGTGTGTGTGTGTGTGTCAGGAGGACAGAGATACAACTAAAATCAGCAGGAAGTGACATAAGCAGATTAATGACTTTAATTTCTGTCGCATAATAAGGCGTGAAAGACATCACATGATCATCTTCGTTATCTCATCATGTGACAAAACGACGACAGAGACAACAACGACGACAACAAGAGAAGAAGAAGATGATTAAAATTCATGATAGAATAGAATAGAATAGAATAGAAAATACTTTATTAATCCCTTGCGGGAAATTCTTTTGTCACAGCGCTCCAGTGTACAAAGGTAACAAATGTTGTAACAGCAATTTTTTTGGAAATTACAAAATTACAAACTATAAGAAGAAGTAGGAGTAAACATAGGAATAAAATTACAAAATTAAAGAATACTATTAAAATAAGAATAAATTTACAGAGTTCTATTAAAATAAGAATAAATTTACAGAGTTATTTATCATACAGAGGAATTGTACAGCTTAATGGCCACAGGCAGGAATGATTTCCTGTGGCGTTCTGTGGTGCAGCGTGGTAGAATAAGTCTCTTGCTGAATGTGCTTCTGTGGCTGGTCAGCACATCATGTAGAGGATGGAGGGAGTTGTCCAGTATGGACCTAATCCTGGACAACATCCTTCTCTCTGACACTGCTGTCAGGGAGTCAATCTCCTCTCCAACAACATGGCTGGCTTTGCGGATGAGTTTGTTAAGTCTGTTGGCGTCCCGCACCTTCAGTCTGCTGCCCCAGCACGCCACAGCGTAGAGAATGGCACTGGCCACCACAGACTCGTAAAACATCCGCAGCATTTTCCGGCAGATGTTGAAGGACCTCAGCCGCCTCAGAAAATAGAGACGGCTTTGACCCTTCCTGTAGAGTGCGTCTGTGTTTTTAGTCCAGTCCAGTTTATTGTCCAAGTACACCCCTAAGTACTTGTAATCCTCAACTATGTCCACGTTAACCCCACGGATGGAGATAGGGATCACTGGAGCCCTGGTCCTCCTCAGGTCCACCACCAGTTCTTTAGTTTTTGTCGCGTTGAGCTGCAGATGGTTCTGCTCACACCACGTGACAAAGTTGTCCACCACACCCCTGTACTCAGTCTCCTCACCCTTACTGATAAGTCCAACTACTGCAGAGTCGTCAGAAAACTTCTGAAGATGGCAGGTCTCTGTGCAGCAGCTGAAGTTCGTGGTGTAGAGGGTGAAGAGGAAGGGAGAGAGGACCGTCCCCTGCGGTGCCCCGGTGTTGCTGATCAGTCTGTCTGATGTGCAGTGCTGCAGGCGCACATACTGTGGTCTGCCAGTCAGGTAATCCACAATCCAGGACACAAGGGGGGGCTCCACCCGCATAGCTGTCAGTTTCTCACTCAGTAGAGCTGGCCTGATGGTGTTGAATGCACTGGAGAAGTCAAAAAACATGACTCTTACAGTGCTCGCCGGCTTGTCCAGGTGAGCGTAGACACGGTCTAGCAGGTAGATGATGGCATCCTCAACTCCTAGTCGGGGCTGGTAGGCGAACTGGAGGGGGTCTAGCAGTGGTCTCACCATGGGCCGGAGCTGATCCAGGATGAGTCTCTCCAGGGTCTTCATTATGTGTGACGTCAGTGCCACCGGTCTGTAGTCCTTGGATCCGCTGGGGCGTGGTATCTTGGGCACAGGAACGATGCATGACGTCTTCCACAGCACGGGGACCCTGTGAAGACTCAGACTCAGGCTGAAGATGTGTTGTAGCACTCCACATAGCTGGAGGGAACAAGCTTTCAGAACCCTGGGGCTCACACCATCAGGTCCTGCAGACTTGCCTGCATGGAGTCTCTTCAGCTGCCTCATGATTTGGTCAGCAGTGATGTGGAGTGAGGGGGTGACCTGTGGGGGAGGGGTAGGGGTGTTGTCTTGGAGAGTGTTGTCACTTTGGGAGCCGGGGGAGGAGGAGGTGTGTGGGGGGCCATCACTGGGGGAAGAGTGGCTGTAGGAGGGGGGAGGGAGAGAGAGTGGAGTGGGCGCTAACTGCAGGCATGCAGGAGAGGAGCCCATGGGAGGATGAGCCGGGGTCACCGAGTCAAATCTGTTAAAAAACAGATTCATCGCGTTTGCACAGTCCATGCTGCCCCCAACTCCTCTATTGCTGGTTGGTCTGAAGCCAGTGATGGTTCTCATTCCACTCCAGACCTCCCTCATGTTGTTCTGCTGGAGCTTCCACTCCAGCTTCCTCCTATACTTCTGTTTGGCCTCCTTGATCTTCACCTTCAGCTCCTTCTGGATTGTTCGCACCTCCTCCCTGTTGCCAGCTGTGAAAGCCCTCTTCTTCTCATTGAGGATGGTTTTGACTTCCTTTGTTACCCACGGTTTGTTATTTGGGTAACAAAGGACAGTCTCCGGTGGGACGATGGTGTCAACACAGAAGTTGATATAGTCCGTTACACACACTGTGAGCCCATCAATGTCCTCTCCATGCGGCTCACAGAGCGTCTGCCAGTCTGTCACTTCAAAGCATCCCCGCAGTGTCTCATAGGCCTCATCAGACCATCTCCTCACGATCTTTGTGGTTACAGGCTGGCTCTTCACCACCGGCACATAACAGGGTTTGAGGTGAATCAGGTTGTGATCTGACCTGCCAAGTGGGGGGAGAGGAGAGGAGCTGTATGCCTCCTTAGCATTAGCATACAGCAAGTCAATGGTTCTCTCCTCTCTGGTGGGACAGCTCACATACTGTGTGAATGTGGGGAGTGTAGTGTCCATGGTGATATGATTAAAGTCACCCGAGATAGCAATGAATGCACTTGGGTGCTGAGTCTGTAGCTGGGCTATGGCAGAGTGAATAGAGTCATTTGCCGACGTCGGGTTTGCAGAGGGGGGGACATAAACAGCCACCATGATTACCTGTGAAAACTCCCTGGGCAGATAATATGGTCGAAGTCCAACAGCACAAAGTTCCATGTTCGGGTCACAGATGATCTCCTTGATGGTGATGTGAGCGGGGTTGCACCATCGGTTGTTTACCAGCACAGCGACACCCCCACCTTTGCGCTTGCCGCTCTTGGCGCAGTCTCTGTCGGCCCGTACGGTGTGGAAGCCCGCGATGGAGACGTTGTCATCAGGAATATCCTGGTGCAGCCATGTCTCTGTAAAACACATTATGCTGCATTCCCGATACTCCTTCTGGCTCCGGGCTAGCGCTGTCAGCTCGTCCATCTTGTTGCCCAGGGACCTCACGTTCCCCATGATGAGAGAGGGGAGACACGTCTTAAATCTCCGCTTTTCTAACCTCCGCTGTCTCAACCCGTCGTTTTTCTTCTGTTTCAATCCTCCTCTGCGTCCCCGATGCGTTTTTCTCCGTAGCTCCGCTGGAACCTCTGCCGGTCTGTCCGCTGGGCCAGCCGGCTTCAGGTCGATCAGCTGTTCTCTGGAGTAAACAATCTGATCGGCTTGGACTCGTTGTGCTGCGATGCCGGTTTGTAGCAGTATCACAGCGAGCAAAAAGGCAATAATATTAACAACCAGCATAATTAAATAGAGGGTTTTAAATAAAATAAAATAGTTTAAAAGTAAAGAAGTTTAACAAGAGAAAAAACGAATAAAATACGAAAGAATAGGAAAGTTACACGGAGCGACTGCAACAGGCTGCACGCGTGTTGACGCATGCGCACTCGACTGATGCGTTTCATGTAAACGAACAAGAACAAGACTTTGACACAAGAAGCCTGAACTGTTGTGTGTGTGCGTGTGTGTGTGTGTGTGTGTGTGCGCGTGTGCGTGTGTGTGCGTGTGTGTGTGCGCGTGTGCGGAGCCTTTCCTCTCCCATCGGCACTAAATCCATCACAGACAAACGCTGACAGAGATCTTAAACACCAGCTCTTGTTCTGCATTCGATGGACGTGTGTAAGTGTGTGCGTGTCTGTGTGCGTGTCTGTGTGTGTGTGTGCGTCTGTGTGTGTTGACAAACCACAGCTGTCTTTATGTCCATGTGGTCAATAACGTGAAGACTGTAAAGACACTTTTAACGTCTCATTTGTGTTCTCTCGTTACGCTTACGATGTCGCTTTGTTTATTAACGTAAAATTAAATTTGGATGAAGCTACTGTGGTCATGTGACAGTCATGTGATGGTCATGTGACTGTCATGTGACTGTCAGGTGACTGTCATGTGACTCTCATGTGACTCACTGTGGGTTGACGTCCTCTCCCGGGACGGTGGGCGGGTCAGAGGAGCGGGACGTTTCCACACGATGCGTACACGGTAACAGCTGTGTCTCCACCCGTGTCTCTGTCCTCCTCGTCCGTCCCGATGTTTGTGTCCACGTTCAGTGACTCAGCGTGAGTTCAGGTAAACTGAGGACAAAGACGGCAGAGATCACAGAGGTCGCGGGGTCAAACTCGTCCGAGGCCAAAGGACAAATCAATAACAATGATCAGATTATAATCTGACAAACATTTAATAAACGTGTGAAGGATGAGGAAGCGCACACACACACACACACACACACACACACACACACAGAGGTGGAGGCGGTCTCTGAGGGCGGGGCATGATGTCCTCGTTACGATGGACACTCTTCATTACCACTCTGACCTCAGTGACGGGCTCAGTGTGGCGAGCAGCGGGGAATTGAGGGCACGCCCCCTACTGCACGGCATGATGGGAAGGAAAGAACAGCTCAGGTCTAATGGAAACCAATTACCTGTGTGTGTCTGCGTGTGTGTGTGTGTCTGCGTGTGTGTGTGTGTCTGCGTGCGTGTGTGTGTGTGCGTGCGTGTGCGTGTGTGTGTGCGTGCGCGTGCGTGTGCGTGTGCGTGCGTGTGCGTGTGTGTGTGCGTGCGCGTGCGTGTGTGCGTGCGTGCGCGTGTGTGTCTACGTGCGTGTGTGTGCGTGCGTGCGTGTGTGACAGCAGCTGTGTTCATGTTCCAGCTGTTGTTGTTGTTTTGATTTGTTCACTCAGACAAAACCAAGTCTTCAGCACAAACACTTTCACTGTCACAGACTCTGTCAGACGTCTTGATGAAGATGAAGAGGAAGATGAAGTTCTTACATTAGAGACTTAGTCTCTGTGTTATGTACAGAATTTATTTGAGGCCTTTTTGAGGATTAAGACCTGGTTTTAGGGTTAGAATTTGGTTAGTGACCTGAAGACATTACCTGAAGGTCAGTGGGGTCAAAGGTCACCAGGACCACCATGGAGAAGCGCTGGTGTATGTGTGTGATCTTTGTGAGTATCATGTAAATCATATAAACCACATGAAGTGAGGACATTTTGGCTGGTCCTCACAACTTTAAAGGGCTTTTTTTGGGAGGTTGAGATCTGGTTTTAGGGTAAGGGTAAGGGTAAGGGTAAGGGTAAGGGGTTCCAGGGACACACCCACACAGCAATGACATACAGTGAAAATGTGAAGAATCGGCCACGGGAAAAAGTTTCAGAAGTGAATTCTACTGCTAAAAACACCAGTTTAACAGAACTGCCTCCACTCTGCTGCTGTATACACACAAACGCTCCCTCACTCAGGTCTTATAGTGTCAGATGAAAGAAATAATGTCAGTATAATAAATTACATACTGCAGCTTTAAGTGTTTAATCCGTATTATTCTACATTTCTCTTTGTTGATGAACTAATCTGAGTTTAAAGTTGAGGGGAAACTGTTAATTAGTTTTTGCCAAGCTCTGATTGGACGCCGCGTTCAGGAACTCACTGTGACGAAGAGGAGGAGGAGGAGGAGGAAGAGGAGGCCGTCATTTCCCAGATTAGAGATCCGCCTGGTTAAATTAGGAGGGAGTAAATTTAGCTCGCCATCTTCTTCCTCCTCCTCCTCCTCTTCCTCTCATTAATTACAGAGTCAGAATAAGAGTAACTGCTGCAGGACGAAGGTGGACGAAGACAAGGGACGTCCTCACATAACAAGAACATCTTCATCATCATCATCATCATTAAATTCATTACCTTTGTCACCATCATCATCATCATCACCATCATTCTTCTTCTTCAGTGTGGTCCTGTTCCTCTAACTCTAATGACTGAGCACCGTCACTTTAATGAGAGTCTGCCGCCCCCTGCTGGTGACTGAGCGTCATTGTAGAGAGTCTGCAGGAGAGGGATTCAAGTCCAGAGTTATATTTAACAGTAAATGTCTCATTATACAGAAATAATAATCTACAAAAATAATATATAATATAATATAATATAAATGTGACCACATTGAGTATGAATTAATGTGTAAATATGCAATTAAATCAAATCAATTAAAGAACTGCAACAATTATTCCATTATTAATCGATTGCTAAATTAATTGTCCCCAATTTTGTGTGTTTTTTTGTTTTAACAATTAAAAGTTAAGTTTTCTGATTTTTCAATGTGAATATTTTCAGTTTGTGGACAAAAGACGTTTGAGAACTTCAACATTTCAAGGTCTGGGAAACAAAAATCAACATTATCACCTTTTTGTGACGTTTTATGGACCAAGCGATTGCTCAATTAATCACAAAAATAACAATGAACAGATTATGAAAATAATCGCTAGTTGAAGCCCGACATACAAACAGATCCAGCATCATGAGAAAACGTGTTTTACAGATTTATAAAAGAAAAAAGATTCGTAAAGCAAACATTAACTTAAGGTAAATAAGCTTAAAATGTAAATTTTTATAAGTCTAATTAGGTTATTTAATATTAAATGTTGTGTTTTTCCAGGAAATAAAGACGTACAGAATCATAACCGTCATTGATTGATTGCATCAGTTTGAGCCTCAGCAGCACTTTAATTACATTCAACATATTTGTTTTATTTTTCATTCATACAAAAATCACTAAAAAATGTCAAGGCAATACTGATCTTCATCATCATCATCATCATGCTCCTCCTCCTGTGGTGAAAAAAAAAATCGAAGTCAAACTCGTCTCCACCTGCTCGTCAACAATAAGACGTTTTCTGTCAAAGAAAATCAAGACAATAAATAAAGTCGCAAAAGCTCCATTGTCATCACACAAACCGCTTCATTTCCTGCTTCACTTCCTGCTTTACTTCCTGTGTTCGGACGAAAAAACAAACACTCTGAAAAGAGAAAAATTGTGAAAAAAAGAAACAAAGAAAGAACTCAACAACAAATCTGACATTTGCCACCATCGGAACTCGGTGCAACCTCGCCAACCCGTACGTTTACCGCTAATCGCACTTTTCTCGTATTTATTTCACAGTAAATAAGTCGTACGCGTCGTACTGATATTGCTAGCGGTGGCTAACAATTGCGTTTCCGGCTTCTCAAATGGAACATGGTGAACTCGTGGGTAACTTCAATCCAAAGTTCCGATGGAAATGGAACAAAGCATAAGAGTGTAGCTAGCTAGCTTGCTAGCCAACAGCTAGCAAATGAAAAGCAGGAAATGAACTCAAGAGTTTTCAGTGAATTCAGAGGTCAGAGGTTGTGGACACCACAGGAGGGGGAGGGGTGTTCATACAGACTCTGCTGGTGAACGAAGGTAAACACGACAACACCTGAAGGCAGCACGAGTCCAAGGTGTGTTTACTGTCACATGCGATGAACAGTGAAAAAGTGTTGCTGCGGACACAACAGAAAACAGAGAACGTCTTTAGACGGACACGGTGGACGGGAAGAGTCCGGGGTCTCAGGGGACGGTGACATGGAAGGGACTGCCGGGGACGTTCTCGTCCCCCCACTTCACGATGAGGATGTAGCTGCCCTGCTCCTTCACCGTGTAAGTGACGTTGTACATCCTGTTGCCCATGTGCTTCACATACACCTCCTCACAGGGCGTCTTCGGCCCATGGACGCCCACCATCAACATGTTGGTGCCTGTGGAGACGCAAGGACAGAGACACAGAAAGAGTGAGAATCACTCGCATCACGTCCACGTACTCGTGCTTCTCACTTCCTGTCCTCACCTGCTTTGCTGCAGTCAACTGTGAACGTGTTCTTCTGACCGATGAAAGCCTTCGACAGTCCAGCGCCTCTGGAGTTGACCTTACTGCCGTCTGAGGAGAATTTGGGTAACGAGGCAAAGGCCCCGCCCATTGCCGATGTCTTGGTGACAGTTTCCACGAGGACGGAAGATGTCTCGTGTAGACTGTGACCGCCGGAAAGACGAGAACCTGCGGAGACATTCAGATAGACGAGATGTTGACTGTGGTTCTACAGGATTGATCTGGGACACACAGAGACTAAGGTCAGGTTTAGGTTAGGGTTTGTGGTGTTGGTCTTGAAATACACCTGAGACTTTTGCTTTAAAGGGGCTTCCGACGATGTGCTGTGGTCCGCCATACTTGATGGAGATCAGGTAGTTTCCAGGAGCCATAGGTGTGTAGGAGACCTTGTACCCGTCTGGACATTCCTGACAGTCCATTTTTACTTTCGACGGTCCATCGATGGTGACAGACAGGGCTCCTGCTCCGGCGTTACAGGTGTTTACTACAAACTCTGACGCGACTCCTGAGGAGGGAGATGAACACCCATCAGACTATTCCCTAATATAATCAGTCCTGGATTTAAAATAAAGGCATTTTATGTACTTGTTTTACCTGTGGTTCCTCCCTCCAGTCCTGGTCCAAAGGCAGAAACCATCCCAGGATCTCCAACCTGTCCCGGCTCTCCCACTCGGATCTTGAAGGGGCTTCCCGGGACGTGGCTGCTGTTGAAGCGAACGTCGATGGAATGAATTCCATTTTCTCTCGGGATGAACCTGACAGCATGCTGATCTGTACAAACAGTGAGACAAAGAAAAAGGTTTGCTTCTACTCATGTTCTGCCTCCTGTAACAGAGAGCAGTGTGTCATCTGTATCGTGAGAAACATTGTTATTGTGATTTGTGGAGCAGTTATTCAGTAATACATCTGCGTAGAGCTCCATATTTAGTATCACTGAAAGACAGACAGACAAAGACCCAGTTGACCCAGGGTTGAGCCCTGTGGAACTCCATGTAACAGTTGCTGGGATCTTACCGCTCTCCACCTCAGTGATGAAACACTCCTCGGTGGCTCCTGACGGCGTGTGGATCTTGGCATCGATGAGACCTCGAGCTCCGTTCAGCTGAACGGTAAAGGACGCTTCCTGTCCTACTTTCAGACCCATCTCCTGAGAAACGGCAGCAGGGGGAGGAATGGTGGGAAAAGGACGAGATGCAGGTTAATTAATAAAGTCTACAGTCTCTCGATGTGAGCGACCTCATCAGCCTCCATTCAAAGACTTTAGTGTGAATCTGTGATGATTTCACCTGCAGGCTGGTGATGGTGAGGCGGCGAGCGTCATCGGACAGAGTGGCGACGGGGACGATGAACGGAGAGTCTGGGATGTGCTCGTCATTGAATTTAATAGAAACCTCATAATCACCTAGAGAGAATATTTTCTCTTATTTACCAAAATTAACAAGTTGATTGAGTTTAAACCCTCAATATGAACTGTTGTACACAGTTGAGTGTCGCCTGCATAGCAATTGATATTTGTATGGTGCATGACACGACTCACCGGGCTCCTGAACCACATAGGCAACTCCACAGGATCCATCCTTCCTGTCCTCAAAGGTGATCTCGGCCTTGCTGGGTCCTTCTACGGCAATGGAGAGTCCTCCAGCTCCGGCCTCACGGGTCCAGATACTGAACTCAGCTGAAACACAGGAAACAATTATCTTAAGACCGGCAACAAAATGGGAAAGAAAGGATATGAAAAGAAGATGTTTCCAGCGCACCTGGGATCCCTGCGACTCCACGATCCAGTCCAGTTCCCCCTGCTCTCACTTTGTGGGCCCCTCCCTCTCCCAGTGGTCCCACAGTGAACTGGAAGGGACTCCCAGGAACGTGTTGGCCCCGGAATTTAACGTTAACGGTGTGAGCTCCCATTTCCTGAGGGATGAAGCGGACGCTGTAGGTGCTGTCCTCTCCTTTAATGATCTCTGCATCCTCCGTCTTTCCTCCTGGACTTGTCACCTGAGCGGTCATCTCCTGGTTACCTGCCTCGCCTGAGAGGGAAAAGTGGAATCAGATGTTTCTTTAGTCTCTGAATGTCCCAAGACACAAAAATCACACACTGGTTAATATCTTGTTAATACGAAGGACCACAGAGTCTCAGAAGTGAGGACAAACACAAGCTCAGAGCATCTGTTAATGTTTATTGTCCTGACTAGAAACAGACTGGTGGTTGTTGGACGCGCACCTGCACCAGAAGCTCCAGGAAAGAGAAACAAGTTAAAGTAGAGACAGATGTCGACACAAAGCCAAAACAAATTGTTTAGTTTTTAGCTCGCGGGGACTCAGGAGTTGCTGGTCTACTGTTGCCTTGTTTAGTGAGTTTGTGTCACTGAGGTAAATCTGAACCAAACAGCATTCGTTTCAATGTCTTTCAATGCAATACTGATGAGACGTTCACACACATGCAGAGACACCGTGTCCACACACCGTCCTGCAGAGGTGGCCGGCTTCCGCTGAACCCACTCATGCTCTCACGCCCCAGAAAGTCTCCGAACACGTCCCTGAAGGGGTCGCCTCCGACCCGTGTGCTCTCCTCCACGCGCACCTCCCTCTTCGTCTCACCTCCACGGGTTTTGCTGATCTCCGTCCTCTCAGTGCGGGTGTAGGTGTGGCTGCTGCGGGTGAACGTCTGAGTAAGACGCTCCTGATTGGACACCATCTGAAACCAGTTTCCTGCGGCAAGGACAAAGAAGCCGCGTGGTGGGGAAGAAGAGGAAATGTGGGAGAAAGAGAGGGAGGTGAAGAGAAGGAAGAAAGGTGGACAGGTGCAGATGGACAGAGGACACAGTGAAGTCCCAGCTCACCTGGTATTTTGAGGTTGAGGTCACAGGTGCTGCCGACAGTAGCGATGGAAGACGCCTGACGCTTCCTGGTGATGCTCTCCTTCATCCTGCCCTCGCCAAACACCTTCACCGTGAAAGGACTTCCTGTGGGGACATGATAATCCAGAAACTTCAGAGGTTTCAAGTCAAACAATTATTCCTCAGGACTGTTGCCGTGGCTGCGTCTCTGGTTCGTACCTGGTACATGTTGGTCAGCGAACTTGATATTGATGATGTAGTTTCCAGGTTCAGTGGGACAGTAAGTAACTTTGCAGGTCCCATCCTCCACGTCCTCGCAGTTAATGTCCACTTTACTGGGACCCTCGATGGACAGACCAAGGCCGCCATAACCTGACAGCAAACAATAAAAAAAACCCTGAATTTAATACAAGATTTAAGTTTCATAGCTGAATTTAATAACCAGTTAATCCTCATCAATATTAACCTGCGCTCCTTGTGTCCACGATGAACTCTGCCACCTCAAACGTGTGTCCCTCCACCAGCCCCTGACCGTAAACCTTCACCTTACTGGCGTCTCCGATCTCCGACTGACCCACCATGATCTTAAAGGGGCTGTTGGTCACATGTTTCCCGCTCTTTTTCACACTGACCACGTGTTCACCCACTTCCTTCGGTGTGAACGAGATTCCTGCAGGAAAACCATACCATGAATGCGTCGCTTTTGACGTAACTTTAGCACGTACATAACATTAGCTTTACATTAACCTCGCGGCCTGTAAGCAAGCGACTCACCGATGTGTCGGTTGGGAAGCCGCTTCAGCAGACATGGCTCCTCGTTTCCAGATGGCGCTCTGATGGTAGCGGTCAGACTGCTCAGGTCCGTCTCCATGATCTTCAGGGAAACGTCTGTTGCCGTGCCAACATTGAGCTGAGACGTCCTCATGGAGTCGTCACCTGTTGACAAGAACAACAGCGGGCGGTTTGTTAAAATGTCCTGGGAGGATAAAAACGCTGCTGGACAGGAAATTGTGTTACCAGTGATCTTGGCTGTGAAGGGACTGCCGGGGATGTGCTTGTCATCAAACTTGACAATAATGTTGTAGTCTCCAGGTGCGGTGGGCATGTAGGACACGGTGCAGGTCCCATCTTTGTTGTCTTTACAGCTGATCTCAGCTT
The DNA here is from genome assembly GCF_958295425.1 of Solea solea. Classification (NCBI taxonomy): domain Eukaryota; kingdom Metazoa; phylum Chordata; class Actinopteri; order Pleuronectiformes; family Soleidae; genus Solea; species Solea solea. Next base: position 34,776,215 of record NC_081136.1, read on the forward strand.
TGGACGGCCCTTCCACGGCCAGAGAGAGACCACCTGCAACCAGAAAAGCATAAGACGTGACCCGGTTTCTAAGTTTCTTAAGAGTGGAATGGTTTGTTTTGTTTTTCAGCACCCTTCCCTTGGGGTACCAAAAGTAAAATGGTGTGGTAAGGTCATGAGATTCAGCTCATTGGGTGACCGACTTTCTACACCTACCAAGTAAAGGTTCTCAGTGGAAACATAAGCCTGATTCCAGGGCTTTATCATTGCAAATGGAACCGAACCAGGACAGAAACACAGCATTTGAAATGACAGACGCTGAAATAGTTCTGTTACCTTCTCCGGCGTCTTTGGTGACGATCGTGAACGTTGCTGGTCGGTTCACAGTGCCGTGGGTCAGACCAGGTCCGTACGCGGTCACATGACCACTGTTGATAGCATCGACGTAGAACTGAAGAGGACTTCCTGTAGGAGAGAAAAAACAAAAGAAGAACATGATGTTTCAGGATAAAAGTCAAACTGTTCGCTGATGATACGCCACTCTGTGCTTCAGAATGTGACCGGCTCGTGTCCCCATCAGGTCCTGCTCAGGCATTACCTGGGATGTGGTTTCCTTCGTATTTGATGTCCATCTCGTGCAGACCCCGTTCCGTTGGGGAGTACTTAACTGTGACGGTGCCGTCCTTGTTGTCGGTGATGTGAGGCCACGCGGTCCGACCCGATGGCATTCGCACTTCACCTGGAGAGAATTCGCAAAGGGCACATGTCCCTGTCATCATGGTGGCCACTGTAGCTTCGTTAATATCACTATTTACATTTTGATGATAAAATGTTCTTTTTCACCATAATTCACATCTTTGATTATCTAATTTCTTCAGTATCGTCACAGCTCACATGATGGAATTTTAAATGAAAAACCGTATTTATACTTACACATATAATACACGATGACTGTAAAGATAAAAAAGACTGCACATCTTATACGAGATGAATAGTATAATTAAACTAAGTAAACATGTTCAGTCTGGTAGTAAACGATGCAGAATCCCATGTTGTGAAAGTCGACTGATTGAACTTAGTTTTTTAGTTTGTTTTTATAAACAACAGTAAGTTTTCCATTACCTTGTTAACCAGTTGCGGCGTCCATCTTCCGTCTTCCTTCAGAACTGTCACCTGATGTTAGGTGGTGACCTGCCTTATCAGCCGTTGTTACTGATAAGCTGATAAGACAGATCCCCACCTAACATCAGGTGACAGCTCTGAGGAAGGTGGAACATAGACGCCAAAACTGGTTAACAAGGTAAAGGTAAAGAAGCGGAATCATCACCTGTTATTTCTCCTTTCTGCACAGTGAAGGGTATGACCAGACTGAAGGGGCGGAGTATGGGGTCCATCCCATCCACCGAACTGATGGGGTCATCAGTGGCCTGAACCAAAACATAGAAGGGTGGAGGGTGTTAGTGTGGCCATACTGAACTCTGGGAAATCAGCCAGAGAGGAGGTGGCAGAAAATTAAGAGGAAGTACGGGAGGATGGTAGAGAGGTCCAGGGTGTCCGATGTGCGGACACGGACACAGAGACAAAGACAAGTCTAAAATTATAATTTAAGTGTGTTAGTCTCGTGTTATTAATCAGGTGACCAGAATAAATACAGAGAACATGTAGCATCATGCTGAGCATATAATCTAAGAGTGATAGGGGTTATTATTGACTTCAGAGACAGACACGATCCAAGAACAGTTTATATACACATGTATATATATACATATATATATGTATGTGTACATATATATATAAACACATATACATATATAGGTATATATGTATTTATGTATATATATATATATATATATATATACATATATAATTTATATATATATATATATATATATATATATGTATACATATATATATAATTTATATATATAATATTTTTATATCCAGTAGTAGTAGTAATAGAAATAATCCAGTGTAATGCTGTGTACCCATTGGGGTGTGAAGCCCACATAGGGAGTGAAGTGCTGCTGTAACTGAAGCTGGTCACATGGTTCCTCTATTAAAGGGACGCTGTCACTCGCCTGACAGGGAACAAGTACACACACACACACACAGTTATGCACACTGTTAAATATATATATATATATATATATATATATATATATATATATATGTATATATGTATATGTATAATGACACACTGTTAGACACACATTAAAATTGTTACACACACAGGGCCCGTACACACGAGCACCAGTTTAGGAGAACACAAAATTGATTTTATTCACAAGGAACATGCATTTTTGGAAGCTTAAAAAATCTGTTTTTGAAAAACAGGCCGAGACAAATCTAAAACCAAAACCCTTGTGTTTTCGTCTATACAACCAATGTGCTACTTGGCACAGAGTAGTTACTCAATGATTCTCCCTGACCTGTCTGTCGACTGGAACCAGGGGGTTAATGACAACGACAATGCTAACTGACGCTACATATTTACAGCAAAACACTAACACTAATGCTAACAACACTAGAACACAAACACATTAAAACACCACAAAAACACTGGAGTGGTAGCACTCATACTAGAACACTATTGCTAACATAAACACTAGAATACCAACACTAAAATGAAAAAATTCCATGGAAACACTTATAACACAACGTCTAATGCTAACACTGATGCTAACAGTGACTATGAACATTGAGTGTCTCATGGCACGTTTTTTAATTTTGACGAAGGCTTTTTAATTTAATTTAAAGGGACAAATGTAAAAATTATTATTATTTGATCTGAATGTTTATGGTACAATAATCGAGAGTTTGGTGTTATGAATTTGGACTCAGTGTTTAACTATGTACCTCCAAAAATACATTAATTAATAACTCAAAGTAAAACGGCAGGTGCAGGCTAACATAAGCATGTTAGCACACTACATCAATAAAAACAACACGACATAAAAGTTAAACATTAAGACAGTTAAGTACCAAGAAAGCATTATGGTAGCTTATCAGATTCAAATGTGAATGGTATCAAACTTTTTCCCTGTCCTCAATGTCTTCTGAATATCTTGTGGTCCCCCCCCTGTCCCCCATGTCCCTGCAGGTTGGTGACTCACCACCACATGGAAGGGGCTGTTGGGAATATGTTCGCCTCCAAACCGGATGGTGATGACGTATTTCCCAGGCTCGGGGGCTGTGTAGTAAATATCAAACGTCCCATCTGCGTTCTCCACCACGTCCACGTCGAGCTCCGCCCCATCCGGAGTCGACACCTTGCAGGTGACTTTACCTTTCCCAGCAGCCTTCGCGTCCACAGTGATTACAGTTTCCTCGCCGATCTGGATGGTCGGGCCAATTCCTGACCCTGACAAGATGAAGGACGAACCATGACATGGGTGATTAAAATATTCATAATGACTGACAAACAGGGTGTAAACACATCGCTAACAGACTTACCCAACCCATGTCCACCAATCGACACTGTAGAAAAGCAACAACAGAGTCAGTTTCAGGTGATTAAATCTGATTGTTTGGGGCATGGTGGTGGGAGGAGTCTGACCTGTCACCAAACACTTGCTGGCATCCCCGGTGGGCAGGGCGTGGATCCGGTATGGGGAGTACGGGATCTCGTCTCCTCCATATTTAATAGTGATGGTGTAGCGTCCCGCCATGTCCGGCACATAGGACACTGTGTACGTCCCGTCCCGGTTGTCCCGGATGTTCGCCTTCTTGGGTTTTCCCTCTGGATCCTGGAGACGTGTGAATATGTTTTGTTTAGTGGCATAAATGTTTAGTCGTAAATGCGGTGGAGTGACGTACCGCCCATCATTGGTCTCTACCATGTGCCACAAAAACTGAAGTAATGAACTGATCAGAACCTCAAGGCATGATTCAGCTATGTCAGAAATCTACCCACACCAGGATGATGACATTGTTTTTTACGACCTGTATCAAACTCTGGGCAGCTCGAGAGGAGGAGGAGACCAAGCACGGAGTTAAAAACTCATTAAACAAACACATGAACTTTATATATCTGGACCAGACTGGAGAGTGGACTAATAGTGGACTCAAGAATATTTTGGAGAATGGCTTTGAGATTAGACTACAGACTATTGGGACTAGACTAGACTAGACAAGAATAGAGAGTGGACTGGAGCCTGGATTAGTGACTGAATTGGACATTGAACTATATACTGGCACTGAACTAGAGACTTTAGACTGAGACTAGACTGAGCACTGGACTGGAGTTTGGACTGGAGAAACTAGAGTAACTGGATTGTGGACTGGATGGCTGCTGGTTTGAGACCAGTGTTGTTCACAGCACTCACATGTCACACAGGGTCTAACTACAGGAAGCAGCAGAGGGAGGAGGATGGATGGTGGCAGTTTTTACGTTGCACTCCAGTTAGTGGAGAACTAACTAGTCACAAGTGTCCGTTAGAGCGTTAGACAAACTGGGAGGGGGGGTGAGGCAATGGGGGGGATGAACGAGTGTGGCCTTACACTGCCTCTCGTCAGAATACTGAAGGGGATGGTTTTCTTTACTATATGACTCTCCCACACCCTCATGCCCCAGTCCTCCACAAACACAGCGGCCTCGCGCCTGCTTCCATCTGGACCCTGACGCAGCAGCGGCGGCGAGCAGTGAGCAGACACGATGGCGCCCGGCAGCAGAGCAGCACGTCACATAGAGAGTGTGAATGAGGGTTAAAGCGTCAGTGACACAGACTCAGCCCTCATCATTTATGCAACACTTTCCTCACAAACAACCTCATTCTTTGCTGTAAATCAGCAGGAAGTGTTCTGACATAGTTTGGTCCTAGTTACCACGAAGACGTGTTGGTTCCTACATTCATAAACGCCCTAAAAGTTTTTTTTAGTGCAAGGTGACAAATAAGTGACTGAAAGTCATATGCTCCCACCCCCATTCCCTCCCTCTTTTACTTCGACGTGGTTCAGTGGAACAAACCATCTTGTTCATTGCAGTGAATCTTGGCAGGGGAGCAAAAGAATCTGTTGCTAAATTAAAAGTGTAGACTACAGAGGTGACTGAATTTTTAATTCTAAATTTGGGGCAGGTTCTAAGGCATATTACATGTGTAATAGTGTGCAAATGTGGTGACGCAAATCCAATGAGAAAAAAACGGTAAATTCCCTGAGATATCTCCAATGTCCTAATATTACATCGGAAATGGAGCACAGTCACTGTATGTGCAACCTGACAAAGTGAGAAAGGAAGTTTAATTACCTTGTAATACTGGAAAATTTGTGTGTCACTTGACTCAAGCTGTTCAAGCTTTACGATCAACATAGTCCCAAGAGAAAATTTACAAAGAGTCGAAACCACAGCCGCACAAGTAACACAGCTTAAAAAAAACTGTTCATTCATCAGGTTCTTCAGGATGCAGTGACTCACCAGAATCTGGACTGTGAGCAGTCCCTCTCCAGCATCTCGGGCGTCGATGGTGAACTCAACGGGCAGACTTGCAGGGACTCCTGATGCATTCAAACCGGGACCGCTGGCTCGGACTTTGCTGGCATCATGAGCTGGTAGCGTCTTGATCTTAAAAGGACTGAGGGGACATGGTTTGAGATGTTAGACCTTTACTTGGAGGATCAGGACTTCCTGAAATGCTAAACTTGTCAATTCTCACCTGCGAGGAACCTCCTGGTCAGCGTACTTCACACACACAGTGTATGGGCCGTCATTGGCGGGAGTATAGTTCACAGTGTGGGTCCCATCACCATTGTCAGTGATGCTTATAGGTTCGGCAACACCTGCAGAAATTCTTGGTAGTTTTCAATTTGCTTCTTTCTACATGGAGGTCAGTAAACACACTGGTGGGGGACAAGTCGTCATGGTCTTACCAGTTGGCCCGTAGAGCTGGACCTCCAGCGGTGCAACTCCAGCCTTACTGCTGTCCACGGTGAAAGTCTGAGGAACATGAGCTCGTACACCACTTCCCAGTCCTGGACCTGAGCACTTCACCTTACTTGGGTCCACAAGCTCTCGCACTGGGACCCTGAATGGACTTCCTGCAACACAAACACTTATGTAACATCGCCATGCAGTTCCTAGACTTGTGAAGACCTAAAACATTTCAACCCAACTGGTTGATGTCCTGGGGTATCATGAGGTGCTTCCTCACCTGGGATAGGAAGGCCTCCAAAGGTGATATTGACGTCATACTCTCCTGGTGTGAAAGGGATATACTCCACACTGCAACTGCCATCTTTGTTGTCCTTACATGACATCTTTGCCTCAGATGGACCCTCAATAGCGAGGCCAAGACCACCGGTGCCAGCACCCCTGAGAGAGAGCAAGAAGAAAGTAAGTAAGAGCGAGAAACTGTAGGAATGAATATGTAGTAAACCAAGAACTAACCTGGTCTCAACAGTGAAGCGGTTTGGTTTGTTGACAAGTCCTTCCTCCAAACCAGGACCGTAGGCTCGGACTCGACTCGGATCACAACCCTCATTCACTGACACCCTGAAGGGACTCTTCGGTACGGAGACTTCGTCAAACAGAACTTCAATCAGATGTAAACCTGCAGCCACAAAAAGAGACACCAACAATTTGACATCCAGCCACAGTAGCTCTGTCACAGTGAACCCAGTGATCGGCGGATTATTTTCTCCACAACTAGTGACTATTCTCCTGGAGCTAATGCTAAGCTAATTACATTCACAGTAAATTGGTTTAACGGCTTGAATTAACGTGTCACACTTATTGGGCTTTGAAATTTACCTCAGAGTTATTTAAACTTTCATTCCATTTATTGGCATCCCAAAGGCCTTTCAGTGTTAGAACCAGAGACCTTCCTGTAAACACCAGGCTGAGAACTCCTGTCCCTCAAGGCACTGGACTCTAACATGTCACACATTACTATCAGTGGAAAACCATCAGACTGCAGCTATTTTTACCCAAGTTCATAACACCCTGCTCTGCTCAGAGAAACAGTCGACCCATTCATTTAATGTCACAAGTGTCTCCACAGTAGCAGTCGTAAACACAGAGGAATTTTCTGGTTTAGGAATTAAGCTTGTTTCCATATCTTTACAGTTTGCAGTAATAAATCTGCAGTAATAAACCTGCAGCAGCTTCCATAAAGCTCCACCCACACCTTCTCAGACAAACAGACAAACACAGAGTGGTACGTCCAGCTTCTTACCGTCCTCGTATGGCGTGTACTCCACTCTGTAGGTGCCATCACCCTTGTCAGTGATGTAAGCGTCAGTGTTGGCACCTGAAGGGTTGGAGATGTGGGTTTTGATTTGGCTCTTGCCGCTCTTGTAGAGCGACCGGGCTTCCACTGTAAAATGTGTGGTCACTTCCCTCAGGACACCTGTGGACAAGAGACATATCAGAGATCCAGTTAGTGACTCAGCAGCTGCCATGTGACTCAACAGATGTGTGGACGGATTTGATAAAGTAATAAAATGTCCATTGACACAGTGTCTCCTCTCATTATCTTTGGCCACTTACCTCTGGGTTCAATTCCTGGTCCATAGACCTTCACGCCGCTTGTGTCCACAGCCGGGTCCACCTGTAGGCGGGTGGGAAACTTTGGCACCGCTTGTCCTCCATACTTGATGGTGATGGTGTACATGCCATGAAACTTTGGTATGTAAGTGATGGAGTATGTCCCATCACTGTTGTTCTTGACATGAACCTCAGCTTTGGCTCCGGAGTCTGAGATTATCTCAATGGTGAGCTCCGCCTCTCCAGCTTTGGAGGAGTCCACTGTGAAGGATCCAGCCTCATTGACTTTCCCTCGCTCCAGGCCTGGGCCGCTTACCGTCACCTTGGAGGGGTCAAACATGGACTGAACCACGGCCTTGAAGGGGGAGCCAGGGATATGCTGTTCTGCGAACAGGATGTTGATGGTGTACTCGCCAGGCTCGGTGGGCAGGTAGGAGACTGAACAGGAGCCATCTCCGTTGTCTTGACATTCAATCTTGGCCTCGCAGGGCCCCTCTACCGTCAAGCCCAGACCACCAGTGCCGGCCCCCTTTGTGTCAATGGCAAATGGTGCTGGTTTACCCACAACACCTCCCTGAAGACCTGGACCATAAGCCCGCACCTGAATAGTTCAAGAAGTTTAGTCAATGGTTAGAATATCTGTCAGGCTGTAAAGGATTCACAAAGAGAAGAGCAACCTCCAGGGAGCATGTTACTCATGTCTGACTGCCACAAGCATTTAGTGACTCACCTTGGAAGGGTCAGGAGGCATGACGCCCTCCACTGTAAACGGACTTCCTGGGATGGGGTTTCCATCGTAGCTGATATCCACCCGGTATGGCCCCTCCTCGGGGGGAATGTACTTCACCGTGTGAAGTTCATTGGCTGTTCCCGACTCCACCTTGCAGGGGATTGGTCGACGTGATGGGGAGGTGATCCTCACCTCCAATTTGGCCTGACCTCCAGCTCCTTGCGTGCAGATAGTGAACTCCTGATCCTTCCCCACATCCACCTCTGTGGTTTGATGGATGGGTCAGAAATTGACTTTATCATAATCAATCATGATGATCAGTATAATGAAAACACTTACTGTTGTTCATCCCCTGAACTTTGACCTTGTTGAAGTCGAGAGGTGGAGCAACACTGATGGTAAAAGGACTTCTGGGAATGGCATCTCCTCCGTGACAGATGGTGATGGACAGGTTCCCCTGAGAGAGACACAGTGGACAGTTAACTCAGTGTCACATGGCGAGGACACCAGAACCAGGTGTGGAGTCTTACCTGCTGCACAGCGGTGTAACGGACGGTGTAGGAGTAGTCATGATTGTCGATGATCTCAAAGTCTCTCACGGTTTCGCCTTTGCCTGATGCAGCAGTGAAGTTAACCTCTGGTGTGGCCTTCCCTGCTCCCTTCGTGTAGATGGTGAAGTGAGTGGGTTTGCCCACTTCTACACCTGAGCAGGAGAGAGGATTCAAGTGATGAGTTCCCAGGACGTGATGGTTCTTGTATGTTAATGTTGTATACAGTGTAAACACCTGCTCACCTGACTTGTTGAGTCCAGGGCCTTCTGCGCGGACTTTCGCTGCATCATGTGATGGATCCACTTTTATTCTGAAGGGGCTGATGGGGATCTCCTGATTTAATGTGAAAGGTCAGTGTTTAGTTGAATGTCTGTTTGTGTGTCTTCAGAGGTCGCTGACACACATCTCCATTCTCACCTGATCAGCGAACAGCACCATGATGGTGTACTGGCCCGGCCCCGGTGGCATGTACTTCACTGTGAACGTGTCATTGTCGTTCTTGATGATGTCAAAGTCGATGTCGGCCTCCGCAGGTCCGACGACACCTGGAGCACATTTGATCCCGATGCTGACGTCACCTGCAGGTAAAAATAAACTCTCAATAAACTGTATAAAATATAAATAAATTAAATAAATAAAACTTCAAACATGACTGACCCTGTCCGGCATCGCTGCAGTCCACAGTGAAGTACGTTGGCTCGTTGGCCTTAAGCCCAGTCTTCTCTACACCTGGACCATAAACCTTCACGTTCTCTGGGTGGCTGCCTTCACCTATTATCACCTGATGTGCAAAGTAAACATCAGGAAACAACAGGAAAACACATTTTTAAACATAAATCAACATTATTATAATAATAAATAAAATGTCTTTTGTATCTACAACACATATATTTTCAACCTTACACCTTATACATTAAACCTTTTTTGTTTTTATTCAATTAAGTTAATTTTACAACTGTTAATTAATGAATGTTTATGTTTCAACTTAATCTTAAATGTACATGTCATTTTCACTTTGCATCTCCTGAAAAGAGCTACACTATAAATATAAATACACTTTAGTATTATTATCATTTACTACATCTTTTACTTTATTGCAAAACTATTACATAAACACAGTTTTTCAACAAATATACAAAAATAGTACTTAACATAATTGTTATAATCAAATCTGAGGCTGTGAGGAACCTCAGGGTTTTATTCTGAGTCCTCTATAATTCTCTATGTGCCACTATAAACACAGCTGTTTATCTGTTCCTGTAAACAATATAAAGCTATTTTTCTGAATTGCAAACATATTTGTCCTTGTTTTTCCTGAAAGTTTTGGGACAAATCTTCCATTTCAGTATTTGAACAGATGCAGCAGGTGGGTCAGTTTTTACCCTGAAGGGACTGTTGGGGACGTTGACTTCACCCCAGGTGACGATGATGGTGTGTTTGATGGGTTTAGTGGGAATGTAAACACAGAAGTAGGTGCTGTCTCCATTATCGGTGAGCTGGATGTCGATGGGAAAGCCTTCTGCATCCTAGGGACATGATCAGATGTTAGTGTCTCATAATCTGCCATCAGTTCCATTAGATTAGTCGTTTAAATGCATGTCAGGCGTTGATTTGTCACCTGAGCGTACAGCTTCAGCTCGCCACTGCCGGCTCCATGGGTGTCGATGGTGAAGTCGGCGGGTTTGTTGACGATGCAGCCCACGGGCTCCAGACCAGGGCCATAACACTTCACCTGAGGCAGTGACAACATTAAAATCACAACAACAAAATTCAAGATCATTCTAAAGCCGTCAAGAATTTGATAATTTGATCTAACTTTTTCTGGGAAGACACCGCTGGCTGCAGGGAGGATGTGAGCCATGAAAGGACTGTCCTTGATGTCCTCGTCGTCACATATGACATGGACAGCGTAGTTGCCAGGCTCGGTCGGCCAGTATCGGACGTCACATGACCCATCACCTTTGTCATCGCACTCGATCCTCGCCTGGGACGGCCCCTCGATGGAGAAACCTGCCGTGAAAAAAACACATCATAGGTTAAATCTCTTCAGAGAAAGGTCATTCCTCTATATTTATTTATCACTATACGCTGATGACTCACTGCTGTTAAATGAGGTCTTTAACGTTATAGATTTTATAAAAATCATGACTTATGTTGTGTTTAACATCATCTGGGTTTTAGTCACGTACCGAGCGTTCCCACCTCCGTCCCGATGGCCTCGACCACAAAGTCTGCACTTTTTCCCACCATGCCGGTCTCTAGACCCGGACCCCAGGCCCGGACTTTCTGAGGCCCCGCCTCCTCACTCACGTGCACTTCAAACGGACTGAAAACAACCACACATTCACAAAAGTCATTACAGACTTAAACTTAAAGGGAAATAATGAATGTTTTAACATTAAAAACAGTAAGTGAAGCCTCTTTTTGACTTCCATCTGAACTGAACTGGTTGTGCTTGTTGTGAGTCAGGTGTTGTGAGCTTCTTACCTGCGTGGAATGCTGTGTGTCCCCCACATGATTATTACAATGTAATTTCCTGTCGCAATCGGATAGTAGTTACACTCGAACACTCCGTTTTCCATCTCGAGGATCTTCACTGGCTCGTCAAGGCCCTCTAGTGGCAAAATAAAACATCACACAGCGTCAGTGAAAAACACAGACCCATTAAAAATTGAATTAAATCTATAAATTGACTGTACGTCTTACTTGGTCCCTTCACGTTGACCTTCAGTTCTCCACTGCCGCCTCCTTTGGTGTACACTTTAAAATCGGCCACTTCTTTCACCCTCAGACCTTTGGGCTGCAGACCTCGGCCCGACGCTCGGCATGCGTTTGGGTTAGAGGCTGATGGACCAATCAGAAGGAAATCAGCAGGACGCTGGTTAGACTAGGGAGCAGACGATAAACTGGGCCCTACATTATACTGAACATTAAAACTCAGCCCTGAACTCTGAGGATCATGTGATGTGATAAAACAACACACGTTGTTAGTGAGCGGAGAGTCGACACTGACAGAAGCAGTTTGCTGAGGCTGAAAGAGAAAAGCAGCCAAGAGGGAGACGAGTCCAGAGGAGGAAGAGCTGCAGGTTCAGAAATGGCGTCAGACACATTTTAAAACATGTTAAAACCACAGTTAAACACCCAGTATTGTAATAATTATTATTATTATAATAATAATGATACAGTTTAATGTGCAGTGTCAGAGTTTAGCCTGAAGGAGAAGAAGAACAGCTGAAGCAGATGACGACGATGAAGACAATGAACTTGAATGTGTGTAATAATTATTTAAATGAACATATATTATTTTTTAAAAACTGTTCTCATGAAATATCTTGAATAATAAGTTAAAGTATTTTGTTTCTGGGATGTTGGAGGATGCTGTGGCCACATTCACACACACACACCCTCTCTGGACAACAGTATAAATGATCCACCAATTTAGTCATCGGATTGATCGATATGAAAGTCACGCCAATTGTAATCACGTGTTCTTTAGTCACATGGTTTAAGATTATTGAGATTAATCACAGTTATGCTTTCGTTTTGAGTTTAAAATGAATCAATATTTTTGTAAAAATGTTTGGCGATAAAGATAAAACATCCATGTATTTACATAGCAACTTAGCTAGCTACTATTACTACTGACAGTCTTTGCCTCTTTTGAAGCTACTTGTTTAAATTATTGCTCTTTCTGTGGAGTTTTCATGTTTCTGAGCAACCACTAAAAAGTTCTGACTACAACTGATCTTATAGAATGAAGTAAAACGTAATTAACATAGACTACTCTAATGAGAGGTAGGCACCTACTTTTAGGGTCAACAAGCAAATATGTTTTGATATTTATGGATGTATTTTGGGTGCACAAGGTGCTAATGCATCGTCACAAAAAGTGGACAGTGTGCAGCATGCTTCATATTTGAAAACAAAACAAAACGGAGAACCAAGACGTGGGTTTTCTGAATATTCTGAGAGGTTTAGTACAATGCCAGACAGTCCTTTCCTTCAGCACAGAGTTTTCTCAACATATACTGTACCTACAGACATGAGGAAAACAGCACAAAATCTGCATCAAACTGCAGCAGATCGACTGTTTACACTCTCCAAATGCTGAACACCTTCACTTGTGCGTAACACCATGACTATAATTAAGTAACTTATACGAACACCCACTTCAAAAAACCTGAAATATCCCTTTAAATCACTGCATTAATCCTGATGTTATCCAGAGAGGGGTCACCACCAAAACAGTCACTCAGGGATTGGGGCGGAGAAGAGGAGGGGGAAGCTGTTTAGAACGAAGCAGGAGCTGCACATGCGAGGACCCAACCCCCAACACAGAGGTGGAGGCAGCGATGGTTTGAGTTGAGGTGGAAGGAAACCAGGCGAGCGCAGGCAGGCCCCGGTCAAACCCCGCCCCCTGGCCTGTACTAACTTGGTCGCCTGGGTTTGGGCGGAGTCGGAGGCGGGGCTCGCCGTGTCTTGTCTGAGGGTGGGGTGCGGATGGCCTGAGGTACCATCTGCACCGGAGACCCCGGAGGTGGGAGGCTCTGTGAAACTGCAGGAGGGAACAACAGTGATGAGAGAGACAGACACCGCCTGACCAGCAGACCACTTGGCCAGACGACCACCAGACAAGTAGACCAGCAGACTACTCAAGGCAGTGGTGAAACCATTTTGGGTTCAGGAAGTCCAACAACTGTGGTTCAAATCCCAACCTCTGAAGGTTCAATTCCAAGTCTCAAGTTTATCAAATCCACAATGTCAAAATTACCAATAGTCGAGTCTAGGAATGCATATGCTGAAAAAGGAAAATCATTCCCAAGGCAAAGCCTGAGTCAAATCCCATATCAAGTCAGGAAATCCAAGAACCAAGTCTGAGTTCAGTCAAAACGGAAAGTCCAATTTCCAGGTTTAAAGCCAAGACTGGTTGTCCTGAGTCAACGAGAGACCAAGTCATCATAGATCAGTCCAGATTCAAGTTCCAAATACAGACATTTAGGATAGAAACAAGTCCAAAGTCTTTTTCAAATCCTCAGAGACAAGAGCTTATAATTAGGACATGGGGGACTGAAGTCAAGCCCTGTCTCAAGTTACAACTGGATGTCCCCATGGCACAGAGAGACAAATACCAAGGCAAGTCAAGAAAATCAGCCAAGTCCAAAGACCCTTTCATTAATTCCAATCCATTCAGGTTCTGCATCCATCCAATTAACTGTTCACAAACCAGTCGAGCACCAAGATGGTGAGGTCAAAACCATGAGTGTACCACAAGACCCAGGCAACAAGGAGTAAGGCCTGATTGTCCCATCAGACCTGTTGTGCATGCTTGTTTTCAAACAACCCTTCAATTCCAACTTCAAAATATTTAAACAAAAACAGAAACTAAACTTGAAAAAGGAAAAAACTGAACGTGTTCTTTGTGGCAAACATAAATAAAACCCACCCTCGGAGATGTGGACTGTGAAAGGGCTTGGGGGAATCTGCTGCCCAGCAAAGGTCACATAGACGGTGTGAGGTCCCTCCAGGACAGGGACATAGGTGCAGCGGAAGATACTATCCCCTTTGTTTTCCAAGACAATCTCCACTGTGTCCCTGCGCCCATTTGAATCCACAATGATGACGCCCACGTCTCCAGCTCCTGCCCCTGGAGGACACACAGACAGACAGACTGTAAAAACGGAGACGAATGCTACTCTTCAGGATTTTACTGGTTCAGGAACAGAAAGACTCAGTACCTGCCGTGTAAATGTCAAAGTATGTTGGCTTGTTGGCCACGTTTCCCATCTGCTGCAGACCCGGTCCACGGGCCTGTACTTTGGTTGGATCACCCAACGCCTTGGAGACGCTGACGATAAATGGACTTCTGTCAATGTCCTGTCCAGCGAACAACACCTTCACCTAGACAAAGAAGAGGAGATCCAGAACTTTTCATCACACATATTAATGTTTCGTTTGAGTCTGAAGAATAAGACGTTTTGATGCAGCTACAATGTTTTACCTTGAGGTTTTTTACTTACTTTATGAAGGCCTTCCACTTTAGGTAGGTAGACCACAGAGTAGGTTCTGTTCTTGTCATTGTTTGGAATCACTCGGGCCTGACGGAGACAAACCCATACACATTGAGGTGTTATTTAACTCATTTTTAACATTTGACCTGAAAAAGCTTATGTGACCCCCACCTCTTCAGTGTGTCCCTCTGGATCTTCCACATAAACCAGAACCTCACCCAGTCCGGCTTCCACAGTCTCGACCAGGAACTCAGCTGGTTTCAGAACAATGTTGCCAAGACGTTCGATACCTGAGGGATAGATAAAGATCACGTGTCACTGAGAGACAATAATGTAATTTGTAATCGGGTTAAACCTCAACTTTACAAACTTGTCTCAAAATATAAGGTTTCAGTGTTTCAGGTTTGCTGGGAAAGACAACGTCTTAACAAATATAAAAACTTCCCAAAGGTTGAACAAAATGTAACATATCGTCAGTCTGTTGCTGTGGAGAAACAACAGATAACAGCTTGTGTCAGGTGGTACGATCCTGTTGCTGATTCACCTGGAAACAGGTGGAAATGCAACAGAGACAGAACAACTGGACCATAGAAAAAGTCAAAAGGACACTGTCTTATTGACATGATGATTTAGGAAGGTTTGATTACATATAGACAAATAAGTTTATCATCTGCATATCCGTTTACAAAAATGATGGATTTGTCAACAAATTGACAGAGTGATTACTGGATTACGGGTGAGTCACATTGTACCTGTTTTTGTTCATTGTTTGGTGTTGGGTTTGTCGTCTCACCTGGTCCATAGGCTTTGGCCATCTTTGGGTGCAGGGTCTTTGCCCTCAGGGGGGCGCCGGGCTTCAGTTTGGACTTGGGGAACTGGGACAGGTAGGTCATCACTGAGTGCTCGTCCACGTTGGGGTCGACGATCTCCTCCGGAGCGATAACCTGAAAAAGCAAACGTTAGAAGGACGTCAAAGTGAGTTGAAAGTCAGATGTTTTCAAGTGTCGTTGTTCGATGTAATGATACATAGTGACACAAGTAAAAACAGTCTCTGTCTGATTATTTTATAGATATTTCAGCTTCACCTGTGGGACTCCGAGCCAGTCATCGGCCTGCTGCATGGCTTCCCTGGCGTTCTCCACCGGCTGACTGGGATCCCACATTTCCCAGTCCGGACACAAACCTGAAGGCAGCGCAGAAAGTTAGTCGTTGTCGTAACCGAATATAAGTTTGACATCTTTAATCAGCTTCAAACCGACTTTGATTATGAATTATTTGTTTACCTGGGGCACAGTTGTCCACCAGCGCCCCCAGTGCCTTCCCGTCTCTCCAGTCGCGGTGGAAGTTGGTGATGGGCAGCTGCGGCACCTTGTTCTGGATCCAGCCGAGCAGACGCTGCTTCGGCGTGAGCTTCTTGGCATCTTCGTCGTCCTCGTCCTCCCACATGGGCATGGAGATGGAGTAGTGGAGGATCAGTGTCCAGATCAGACCCAGGATCAGCTTCAGGTTCCCGTCCACGATGGCTTTGGAGTCTGAGGGACAGAGACAGACAGAGGGGAGAACACATGAGCTGGGACAAGTTGGAATGTCTTCGTTACCATGGTGACACATCCTCTGAGACACAAGGACATGAACCTGGATCTGTTATCATGGATACCAGTGGTTTAGCATTTTTCAAAGCCACAGCAGCCAATTGGAGAGCAGCGTC
The DNA here is from genome assembly GCF_958295425.1 of Solea solea. Taxonomy (NCBI): domain Eukaryota; kingdom Metazoa; phylum Chordata; class Actinopteri; order Pleuronectiformes; family Soleidae; genus Solea; species Solea solea. The sequence continues at coordinate 34,792,671 of NC_081136.1, forward strand.
TGACATGTGTGCTCGCCAAAATAAAAGCGCCGTTTAGAGTGGAGAGGCGTGTGTGTGTGCGTGTGTGTGTGTGTGTGCGTGTGTGTGTGTGCATGTGTGTGTGGGGAGGTCAGATGATTTCATTCAGGCCTGGACTGAAGAATGAGGTCAGTTTAAATGGGAAAAACATGGACATGGACACACACACACACACACACTGACAGAAACTAATGTGAAGTTTCCGCCTGCTAGTGTGTGTGTGAAAATGTGTTCACAATCATGAAATCATATTTTCCTTCTCCATTCTCAGATGACTGTTATTCTGACCCCCTCCCCCCCACACACACACACACATTCTTATACAGCGGTCTGAGTGAGGACACTTATAGACATAATCCATTTCTTTAGCCCTTATCCTTACCCTTAAACCATGTTGTAACCCCATAAAAGGACCTTTAACATCATGAGGACATAACAAAACGTCCTCAATAGTAGTTTAGTTTTTATATGGTTTTTGGTCCTCACAAACACATACATACAAGTACACACACACACAGAGGAAGTGAAGGAAATGTTGTGATGGAGCATCACAGTAATCTTTCCCCAGGAAACAGGAGCTGCTGCAGTGTGTCCACGCAAACCCTTAAACAAAAGCCTTATCCCAGAACCTTAACTATAATCAAATCTTACTCCTAAACTTAAACCAGAAATTAGATTCTGCCTCATTAGGACCAGACCAGGTTTTGGTCACCACAAGGACTCCTGGTCCTGACAAGAAAAAATGTCCTAAAGACCTGACGTAAGCCGTGTCCTACTGTTTCACTTTAACTCACACAAATCTTTACATTTATTATACATGACACAGTTTTTTTTATTAATACACAGTGTATTTTATTACATAGCTTTCTTTAAAAACTTGATTCTTGTTGCTCAACTATGGCACCGCAGTCTAACAGACCACAGCTGTGTCACCTCACATCAACCACAGTAACTTAAAGAACATGTTTCACGTCTTTTCCAACAGGAAACTAAACCAAACGCCATAGAGAAAATCTGCGATTTTAGCTCACGGGGTCACAGTAGCTGCTGGTCCACTGCTGCCTCGTGTGGTCACTTTGTGTCACTGAGGTGAATCTGAACAAAGGATTTCGAAAGCTGAATTCGCGGCACAACAAATCCGAACTTAGTGATGGAGGCAGCGGTGGATCGACAACTCCTGCGTCACCGTGACGTTAAAATCAGCGATTTTCTCTATGGAGTTTGGTCTGGGAGAGAGTGAACGGGGCTTATTTCACAACACTGGGGGGGGGCAGTGCACATGTTTTACATATATACACACACCGAGTATGTACACAATCATTTATAAATACAATACATGTTTATACACCACAGGCTCTTTGATCGCTCGCTCGCTCGTTCTCTCTCTCTCGGTGGTCACCGTCTCTTGTTGCCAGCGGTTACCAAACAAACAGCTGAGGAGAAACAATGGAGTTCTGATAAAAGGAAAACAGACACACACGCACACACACACACACACATGTACACACAGAGCGAGCGAGGTAGGGGGCGATGGAGAAACTGTGTAATGTGACATTTAAGACTTTATGAGAAAGACAGAGAGTCTGGTAAAGAGAAACAAAAGCTGAGGGGATTTAAATGTGAAAACACAAACAGACAAATAAAAATCCACTGACGCCAAGATTAAAGCTGTAACTTTTGTCCATCTTTGTTGTTGTTGTTATGATTATTAAGTCGGCCTCTTTTTGTTTGTCTGAAATCAGGCTCCGTCAGGCAAAACTATCAGACCTGACTGAGGGAGCGTTTGTGTGTATACAGCAGCAGAGCAAGAGGCGCTTGTCTCGTCAAACGGCAGAATTCGTCTTACTTCACTAACTCCTTAACTTCTGGTCAGTCGTCTCTAAGGGGAAACTTTGGATTTTTAAGGTAATGTAAGCGAACAAAACTTTTCCCACATCGATCAGAAATGTCGTCTTTTAGTCGTTGTTTTGGTTGATTTGACGCGGCATAAAATGAAATAAAGGGGTTTAAATGTCAGTGTCTCTGTAACATCGTGAAGACACCGACTGTAGGACGTCTCTGCCCATTTGACGGACAGCTGACAGGAAACAATGGGGCGGGGTTTATTGAATCCCGATCCACCACCGGACGAGCAACAGAGTCTAATCCATTCCTCCTCGCACCATAATCGGTCCTCTACGTCCCCGGGTGAATCTGCTCAGAGACAAACAAACTCCAACGAGAACATGTTTCCTCTCTGCGGGATCGGAAAAGAAAACGATTAAGTATGAAAACAAAGTGTCTCCGCTGTCGTGGGAGACAAAGAAACTGCCAGCGGCAACATCCTGAAGAAGACACTGAGGAGACATGAGTCTCTCACACACACACACACACACACAGTGAGCAGGTGGACAGCAGCTGTATAAATGTGTGTTTTTGTTTGTCTTGAAAAACCCTGAAAGCAGAGCTATTTAAAGACACACACACACACACACACACACACACACACACACACGCACACACACACACACACACACCTGTGACCTATAAAAGACTTAAGTGTGCATTTGCAGATTTCAAGCCAACAGCTGGAGGCCTGAAAACCTTGAGAAGTGACAGACAGTGGCACACACACACAAACACTGAGTATGGGCTTTAACACTCACACACTTGCAAGTCCCCACTGATATATTATAAATATTTAAAAGAAATTCACCAGAGCGTCTTAGACATGATTTTAAAGCATGACGAACAGGAGACTTGAAAAATGTCCCCTGTTCAACTTGGAGTCCCCTCTTTGTGAGTGTGTAACGACACCAAAGTCCCGTTCTGCTGGTTCACAAGTACACACACACACACTGAAACCAGGACTTAACCCCAAAAAAAACCTTTACAGATGTGAGCACCAGCCAAAATGTCCTCACTCTCTATGGTTTATTTGATTTTTGGTCCTCACAAATCCACAAATACAGGAACACACACGCGCACACAGCTATACTTCTCAGGACTCTCCATTAACATCCATTCATAAGGACAAACCACACAAAGCCTTATCACTAACCTTAACCATAACTTGATAATAACTAACCCTAACCTTAACCACTATTCAAATCTTGGTCCTAAATCATCATTAGGACCAGGTTTCGGTCTCCATGAGGACTACTGGTCCTGACCAGGTCAGTGTTTATGACAGAACAAAAGAGGCGACAAATTCAAGAAGTGGTTAAGGTTAGGGTTACCACTTAAAAAACCTGGGGCCTGTGGCCCATTTGTGGCCCCCCATCAATATCAGATGGTCCCTCCACTTAATGTAAAGTTATAATGAGTCATTTCTGTCTGTTTTCTCTTAAATACATCTTTATTATTGTGGACTATTTATTTTTCCACATCAAAACAAACTCTTTTACTTTGCAAATCCATACAATATTGCGATATATCCTGATTACACCCTGACTGAGCAGCTGTTTGTTTTTTATACACTTCATCGGTCCCTGCTGACCAGTCTAGACTCTCAGTGGCCCCCGGGTCACTTGAGTTTGAGAGCCCGGGGTTTGGTTCGTTTAAATGAATGGAAATCAATGCCGTGTCCTCACAAGGACAGCTGCACAAACCCGTGTGTGTGAGAGAGATCGAAGCTCCAGTTGTTGCTTCAGATGCCTCAGACCAACTGTGACGACAGCTGACACACACACGCACACACACACACACACACACACACCCTCCCTATGACTCCCACACACAGGCAGCATTCATCCCCCCCCGCGTCATGTGATCTGTTCCAGGGGGGATAAGAGAACGTTTGTTGTCCAGAATCAAACTGAATTTTGCTGATGAGGAAACGGTGACAGTCAGCAGATCCCCCCTACACACACACACACACACACTGAGCATGAAGACAACTGCACGACGCGACCTCTGAACTCTGATAAAACCATGAGGATGTGCAGGAAGTGTGGCCTCACAGTCACAGTCGCTATCAGCTCAACGCGGTCGTCATGACGACGGAGGGCGGACGATACCGGTCATCAGATCACTGGAGTGGAGCGAGATACGATTCAAAAATCAGCAACTGCATTTTAGCTGAGTCATGTTGTGGGACACGTGTTACACAGTTGGAGAATTACGTCTTTGAAAGAGCCTGGAATGACTCAGCACAAATGTGTTGTTGACAGATTCATAGTTTAAGAGGACTGTATCGGTATCACACGGTATCACAAGTATCAAAAAGAATTCTGACTTTGAATTCTAAAGGGAAAAAAGTCAGATTTCTAAAGGGGAAAAGTCTGAATTTAACAGTGGTATTATGTTGTAGTTCAGCCTCCGAACACTAGTTGGCAGCATGTTTTTCGGCCACTGACTCCCTCCATTTCTTTCAAATTCTCTCACTGGACAAAGAAAACGTGTTTATTTCATTAAAATGAAAAAGTTATTTTCATCACCAGGTTTTTTTCTATACACAGATCTAGTTTAGGCTCCGCCCTCAACCGAAGCCAGACAGCGTTAGACGATCGTCTCCAGAGGATTTCCCTGCTACGTCACTGTTGTTGCCTGGCAAAAGAGCCTCAGCTGGACGTGGTACAAGGCGCTAACGTTACATGAAACCTGTTTAGGAAACGTGCACTTTACTGGAATTTCAGTTTCAAAGTGAGTTTTTATCTCTTTTCAAAACATCCAAGAATCCGACTGTGGAGGAGGCGGAGCCTAAAGTGAGGCAACGTGTGTGTGTGTGTGTGTGTGTGTCAGGGCTGTCCTGGCCTCAGTGAAACATTCCTGTGTGATGACAAACTCACACACATGGGAAACATTAGAGAGAAAGTTCACACTGACACACACACACACACACACACACACACATGCACAAGAACTGACACAACCAGAACCACCATAAACCAGCCCAGACCAGTACAGAACCGGAACCACCACAAAACCAGCTGTTACTGGTACAAACTAGTACAGAACCAGGTTTAGTATAAACCCAGACTAAACTTGATTAAAGCAGTGAATGAGTTGGTTGAGATCATGTGATCTGTCAGTGACTCATCACTTTTCAGGTTCATTAACCGATTTAAAAATGACAGCTTCACAAAGTTCATGACCTGGTGTTTAAAATATCCGAGTTCAGAAAACTAACTTTCTAACTTAACTAACTTATGTTTACTTTAACATATTTCTTTACCAACTTTTACTTATCTTTTAGCCAAGTTTTGACTCATTTTAAGCAAATTTTGTGCTAGTTTTTAGCTAACGTTTAGCTCTCCTTCGGCTGTTTCTTTTAGTTAACTTTCAAATATCTTTTGCTAACTTTGTAAATTTCTTTACTAACTTTGAGCTAACGTTTACTTATCTTCTAGGTAATTTTTAGCAATGTTAAGACTATTTTATAGCTAATTTTGAGCTAGTTTTTAGCTAACATATGGCTGTCTTTAAACTGTTTCTTTGAGATAACTTTTAAGTATCTTTAAGTATAACTCTTGCATATTTCTTCACTAACTCTCGCTAACTTTGACTTATATTCTAGCTAATTGTAGCTTAGTTTTGACTAATTACTATTATTTTAGCTAGTTTTTGGCTAATGTGCTGCTGTCTTTGGGCTGTTTCTTTTAGATACCTTTTAAGTATCTTCTTTATAACTTTTTGCATATTTCTTTACTGACTTTTACTCATCTTCTAGCTTATTTTATCTTAGCTTTCAGCTAACCTTCAGTTCACTTAACTTTTAAGTATCTTTTTCTTGCAAACTTGTGTACATTTCTTGACTAAATTAATTTCTTCTGTCTTATTTTAGCAAAGATTTGCCTAGCTTTTAAATAACTTAAAGCACACTTATTGACTTTTGCAGGTGTTTAGAACATCAATTTAAGGTGCAGGTGATTTATCCAGGTGAATTAAGGTCTATCCAGTCAAGTCGCCATGTGATCAGAACTCATCAGGTCCGATCTCGTCTCCACCGTGACTCTGTTTGTTTCGACTGACGTCCCTCTGTTGGACCTCGGCTGTTTCTTGTCTCAGGTCTATTTTCAGCAGCTGTCGGTGGACGGAGAGCAGAGCTCAGCTGTCCTGTCATCAATCACCAAATACTACACCCCTCCCCCACCTGCTTCCCCCCCTGTACGGGAACCTGTCCCCCCTCAAGGCCTCACAGACCCCGACAACCCTGCTCCAGTCAGAGTCCAGCAGCTCGGAGACACACGCAGGCTTCCCAGCAGATTATAAACCCAGTCATACCTAGGATAAACCAGACTGCGTCTGTGTCTAGCTGGTGTTCGATGTCCCCACAGAGTGCTGAAGACGCTCATGTCGGTCCAGATGATGGAGGTGAAACCAGATCGGAGGAAACTGGATCGTTTTCCCTTTGGCATCAAGCGTCAAACTTTCACTTCCTGTTTCCTTAAACACGTCCAGCTCCACGCGCTGTGATCTCACACCAGGACCAGGTCTAAGAGTGTCAGGGGGCGGGGCCCCACTCATTATTTATATGTATTTATTTATTATTTATATAACACGCTTTATATTTATGATAAAATACAATAGAAAAGAACTCATGAAGTATTTGCCAACTGTTACATTTAAAACAGTTTATAGATTTATTGATTTGTATCTTTATTGTTTTTACATTTGCTGATTCCAGTTCATATTAAGGGATTTTATTTTGTATTTAATGGTAAAATATTGGTCTAAAATGATGTTAAACTACATTAATGATGAATTAACATCAGCATTTAAATGTATACTGATGTTGGCCCCGCCCCCCTGAGTTCCGGTGCATTATAAACCAATCAGAATTGGTGATGCTGCATGTGAGATACTTCTGCAGGTGATTGATTGACAGTGTCCACCTATCAATAACTGATATCGATCATGTTCTGTGTGTGTGTGTGTGTGTTCATACCTATAGACACCAGTCTAATGTGCTCCCTCTCCAGAAACTCCAGCGCCACAGAGACGTTCTCCAGCTTCATCTGACGAAAGTTGGGTCTGCTGTGGTACTTCCGGTACATCTTCTTCTGGCTCAGCACCTCCAGCAGCCCGATCAGCTTCAGGCCGTCACTCAGGTCCTTCTGCAGGTCGTTGATGCGCTTGTTCAGCACCTTCAGGTGCTCGTTGCACCACCTGGTGAACGTGTTCTGCTGGATCTTCTTCCACGGCGCGTCCTCCGCCAGGTCCTTCTCCGTGGCGGGCATCTCCTCCTCCTCCTCCTCGCCGAGGTCCGTGCAGCCCTGGTAGAACTGCGGCGGCAGCTGCGGCTCCAGGAAACTGCCGCTGCTCATCATCACGGCAGGAGGAGACGAGAAGGAAGAGAAAGGGAGAGAAGGGAGGAGGAGCAGTGGAGCGTGCGTAAAGACGCGTAAAGCGTGCGTTCCAGTGACTGATCCAGAGTCAGTTAATCCAGTTCATGAGCTCCAGGAGAGGCTCAAGGGGAACTTTAGGTGAAGAAAAAGGGGAGAAGCGGAGGAGGAGAAGGAGAAGAGGAGAGGAGTCGCAGGGGCGTGTGCGTAAAGACGCGTAAAACGTGCGCTCCGGTCACTGATCCAGTTCGTCCAGTCCGTGCTGAGCCATGAACTCCTGGGAAGTTTCAAGAAGAAGCAAAAAGAAGGAGGATGTGGAGAAGAAGAAAAGGAGAGGTGGAGAGGGAGGACGCAGCGGAGGAGTTGGCAGCTGTGTGGAGACTTGGTGCTGGTGTCGGTGCCGCAGCGGAGACAAGAGTGAGGTTTAAAAAGCTCGGCGTCACTGAGCTGCTCTCTCTGGAATGTCCCTGCCATGACCATATACACACACACACACAGGCCTCTGCTCATTGGGCGGTGGCGGGGTTGGTGGGGGAGAGAGGGGGGGCGGGGACACGCAGGACCCCCCCACACACACTCCACTCCTCCTCGACCCTCCACCGGAGCCCCGGGCGCCGCAGCTCCGGAGCATCGGTGACACCTCCGGGTATTTTTAGAGGGAGAGGGAGAGAGAGACCGGGGGCCCCGTGAAGAAGCTGCTCGTAAACCCGGTCCGAGTTCATGTCGTCATCAGCAGACAGCCAATCACATGACAGAGGGAAAAACTTCAAGTATTAAAAATAAAATAATAAAATATATATTAATATACTGTTTACACTGAATGACGTCACATAAAAAGTATTAAGTATGAAAAAACTAGGGAAGGGGATTAGGGCCACATGTCTTTTTGAAAAAACTATTTTTTTTAAAATGTGGTCCTTAAGGATTAAAAAAATATAAAAAAGAAACTCAAAAATATGTTAAAACAAACAAAAAAACTTTACATATTTAAATAATTAAGTGAAATTAAACCCAACATGGAGGGAAATCAAGTGAAATAACTTCATTTAATTACAACAAAAATATTATAAATCATAACACGTAACAAGGTCAGGCTACATTTCAAATAAAAACAACTTAAATAATTTCAAATAAAATATAAAAATATAATCATCAGATAATAGACATTCTAATACATATAAGTTCTGACAAAACATATTTGCTTCAGGATAAACTACTTTTATTTTGTTCATTTACAAAATGTACAGACTTAATTTAACAAAGTCGTCACATACAAACAGACATAAAGTGCAGAAACATGAAGAAATAAAATAATCATCATCATAATTTTAAACATCAGTCAGGTGACTCAGATCTCACATCTGACACAGCTAAAGCTAACGGACGATGCACAGAGACACAGAATGTGTCAAACGTCTTCTTCAGAGACATCAGTTTAACCTGTGACCAAGATGAGTTAGCCTAGCTTAGCACAAACATTGGTCCAGGATTAGTTAGCCTAGCTTAGCACAAACATTGGTGGTCTGGGACGAGTTAGCCTATCTTAGCACACACATTTGTCCAAGACGAGTTAGCCTAGCTTAGCACAAACATTGGTCCAGGAATGAATGAGCCTAGTTTAGCAAAAACATCGGTCCAGGACGGGCTAGCCCAGCTTAGCACAACCATCGGTCCAGGATGAGCTAGCCTACCTTAGCACAAACACTGACCCCGGATGAGTTAGCCTACCTTAGCACAAACATTGACCTAGGACGAGTTAGCCTACCTTAGCACAAACATTGACCTAGAACGAGTTAGCCTACCTTAGCACAAACATTTGTCCGGGATGAGTTAGCCTATCTTAGCACAAACATTGCCCCAAGATGAGTTAGCCTAGCTTATAACAAACAATAATCGATGACAAGTTAGCCTACCTTAGCACAAACACTGACCTTGGATGAGTTAGCCTACCTTAGCACAAACATTGACCTAGTACGGGTTAGTCTACCTTAGCACAAACATTGACCTAGGACGAGTTAGCCTACCTTAGCACAAACAGTGGTCAAGGATAAATTAGCTTAGTTTAGCCCAAAGACTGAAAACAAGGACCTGCTAGCCTAGCATGCACTTAGTAATCAAATAGCTTCTATAATGTTTAGTTGTTATCTTTATTTTAATGCATTTCAAATAAAAAAGATATGACATCAAACACTTTTATTTACTTAGGCTAACAGGTTCCCTATCTTCCAGTTTTTATGCTAAATTAGTCTGTTTTTTGTGGCTACGCACATAAGATGACCTGCAACATGCTAGCTGTAACAAGTAACTACTATACAAAAAGCTTGTGTCACGCAAACATTATCACAAATCGATTAATTAAATCAGCTACGTACCTAAAACAGCTAATGTTTGTATTTTCCTCATGGTTTTAGCTTCTTCTTCTTTTTTGCTCAAATAACATTTTAAAACAATACTTTGAAATGACAACTGTAACTTTGTAAGCTAGCTTGTTAGCTATCTAGAAAACAAGTGTGAAACTCGACCTGTAGCTTCTATACCATAATAATACCAGGCTATAAACATACAACATAGCATTTACTACGTTAACTACGATGTTACAGAAATATCTTTCAGCTAAGCTAAGCTAACACCTCCTGAACACACAGGTAAAGTGATGTGAAACTGGATTAATAATAATACAAAAAAATTACACATTCATAAACATAAATCTATATGTTTATATTTTCATGCAGAATCACAACATTGCTAACATGCAACATGGCTACAGATGCTAACATGTGTGAGGTAATACTAAGGAACATACTCTGATTACAATAATCAATATGATCAATAACTAACAACATTAACACACAAAATGAAGTAATAATATGATCCATAAAAGGATGTTGTTATTTATTAGAGAAAGTTTCACTGCTACATATGTTTGCAAACACTTGGCGACATTTTATTTAATTTTTTTTTACCTAAAAACTAAAAATAACTTCAACACTATTATACAGCATAAATTTAAAAATAAAAAACATAAATGCAGCATTTCTATTGAATAATATTTGCATGCGGTTGGAATCGTGGAAGAGTTCTGTTTGTTTTTACGTGCACAATAAAATATCTGTGTAAAACTAAATTTCTCACATTTGGTATGAACATTCACAGTTATTTCACAACCTTTTCACGGGGGGGGTGGGGGGGGTGAAACGTAAATTTGTTTGGGTATATTATATTTTATATTATTTATTGTTTTATATTGACGTAAAGTCAGACAACACTGGCTGTAACCAACCGTTGTTTTCAGATGTACGACAAAAATATAAGGTTATTTAAAAAAAATTTAAAACTCAATATTATAAGACACCTCAAATATTTGACTTAAAATTATGAGATAGTATTTTGACATCTCAGTCATTTCTACTTTGTTGAAATAGTCATGAATTTGACAAAAAAAAATTGGAGAAAATATTTCAAATTCTGTCTTTTTTGTATAAGAAACAAAATCCAGTTATTTTTCTGTTTATCTACATTTTCATATATTCCTCTGTCTCGTTAAAATGAATGACGTCTCTCATGCTAAAAATTGTACAAAAGTCTCCATAACACATGCTGGTTATTAGTTATTATCAGTTATGATGTAAATCGATAGGTTGTGAACATATAAATGATCAAATACGTGATAACAATAATTTAATTTTACTACAGTTTGATTGCTTCGTCACATTAATGCCACTTCAAACACAGCTCAGTCAATTTATTCACAACAGTCTTTTACATATTTAAATGTGTAATGATTTTAAAAATAAAGTATTATGGAATGTCTGATACTTTTGTATATTATTTTGTAAAAGGTCATCACTATCATCGAGACAGTTTAACTCAACTCTGAATATGATCAGTCATTAAAACTTCTGGTCAAGTTTATACTATTGTATTTAATATTATTATTATTATTATTTGGTCACCACTTAAATGTAAACTTGCGCATGTGCAAAATAAACAAGATAATCTCCAATAAAAAGATTTAATGCTACAAAACAAAAAGTTCTCACTTTCTGTTTGGGTTTGAATCAGTTTTGCAGCTACAGTTAAACTTAATGTTTAATCTATAAGTCTGTTTCGTTCAACTTTATAAACAGACATCGTTGGTGAAGGCGTCCCACAGGGCTACGTACTGGGTCCGCTTTCCATTTACTATTTACATCAGCTTTAAACAGGTGTATGTTCAAAAAAAAAATAATAATAATTTGTAACTCAGCTAATTAAATTTTTATTGAATTATTATAAACACAAATCAGGGACGACTGAGTGATTTGTAGACCGATTTGTAAAACAAATCATATGTAATCAAATATTACTGTTAAATAAGAATTGTATGAAGGAAAACCATTTTTTGTAAGGTGATAAATTGTTTTAGATAAATAATAGAAGAGGTAAGTATTTTTAATAAATCTGTCCAGTTTTCCACCATATTCTTTACGAATAAAATTTAAAAATGAAATATTTAGTAACATAACCAATATTCAAAAAGACAAACTGTTCTAACTATTTTGTGGAAAACTGTCACAGTGAAACCAGAAAAATGGCAACGATCACTTTGGCAAACACAAGTTACAGAGTTCTACGTTTTCATTTGTTGTTAGTAAAAGTGAGTCAACCAGTTTGTTAATTCTGTTTGAAAAAATAAGATTATTTTTAGAGCTGAAACTGTTTAAAAACTACATGTCTGTGCCTGAATATTTTCCCATTTATGTGTTTATTTTTTTCCTGCCATCCTCCTTAAATGTGCTTTTTTGTTTGTTTATATTAAGTAAATATAAACAATAGAAAACAATAGATAAAAATTTTATAAATTTTTCCTACATTTCATTACTATTTCTTTGTTCTGATAAAAATGTTTCTGTTAAACATTTGATGAATTAAATGAATAACATTTCAAGCCTTTTTAAAAAATAAACCAGTGGTTTCCGACCTTTAAAGCTTTGGTCTCACTATTATCACTCTGAGCTAACACCATTTGTGACAAAATAAAACGTATAATTTCCAGAAAGTAAATTATTTAGTGATTAACAACCAACGCAGTTTTCTTTCATTGTTACAAACAAACTCCATCACTGAAGGCGTTCCACAGGGCTACGTACTTGGCCCTCTTTCAATTGACTATGTATATCAGTTAAAAAAAACGACAAAAAAAACTTTTTAATAAAGTATTAACTCGGTCACTATTTAACGACCTAAGCATTCCTACTGGACAAGTGTGAATTAAATGAGCTTACTGCTTTTCCCTCCAGCTCTCACTGTAATTTGTGGCGTTCAGGATGACCTGCCGTGGTAGCCCCACCCACGAGACAGAGTGAGGCAAGGCGCGGACATCAGGAGAGCAACATGTATGAAGGCAGCGTGAGTCAGGTGACGCGTATCCCAGAGTTCCTCAGGCCCTTGTGAAGCTGGGGATGACCAGAGCCAAGATGGCCGCCACAGCAACCGCCACCACCGCCACGTTCCAGCCTTCAGAGTCGTTCTGCTGAGAAACCCCAAACTAATCATCAAGATCAATAATTATTAAATAAAACAACAACAAGTAAGTGAATATAAAAGGTCACTGCAAAAAGACTTGAATGTCACATCTCTCAATCCCGTGTTTGCGTGAATATACTTGAACTCTAGTGACATGATGTTGCAAAAGCCAATCAACGAACAGACATGGTGGAAAGAAAAAGCCCCTCCCACTTATCCTTCAAAAAACAGGTGACTATTCCGTTATTAAAAAAACAAAAACAAATAAAAACTGTGACAATAAAATTTAAAATCTTTGCAATTTGACAATAAGATAACCACGTTGGCACGTTTGAATTTAATTTTAATTTAACTTCAGAGCCACATCGCTAAAAGTGGGACCTGACGAAAAGCCACATTTAGAAGAGGATTTATAATTGTAATGGTCTGCAGAAACCTGCACCATGACAGACCTCTCACATTTATCCACAGTATTTTTGTCACTAACAAGCCTCCATACACACGTAAACACTCTAAATGTGGTGATGACGTTGTAGAAGTACACCCTGTAAACAGATCTGTTCTCACACACACACACACACACACACACACACAGGGGGAAGTCTGTTTTTAAACTGTCCCAAATGAAAAGATGAATGGTGTGAGCTGTCAATCATGATGTCACAGCCTGTTTTCAAAAAACTTAAAAAAACAACTGATTAGAAGCATTGACTGTTCCATATTATGCCCTTGTGCCTCCAGCCACAAGGGGGCAAAGTTTTTAATGCTGCATACCATTTGTAGTCAGAAATTGGGATTTTCGGAGGTCACAGGTCTTTCCTTCAATGGGAATGCGCCCTGAACTCGGATCTTGGAATCCTAACTCCAGGTACGCGAGGTTGGTACGTGTTTCCGAGTAAGAAATCGGAGGCCTTCCTTCAACTGGAGCGCCCCCTGTCTACGCTTTTTGTGTGCACCACAATCGAATGATATTGCTAACTATGGCTAGCTAGGTACATGTTTGCATCCATGTTTTTTTCCCGCCCGACTTCTCTGTGGTCAACTCAGACAATCCCAGTTCCCACTTCTGATGTAAATGGAACGCAGCATTATAACTATACCGCAGTCAGCCACCAGGGGCAGAGTTTATAAACTAGTACTTCAGCCAGCTACCAATGAGTGAACCTGATTTATGGCATACGTTTTTAAATATGTATTACTACAGTTGCATTTAAACAATTCACAAATCGTTGGTGTCAAAATATTGGGACCTTCTGCCGCTGAGCTCGACAGGAAGTTTGATGCACTTTTTTCAGGAGATGCCACACTCCGACGCTAAAGCAGCCACAGTGTCAGGTAGAGAGAGAAGGGGCGTGGCCATACCTGGTCCCCTCTAGGATGCCAGCTCCTCCAACCAGCACCAAATCAAGGCCAATATAACAACCAATCCTATGAAGGGAGCGGAGAGAACGGGGTGCTCAGATGGACGAGGGCGGGTCTGGGAAGAAGACATACGGAGGGGGGAGGGTAAGGGGAAGGGGGAGGATAAACCCATAAAATAATCATAATAATTATGAGGTCAGAGGGTGGCCGGGGCAACGGCGAGCGTGCAGCAAACAGAAAAAAGAAATGATCAATAAAAAGCATCAAATTTACAGAGAATTTGATCAAGTTCAGCAACAAAGATTAAAACATAACAATGAAGAGGAACAAGACAGGTGACATCACAGATGGTTTGAGCCAAGACGGAGGCGTCTTATCTCAACTGTCCAAAAAACGTCTTGTAGATCTGAGACAACAGTGCAAACCACCAACTACACGACAACTTAGCAAACATGTACCAGGTCCATGACACCTGAGGATGATCGATGAGTCAGGAATGTGATGAAGGGGAGCAATGAAGACACCAAAGCTCAAACCAAGTCACGTCTCAGGTCAAAGGTCTATAGCGTCAAGTCTGGAGAATCCTGGGAAGAAAAAACCTTACAATTTCCCCAAAAAGTCAAAACAAGTAAGTAAAAGTCTCTATGTTTAGATTTTCAGCACAAGAGTGCCATAATCTCCAGGTCTTATGTCAAGAGTAGGCTGGCAGGGTCCACTTCTCAAGACTGTCCAAGACTGATCCAGTGCCAAGTCATGTCCTGAGTCACAAATTAACCCGTTTAAGTTCCAATGAATGTCTGACCTCAGGTCAAACTTCCTGTCAAGAACCAAGTAATGTCTCAAAGCAAATTAAAACATGAAAATTTGACAAATGTTAAGATTAAAACAAAGTCCAAGTCTGAAAGTCTCAGAACGTGTCTCAATTACAGTCTCGTCTTGACACTCAAGTGCAAAATCAATTTCAAGACAAAGGAGTGAAGTCTCAAGTCTCAGTCCGCTAACAAGTTTCATCAGTCAGGTTCAGGATTCAGTATCAAACAAGTCAGAATTTGTCCTCAAACTCAAGTCTCGTGAAAAGGTCTACAATGAAGTCTGAGAACTGAGATCCAGGTCAGTGTGGCACCAGACTCAGCCGTGTGGGAGGGAGTCCGAAGAACCAAGAGTTCTAAAATCCCTCTTCTGTGGAGACCACTGAGGTCAGACCTCACATCATCCTTTATAAGCCAGACCTCGGCTCAGTTCCTCAGTGAACCTGCGATTCATTCTGATGCCGTTTTGTTTACGAACAAACAAGCAGACGATGAACAAACTGCTCAGCGGAAGCTCACAACAAAATGGCCGACACTGGCGACATGAGCAGCAAAATGGCCTGAAGAAGCGTCCAGACTGTTCGAACCCACATGCACAGAAACGCCGGGAGGACGTGTCCAGGAACCGTCCTGTAGGTTGCAGCGTTACCCTGAACTTTGATGTCTCACCTGTGTCTTCCCGCCCAGCTTCTGTAGCTCCGCCCTGTAGCGCTGCAGCTCCTGCTCCAGCGCCGCTCGCTCCCGCTGGCTGAGGTCGTTCCGCTGCTGCAGCTCGGCCAGCTCGCACTTCAGACCGTCACACTGAGAGAGAGAGAGAGAGAGAGAGAGAGAAATCCTGCAGTTACACAGCTCAGCCACCAGGGGGAGTAGATGTATCCATGTTCCTACCTGAATCTGAGCCCTCTGAACCATCTCCTCTGCGTCTCTCAGCTGGACTGTCAGGACTTGGAGCTCAGAGACGCCGTTCTCTTGATTGTCTGCCACAGGAGCCTGAGACACGGTGATGTAAGAGTGCGCCCTCACCTGGTCGTCCTGCGCTCTGACAGCCAGGTACACGTCCTCACACCTGTTCATCAGAACGACACAACACATGAACGTCTTTGTGAGTTCAAGGCTGATCAGAGGGCGATTGATTGACGGCCGCCTGAATGTCCACTCACATGTCTCGTTGCTGCTGCAGTTGGTCCACTTTGGTGCTCAGCTGCTTGTTGTCATCGCTCAGAGTCTGACGCTCGTCCTTCAGGACGTCCATCTGGTCCTTCAGCTGCGTCATCTCACCTGCACACAACATATTCAGCACAAAGCTAAAGGCAGGCTAGCAGTTTCCCTTCATTTCTAGTCGTTAAGCTAAGCTAAGCTAATGACAGAGCTGCTGTCTCTGACTGTTGACCAGAGTCCTCACCATGTGGACGCGGCTCGGTGTTCTGTCTCTTCATGGTGATTTCAGCTCTCAGCGTTGTGATCTCCAGCTCGTACTCTTGCGCCGTGGCGTGGAGACGCTGTAGCTCCGCCCTGAGCCGGCACAGCTCCTCCTGCAGGGAGGCGATGTCGTTCTCCCTCTCGGCTCCCGTCTCCTCAGCCGCATGCTGCAGCAGCAGCACCTCCTCCTGAGTAGAGCGCAGCTCCTCCTGAACCTCGTCCAGCTCTCTGTCCTTCTCCTCCTCCAGACTGTCCATCTCCTCCTGGATTGACCGCAACTGTGCTATAGGACAGAGGAATGGGCGGGGTTACAAGTCAGAGGATAAGTGGGCAGCGTCTCTGTCTTTATTTTAGGAGATTTTAATTATGGAGGACATTTTTGGGAACAAAGTACATATTTGTGAACTGGGGACTAAGACCTTTTTGGGAACTAAAGACACTTTTGGGAACTAAGAAAACGTTTGGGAACTAAATACCTTTTTGGGAATTAAAGACACTTTTGGGAACTAAGAAAACTTTTGGGAACTAAATACCTTTTTGGGAACTAAGGGGTCTTCAGAACAAAGGACATTTAAGGAAACTAAGGACACTTTTAGGAAATTAAAGACCCTTTTTGGAACTAAGGACTCATGGGAACAAAGTAAATTTAAGGGACCTAAGGAGACTGCTGGGGACTAAGAACATTTCCTAAGTATAATCAGAGTGAAGCGACAGATTATACCCTGCAGTCTCTGGATTTGTCTGGTGAAACTCTCGGCCTGGTGGGCGCTCGCCAGACGCTCTTCTTCCAGCAAACCTACGACAAACAAACATTTACATCCATCAATCAGATATTTAAATATTCATCATTGTTATATATTTATTTAAATTACTTCAATCTAAATAATCATTTAGAAATATTCAATGTCCACAGTAGCAGAGCACAGGTGAGACACAGAGGAGACACTGACCCTGCAGCTCAGTGAAACTGTCCTCGTGTCTCTGAGAGACTTCCCTCGTCTCCTCCAGCTCCATCAGCAGCTGCAGCACCTGAGCTCTCAGCTCCTCCACCTCCAGCTCTTCATCCTCAGCTCCTCCTCCTCGTTCCTCCTCCTCCTTCTCCTCCTTCACCTCCTTCTCTTCCTCCTGCTGTCCTTTCTCTCCATCTCTCAGCGTCTCATCGTCTTCCTCTTTGTCCTTCAGCTCACACAGCTCATCTGGAAAAAACAAACAAACAAACAAACAAAGACAGGTAAACACACAGGTGATGACATCACAGGGATAATTCACCCTCAATCTACGTGACACAGGTCACATGGCGATTGTGTTCAACTGTGCTGTGGCTCCACCTGCTGGTCATGGAGAAAATAACATGAAGTGGAGGAAAGAACACACATCTGAGGTCAGGAAATACATACGGTACTACATAATTAACAGTATTACACAACTGAGTACACACAGTTACACAAACAGTACCTACACACCTGAATACACAGTTATATACTCAGTAATACTGCTGAAAACACACATTACTACTAACCTGAATACACACAGAACTACATAATTAACAGTACTACATACCTGAGTACACACAGTACCACACAGCTCCGTACACACAGTACTACACAGCTCAGTATACACAGCACTACGCAGCTCAGTACTACACAGCTCAGTACACACAGTACTACACAGCTCAGAACACACAGTACAACATATTCTACGAGAAACCAGTGTGACTACACATCACAGACAGTAAATCACTGATTTATCTGCAGGAACCTTCATGAATAAATAATCTGATCCCACGGGACCGACCAGACTCCGCACTTCCTGTTCCTTTCACAATAAAAGTCATCACAAAGCCACCATTAAGAGAGCACATCTGTAGTCCAGGTCTATATACAGAGTCCTGACTCAGGTTCAGGTTTTAGGTTTCCAGAGCTCCAGTTCAGTCAGGAAGAAACACGTTCTCCGTGAGCGCACACACATTTATGTGTAGAGAAAAATCTCACAGGCTTTTATTGTGAAAGAAACAGGACGTGCAGGTTATACCTAACGGGAGCACAAAAGGAAAAATAAACAAATCATTTTCTAAAGGGAAATTATGAAGAAGCAGTTTAAATCTTCCTCCCTAGGTTACGGTTAGTTTACACTGATCACAGCTGATCAGCTGTCGATAATCAATAATCAATCATTAGTCACCTGTCCGTCAATCAGCTGTTTGGCCTGATGACGTCTTCAGTATAAATGTAATAAAATGTAAACACTGACCGGACGGGTCGAGCACCTCCTCTATGAGCGGCGGCAGCCGGAATCCATCCATGATGTCAGCTGCTGCTGCAGAGACACGAGCGAGGGGGAGGAGGGGAGGAGGAAGATCAGAGACACACACACACACACACAGAGGGTGAGGCGGAGGTAAAGGAGGCTGAGGACGAGCAGGCAGATGGAAACCAGGAAGTCTCCTCACGCTCCGGGCAGAGAGAGATGCTGCAGCTCCTTCATCCTGCTGGAGCTGAAAGACACTGAGGAAGAGGAGGATGGGGGGGGGGGGGTGTCAGAGTTAGTGACATCAAATCACAGGTCCATGATGATGATGTGTATAGGACACAAAGTCATTATATAATACACAATAACACCACGCTTGTTGATGTTCACTGATAAATAATAAAAACAGTGAGTGGGGGAAGTGAGTGACTGTGTCCAAACCAGAGGCTGCAGAGCTCCATTCAGCATCTCATCGTGAAAATGTATGTTTTTAAGTATCCTTCAGTGTCACAGTGATGCAGTGACAGTAATCTGTGAAAGCCTAATTACCTAAAAACAGTAAGTGATGATGGTGAATTTGGCTGCTGTGATGTCACACTGTAACTCTTTGTGACATCATCATCATCTCTGATCCCGGAAACCAGAGGCTGCACATGTTCATTCAGAACCTCATTAAGAAGATTGCCATTTTTAAGTTTCCTTCAGTGTCACAGTGATGCAGTGACATTAATCCGTGAAAGCCTAATTATTTGAAAACAAGAAGTGATGACAGTGAATTCAGCTGCTGTGATGTCACACTGTAACTCATAATTATCCGGTGTCATCCACATAAAACAAGAATCTGCAGACATGAATTCAGGATCTCATGGAGAAAGTTGATGTTTTTGTGTTTCCTTCAGGGTCACAGCGATGCAGAAACAGTATAATCTGTGTAATACTAATTATCTAAAATCATGAAGGCATTAGGGTGTATTCAGCTGCTGTGATCATCATCATCATCATCACCATCATCTCTGATGTCATCCACATGCATGTGGAGGCTGCAGATGTTTATTGAGAATCTCATAGAGAAAGCAGCTATTTTTAAGTTTCCTTCAGTGTGATGCTAACAGCTGTGGGACTGTCCCTTTAAGCTGCTGCGTCTATGAACGACCTTCATGACTCCAGTGCACCTTCATCATAAACACACATATACAAACACACACACATACAGTGAGGGAATAGGTGGATGGATGAACAGATTAGTGAGTGATTACCTGATGCTGAGATGAAGCAGATTCCTCTGTTGTCCTCTCTCGCTCTCTCTCTCTCTCTCTCTCTCTCCTCTTCCTCCTGTTGTCCTATATTTCCTCCTCAGTGTCAGATTTGCTCTGTGACGCAAAGAGACGTCACCACGGAAACAGACACCGTGGCATGAATGCATAATGAACCGGAGTGTGATCTCATTCAATAATAACAATAATAATAATAATAATAATAATAACAATAATAATGATAATAATAATAATAATATTACTACTACTACTACTACTAATAATAATAATATCTCATACTATGAACAGGTGCCTTTGAAAACACCAAAGGTCACACAGCAATGTAATAATAGAGCAATAAAATTAATAAATTGTATAATTATATATTATTAATTAACTAGTCCATTGAGGATTATTAAAGAACCTCCCACACCAAAGTCCATATAGAAAATCATCAATTTGAACATTACATCACACAGGAGTTGTTGATCCACTGCTACCTCCATCAGTAAGTTCAAATGTGGTATTTTTGTGACTTCGGCATTTGAAATCCTTTGTCCAGATTGACCTCAGTGACACAAAGTGACCACACGAGGCAGCAGCAGACCAGCAACTCCTGTGTCCACATGAGCTAAAATCAGTGATTTTCTATATGGACTTTGGTGTGGGAGAGTGAGCGCAAAACAGTGTCAAACAGTGATGTAAAGCAGTGGAAAATATTCTTAAAATACCGTGGTGGTTGTTCCTTGTGTCCCTGCAGACCCCTAAAAAAACATTTCACTATGTTACTTAGTCTCGGCATCCAAAAAGAATATGTAAAATAACATTTTAGAATCTGAAGCAACGTATTTGTTAGTGTCAATAAAGTTATTTGAATATAAAACTGAATTATTGAAACAATGATATGACGCCCTCTAGCGGCTGCGTGAAATGTGAACTAATTTGGTGGCGTTTAAATAAAACTGCATTATTTTTATATCGATTATATCAATTTCAGACAGAACGTGTACATAACAGACCCGGCGGGGGACGTTCCGGAAACAGTGCACGGTCAGTTCCGGTCTGTCCAATTCAGCTGACATGACACTCGACCAGTAAAACGCTCGAATTCCGTCACGTGCTTCTTCAGAACCGGCAGTCCCACGGTCACAGAGGCGGTGCGGTGCGAACGCTGCGGTCATTGCACGTTTTAAACAACGTTATAAATAACGAACGTAAAATACCACCAAAAAAACCGGTAACTACTAGATAAGCGCGTGACTCTGTGCGTGTTTCCGGTGTTTTGCCAAAACCACGCCGTGTTTGTGGTTCGTTAGTTCCGGGACACGCGCGAGAATCCTCTCTGCTGAATGACGGACCGTGAACGCACCTAAGTATAGGTGAGAGTGAAGGGAGTGCTTCGATCGTTATGGACTTAAATGTAGAATGTAGAATGTAGAATTGATCAGATTTACTCCGCTTTTTTAATTTTAAAACAAGTTTGGTTTTGTAACAGACAAGATCATTAATCAGATAAAGCATTAATAATCAAGAATGAATAATCAGTCTAGTCAGTAAAACAGGTAAACAGTACAAAATAACTTTTGCTTTGAAACTCTGACCACTTGATAATTTTACTCTTTTTTTAATCTTATTTTGAAAAACCATCCTTTGATACTTGTACTGTGAAAGTGTTAAAAACTTTGTTCCCTTTACTTTGAAGTCTGATTTCCTGTGACCCTTCTGTTACAGGACATTCTGTCAGCCATGTCACTGCTGCGGTGCATTGTGGGACGCCTGCGTCTTCCTCTCGTCCTGAAGACGCCCTTGTCCTCACCCCCTATGACGTCAGTGACTCACCTCAGACCGTGTGGACGCCTTCAGCGGCGTTTCCTGTCTCGTGGCCGCGACTCGTCCGACTCCTCTGCAAAGAAGCTGACGCTCAGAACTCGTCTGGTGGTGACGCTGCTGTTTGGCGGCGGCGCTCTGGCCACGTGCTGGTACCTGTACGAGGAGAAGCAGCAGAAGCTGCGGCGGCAGCGCGTGGAGCAGCTGCAGCAGGTGGCAGTAGGTAAGGGGAACTTCAGCCTCCTGGACCATAGGGGGCAGCGCAAGACCAAGCAGGACTTCCAGGGCTGCTGGGTGCTGCTGTACTTTGGCTTCACTCACTGCCCTGACATTTGTCCCGAGGAGCTGGAGAAGCTGAGCGCCGTGGTGACTAAGCTGGACGGGGACGTGTCCCTGCCACGGCTGCAGCCGCTCTTCATCACCGTGGACCCGGAGAGGGACGACGTGGCAGCAGTGGCCCGGTACGTGCAGGAATTCCACCCACGCCTCATGGGACTGACGGGAACGCCAGAGGAGGTGAAAGAGGCGGGGCGGGATTACAGAGTGTACGCCAGCGCCGGACCCAAAGACGAGGACGGGGACTACATCGTAGATCACACCATTCTGATCTACCTCATCAGTCCTGACGGGCTTTTCCTGGACTACTACAACCGAACCAAAGATGAGGACCAGATCACCGAGAGCGTCCGCAACCACATGAGGACATATGTCCCGCTGGGGCAGATCCACTGAGACATTTAAACACGTCAAGACCTCAGAATGAAAAACTGCTCCAGGAAATGAGACTATATTGAATAACCACTAGGGGGCGACTCAGATAGTTGCAAAATGTCAATGTCCCTCCGACAATCGTGGGTGTCTTCTGATTTTAGGCCGGGTTGAACAGATTATCTGGCCAAGTTAACCTGTACTGTGAGGGATTATCAGATGTGTCATCGGAGGCATCAGAGTCTTCCCAATTTCACAAGTTTAACAAGTTAGACATTTACCACTGAAGAGCAAATGGGGGCATGAGCAGAATCTTGTGTACTGACGCTGCCCACGTTCCGCCTCCAAGTTCCTTTGAGATCCCAAATCCCTGGAATCTTGTCCATGAAATCTTCTGATTAAATGCTAAGTATGTGGTCGGGCATCTTGACTGGATCATCTCATCCAGAGTTTCTGTGCTTTTCACAGAATTGAAATTTTGTGATTGAAAAAAAATGTGGGGCAGGATTTACAAGAACTAACTGTGTTGGAAATTGCGTTTCCTGAAAAACCTCCAGATATCACATTAATGCTTCGCAAAGCTACTTCAGCTGTGTGGAAAATAAAAGGATATGAGCAGAGTGTAACATTGTATGTGAAAAAAATGTAATAAAAAACAAAAAAAGGTACTGCAACATTTTAGTTGGTTCATTAATAGATTTTTGGTACTCGTTTGGTCCCTAAAATGTCCAAAAATGTTGATTGGCGTTTTCTAAATTGTGATTCATTGATGTCTTTTGTCCACAAACCAAAATGAATAAACCTACAAAAATAAACAATGATTTATTTTGTAATATGGAGCAAAGGAACCAGAGGAAATTCATTTTTAAGAAGCTAAAACATTTAGGAAAAAAGACACACTCAAACCGACTGAAAGACTCATCAGTGTTTTGTTTTAAACAATTAAAACAAGTTTTTCAGCTTAAGTGTGAATATTTCCTGGTTTCTTTGCTCCATAAAACAAAAAAACAAAAAATTAAAACTTATATTAAAGTTGGTTTTCAAACATTTTTATATAGTCACACCAACATATTACACAGGGACAGACATGATCAAATACACAGAGGAAGACGCTTTGTGTCCACATGTGATGAAGAGGGACGCGTCTCTGACCCGTGTCTCATCACTCACGCTGTTGTCACGCCAAACTCATCCTGGTTGAATCTGTCCGCCGCTCTGTGGAGACTGAGCAGCGTCAGTCCCATGGAGTCCAAGCTGTCCTCCAGACCCTCTGCACTGTCCACGTCCACCGTGTTGTCGTTCGCCTGAGATGCAGGAAAGACGTTTGTGAGAGAGGACACGCGTCTCTGAGGTCAAAGACATCTCGTGTGTGTGTAACTTACCAGCTGCAGTGAAGCCAGCATGTATTTACAGGCCTCAAAGTTGTCCAGCCCGTGAACGATGGACGAGAACTCTTGGCGACTTCCCACGCTGCCCAGCGCTGCAACGATTCTGTCTCCATAATCATGGATGTCAAAAATTGGACGTTCCTCCTAAAAGACACACAGAGAGAGAGAGAGAGGACGTCTGTCAGGGTCTGACACCAGGACAGTAGGGGACATTGTGTAAGGACAGTATGTGGACAGTGTTGGACCTGCATAGCCAGCTCAGGACGGATCATGTCCTCCCATTCTTTGACTCTGCGGGACAGCTCCGTCTCCTGAGTGTAACCTTGACAGTTCACCACCAGCTGCTCCTGCACGACAACAGTTTCATACAAACTTATTAACGAATAATCCTTCACACGAGGTAATTAATAAACACATTTTTGACATAAGGAATACACTTAAACAAATTTTCTTTGTCCCCAGATTTTGATATAAATAACATCTAATGTTCAATTAAGGTTTTTTTAGTTCACTGCAACAGAAATGGATTACAAAAACTTAGCTTAGCATAAAGATCGCTAAAAAACACAGATTCATGTTAGCAAGTAGCTAAGACGTCTAAAGGTTACACAGGTAAACAGATGGCAGCTAAAGGTCAACTTAAACTTAGATAAACATTAGTTTAAAAAAAAAAAGGCTGAATTAAAATTAGCTAAACCTTAGCTGGGATTAAATAAAACACAGCTAAAAGTTAGCTTAAACTTAGCTGAAAAATCACTTAAAAAGGCTAGTTAGATGACAAATAAAAAAAAATAAGACATTTCCGAGAGCAAGTTTGAGTGAAACAAAAAAAAAATTTCTGAGTTTAGAGTTTTTGAGTCTGTGATGTCAGTAAAAGCAGATTTTATTAAAAATCTATTTACTGTGGAAAAACAGAAAATGAAGGTGTTGCTTAACACGAGTTTATTTCACGTTCAATGGACGGAAACAATATTAAAAAGATTCATGAACTTACAATCCGTAGCCTCACCAGGTCTTCATAACTCAGGTCTTCATTGTTAGCATCTACACACACACACATTAACTAAAACAAAACTGTACATTTTACAATTTAAGCGCCTTGATTTAACAGTGTGTCAGTGAACGCTACATTAAAGCTCGGCTCAGTCAGTGTTCATGCTGATGTCATTTTACACCTGTGGTGTCAGTGAACGTGAGTTTACCTGGCGAGATGTCGTCTCCTCCTCCAAACTCAGCTGGGAAGTCGTCAGGAAACGCCCCCTGTTCACTGTCCGAGTTGTCGTCGTTGTCGCCTCCGCCTTTTAAATAAAGTTTGAAAACATTCAAGCTTAATTCACCTGTTCAGGTGTCGCAGCTGCGAGCAGTTGAGTGTCACTTCAGTCTGTAGTCTTTTATTTCTTTTTCTTTTACCCAACAACAGGTCAGCATGTCTGAATTCGTCCACAGGCTCCGCCCCCTCCTCCTCGGGCTGCAGCAAAGTCTTCTTCAGCTCCTCGTCGGAGACCATGACGCCCTGTGTGACATCACACACCATCAACCACACCCCCAGTGACATCACACGCAATTGACCACACCCCCAGTGACATCACACACCATTGACCACACCCCCAGTGACATCACACATCATCAACCAGTGGAAAAAAACTTGCTAATGTCACAGTTTAATGCAGAGGGTTTCATTGGATTAAACAAAAGAGCCAGCCCCCCGGTGGTGTGATGAGGACACTGCGTTCAGGCGTCCACAGGAATAAAATAGTCTCACTATGTCAATGTAAAGGGGCAGAGCATGACATTCATGTCTTTTAGTAGCAGATTAAATGTTTTTGTTTTTTTTAGAAATTTAAAAATAAAAAAGTGTTGCTTGTTGTTAACTCTGAGCATGTGAAAATAATTGGAGTCAAAGAGCATCATGTGACCTCCGTCACTTCCTGCTGACGCACATTAGGTTGTTACGCGTCAGCTGACATCAGTAGACTTCCAGGAATCAGGACATTCAACAGCCTGTGTGTGTTTGTGTTTTACTGCAGAAACCAATTCATTAAGGTTCACAAAGGTTCACAGTAAAGTGAGTAAAGTCCCTCCATCTGCAGTCAGACTTCTTTTTTTGTGATGAATAATTATTATATGAATGAACCTTTTAAAAATGGGAAATAAAGAAATCTTACTGTTCTCCTGAAGATCCTCCTCTGACTCCTCAGTTTCTCTTTTATTGTGTTCAGGAATATGTAGTTCAGGTCTGAAACAACAGGAAGCTTCATTTACACATAAATACTATCAAAAGATTTATATATAAACAAATGAAACATATTCAGAATCAAGGAAATTAATTTATTGGAGACAATGGAGACTTAAAAAGACGAACCTGTGAACGTGGGTCCATGTCTCAGTTTGTGTTCTGGAGGATCGACTAGAAAACACAAAAGCAGTCATTCAGTAAAATTGAAACGTTCAGACACACCAGATCCAGTTCTGTTCTTACAGGTTCCTGTGAACCAGCTCCTGAAGTCCTGCAGCGCAGGCGCTTGTTTCCGTTTCCTCTTCCCTCTGTCGTCCAGGCCGTTGGGAACTTTGTAAGATTTTCCTGAAGAAGAAACATGACCTCAGCGTCAGCAGCGACAACAACGTTTAACGACTAAATGATTATTAAATTAATGCTGTGTTTTTTTCCATAACTAAAACAAACATTTCAGACATTTCATTTTTCTAGTTTCTTTGGAACTAAAACATTTACAAACGTTTGTGGACATTTGAAAACATATTTACAAGGTTTTCTTTGAAAATACAAACATTTTCACCATTTTTCTAGACATTTTATGGACCAAACAGCTGAAAAAGTTCAAATGAATCGATAAAAGAATCGGTAATTTTCAGGTCAACCTGTTTTTAGCGGTTTCTCCTCCCCGAAACAAACGTACGGGTCATGAAGCGCCCACACGTTCACCTGAAACACAAAAAAAATCTTCATTTTTAATAAGCATGATCAATGTGTGGTGCGTTGAAAATTAAAATTAAAAGTTATAATAAAATACTTTAATAACAATATAAAGAAAAAAACATGGTTTTAAGAGAAAAAAAATACAACATTTTGTTTTCAGGGAGAAAAAAAATTGTTATTTTCAGGAAAAAATTTAAAAGTACAGAGAATGTTTAAAATATTAAATGATGTCGGGAAAAAAATACTTAAAAATAAGTGTAAAATAAGTTTTAAAATATTTTAAGATTTAAAAAAGTCAAACTTTTGAATTATAAAAATAGATTAAAAATCGTGACAGCAGGAATTACATTTTTATTTAATATATATATATATATATATATATATATATATATATATATATATATATATATATATATATATATATATATATATATATATATATATATATATATATATATATATATACATATTTGTATTATTTTCAAGATAAAATCATGACAGAACCAAAAAAAAAAAAACATACTCAATAGTATTGAAGAACATTTTGACGGGTCAAAAAAAAAAAAAAAAAAAAACATGAAATATCAGTATATAAAATAAATATAAAGAAACAGAAATCAGTTCTGATCAGTATTGATAGTGTTATTGATCAGTGTGATGTGACGTACAGCGGGCTGCGTCTCTTCTCTCCGTTTGTCTGTCTGTACTTGACGTCTTTCTCGGATCATTCGTCCGTCACTTTGAGCCTGAGACAAAAATAACATTCACCTATAAATCAATAAGTATCTGACATGAGCTCTGAAGCTATCAATGTATTTAGGTAAAGGTATAAAAACTGTCAAACTCCATTTTCCCACGAAATATAACGTCACCTGAACGCAGCATTTTGTCAATAAACTAAATCGATCAGATTATTGATAAACTGGATTATGAGGTGGAACCTGTTGCCGCTCCACGTGTTCCTCAGCTTCCTGGTCCACGTCCATGACGTCGTTTAAAGGGACAAAGTCGTCCTCGTGTCCGCAGTCTTCCACGATGGCCACGCCCACTGTGGCGTCTCCTGTGGGCGGAGCCAAAACACCTGGACAGACGTGTTCAATGCAAGGAGATGACACGTGAAAGAGCGTCCTTGGATACATACGTGATGTCGTGTTGAGGTTTTACCTTGTTCTTCCTGTTGATGATGATCCAGATCCTGATCCAGATTCAGAACGTGATCAAGATGCGAGTCCTGGTTCCTGGATCCGTATGTGAGGAAGATCTGACCTTTGTCTCCAGGGAAGAAGAGGTTCATCTTAAAATCCTTCAGACTGCAGAAGACCTCACCTTTCAGACTGAGACACACACACACACACACACACACACACACACACAATGAACGGGAGGACAAGAGGACGGAAATGTCTCCGTCTGTGAGCTTTTATTTTGAAAGGACAGTGTTTATGTGGAGTCTGACCTGATCATAGGAAATTTGTTTTTCTCAAAAGATCCAGGAGTAACTAGAGCGTCAGGAGGAAGACGAACCACCTCCACTGCCTGAGAGGAAACAACAGGTAAACTACAGAGGAAACCACAGGTAAACTACAGGTGAACTGAGGAAGAGGAACCACCACCTGAGGAAACAGGTAAACTACAGGTAAACAATAGGTGAACTACAGGTTAATTACGGGTGAACAACATGTAAACTACGGGTGAACTACAGGTAAACTGAGGAAGAGGAAACATGTCCATTGTCTGAGAGGAGCAACAGGAGACAGATAAACTACAGTTAAACTACAGGTGAACATCTAGTAACATAATAATGATTTTGTAACACTTTTCATTTACCGTTTTGCCTTCAGGTTTCAGTGAGTACGCAGAGGCCTCGGCATCCATGACAGTAAACTGCACCAGGAAAACAACATCATCATCATCATCATTTAACGAGTAAATCAGGTTAAATGAACTTCATGTGTATGTTTCCGTACCACATCTATATCATCGGCATCGCTCTGACTGACGGCTGAGTCGACATTCTGAGACTCTGACGACTGCTTGTTACGTCTGAGGAGGAAAAACAAACGTGTCAGTGACGCTTCGTAAACACAAACCACAACATTAATACTTGTTTTCCCCCCCCTCTTTACTCTAGATTCTTGTTCTTGTTGTTGATGTACTCCAGAGTTTGGTAGACGAGGGTGTGCAGCAGCTCCACCTGTCTCACACACACACACACACGAGGCAGATGATGATAAAATCATGGAAACTGTGACTCTTCCCTGTCTTCACCCTTGTGTGTTTTCTGTCTGACCTTCTTGCTATAGATGCAAGTGGAGCCTTGGACCAGAAGAGCTGCCTCAGCAAAGTTCAGCTGGATTCTTCCTCCGTCGAACTCGATGCACATTTCATCCAACTGCAAACAGGAAGAAGACGACGGAGGAAATTCGGTTTAATCTCAGACCTTGAAAGAAAAACTTAATAATAAATAATTAAGTTACTTCTTCCAAGTAGTCGTTTAACTCGGACGCCACATCGACGTCCCAGTTCTTGGCGAGTTCTCTGATCGGCTGCAGCAGGTGAGCGAACCTGCTCTCCGTTGACTCCATCGCCTTTTTCCACTGTTGAGAAAGGACACAATTATTTAAAAAAAACACGACCGTGTATCATTATAATTTTTTTATTTGTCTTTGAATATGGATAAAACGTTTGTTTTGGACACAAAAACATAATTTGACAGGCAACAAAAACACAGCAATGGGTTATTTCACAGGTGTACCTAATAAATTGGACAGTGTTTTTACATGATGGATTTCTTAAAATCATGAGCATCAATAACAAATACATATATATATATTTATTATTGTATTATGTTACTGAGTTTATAAGATATGGACAATAACAGTGGCTGCAAGAACATGCACGTTTGGTTTTACAAGTTTGTTTATTCATAACAACAAAAGTATGTATACAAACGTATTGGCAATTTATTGAGATTCCAGTAAAAACCTTTAAATGTGTGTACAAAAATATTCCTGTGAATATGTGGACCGATTATAAAGCTGTATAACGTGAAGACGTTCAAACCCAGAACCAAACTCCGTTTAAAACGTTGGCAATCGCGGGTAAACACCGGTAAGACATATTGCACACCGCTCATCACGCCACTGAGTTCACTTTATACAATATCTTATCAACAATGTGAATTTAAACCTAAATGTGAATAGTGTGACAAAAATTGACATTTTAAACGCGTTATTTGTCATAGTTTCTTACGCTCTGTGAACGGATTTAACTTCACAAGTGGTGGAAAAACAAAAAAAATATAGTTTATCGTAGCGAGTCATACGCCGAATATGCCACAGCAACTTGTTAATGCGTTTACATTTTATATTGGCTTTCGCTGTCGTGAAAAGAAACTTCAAACTAAAAGAGAATAAAAAATGACAGATTTGTTAAACGTACATCTGTTGAACGCCGCCGTCACTCAAAGTGACAGTTTTGTGTGCACGCGCTTAGTTTGACGACTTCATTTAACGGTTGCGTCATCAGGGACGTGGTATAATGTTTAATATTAAAGTTTGCCAGAGGTTATCACGTTTAAAAGTGAAGAAAAGTGACTCACCTGCGAGAAAGCGTCGGTCAGGGATGAAGGGGAAGCAGTTAGCAGTTAGCAAACAACCAAACAACCCGCCACAGCTCTTCCTCTCTTTCTTCTTCCGTGTTCATGTTGAACCGCTGCTGCCACCTGTCGGTGCAAACGCGGTAACAGACGTTATGTTACAGTGTCAAAGGCAAAACAAGACTTGAGATGGTTGAACATTAACATACAATGTGTAAACAGACATATTAACGAGTGCACTTTATAACAAGTACTACATTATTTTGTGATTAGTTTCATTATATGTATATTGTTGTATTATATAGTGTTATTATGGTTAAAGAAATACCCCCCATGTAAGTCCGCGCGTGTATGTGTGCGTGCGAATGTGTGTGAACCACTTAAATCGCGGCTCGCTGCACCACGTGACCATATTCCTGGAAAGTTCCTGGAAATGCCTCCTTTGTGTTTATGGTGATCTCGGTTTTGAGGCGGCTCGGTGTAGACACTGCTGTCCCCAGCTCGGTGACAGACGGACGGACACGGTGCGCGCGAGGCTCCGCGGGAAACGACGCTCGAAGCAGCAGTGTGTTATTATTGTGTGTTATTATTGTTGTTGTTGTTGTTCGGTGAAGCTCGGACTGACAGGTTCACGCTTCGACCCCCGCGTGGCTCCGACACGCGATTAGCGGAAAGGGCACGCGGAGCCGGAGCGAGCCGAACCATAGGAGCGGGTCGGCGGATTCACACCGTCACGTCCCTGCCGTCATGTCGGACTGCTGCCGTGCGTGGAGGATAAAGTGACGCCGCCGCGGCTGTGGTTTGGCCGGCGACTATATCCCACAGTGACACTCAGGCGGGTATGTGCATTTGTGTTTCGTCAGTCATCGTGTTGGCGTGACGTGACAGCAGGTGAGGAATCACTCACACATGTAACGCACACATGTGTGATGTGTTACGAAGTGTCGCCTCAAACCAAACCCCAGTCAAATCTCCTTCAATTGAATCCCCCCCAATGATGCGCAAACCTGCCTAGAAATAAAACGGCACGTTCCAATGCGTCTACAGCTCACTCTTTAGTTCCGCACATCAGTCAAACCGCGTATCACAATACATCAAATTCCATTATAAATTCTGCAAATGTAACATCCTCTCACGGGTCAACTGGTGTTTTAAACCTTCGAGTAACTTAATGTTACTTCTGTGCTGCTCAGCTTCGTCCTGTCACCTCATGTTAGACAGGAACTAAGAGAAGAGCACTTCTTTACAGGCGGGGTTGAGTTATGTAATAAGTTAAAACAACATGTTTTGTTTTTTTTACAATTTCCTGAATAATAGATCTCTTTTGTTTAAAAAATGTAATAGAACCTTTTGATCAATAATTAATCTCGAGCTGTAAGTGACTCTGTAATCAGAACATTTTGTCCTCTCAAATGTCCTCAATCGTCCTCTCTGTCATGATGCATGTGTGTTGCCCTAAATTGACTACATTTTAAATGGAATTCATTATGACCCAGAAAGTGCTCGAATTACGAAATTCTAATTCGAGATACAAATCATCTTTATTCAACGTATCTGTATTCTTCTCATGAGTCAGACTGATGAAACTTTGATATTCCTACCGACGTGAGTAAACACAACTGGGGACCACGCCACTGGTGCTAATGCTAAGCTAACTACGTGTGTGCGAACAACGGCTTGACTCGAGTACTTTCAGAAGTTACTGAGTCGTCCGACTTCCTTCCCCCACTTTCTGAAGTTTCGCAACTTCAAGTGTTGCCTAGTGTGACCAATTTGATGAAATTAGCATCTTCTCTCATCTTTATGTTGACTTTGGGAACTTTGACCTGTAGGGGGTAGCATTGCACCTCTTGCGTTTTGGTGTATACAACCAACTTTGGGTAAACTATGATGTCAAGTTTGCGGAGAACTTTTCAGGAACAAAGAAGAAAAAGATCTTATCGAGGGGAAGAGTTCTGTTTCAGTCTCTATGTCCGTTGTTTGTCTCCGGGACAGAAGGAGGCGCTGCAGCGCTCAGAGGAACTAGTCCATGTATCAGCTGTTGGCGTAAAGGTCGGATCTGTCCAATGACCTGCCAGTCCTCCGAGTCCACAGACGCCATTGAGACCAACAGACGAGCCGACGACAACTCAAGAGCTGTGGAATCGGACGAGAGCCGCATCGCGTTAGCCATGAAAGACCTGAAGAACACAGGTGAGACGTCAACACACACACACACACACACACACACACAAAAGGCTTATCTATTAAAATATATGCCAGCCGAAGTCTATAGTATACTAAAAATATGCTAGCTGCTTTATCGACAGCCTATTCTAGCTGTAAACCAAAGTTTGTGAACTCCTCACTCTCCCGTACCAAATTCCATTGAATAATATAAAATAGCAATTTCACATGATGGCTCACAGTTAGTTCAAACATGTTATTTGAGCTGAATTTGCTGATTTTCTCAATGGACTTTGGTGTGGCAGAGTGAGTAATTCACAAAATTCAGTTTCCTATTGGAAAATGTATTTATATACACACACATATACATATACATACATACACATATATATATATATATATATATAAATATATGTATATATATATATATATATATATATATATATATATATATATATATATATATTTAAATATGTTTTCCAACAGGAAACTAATTTTTGTGAATATATATGTATATATGTATGTATGTATGTATGCTACTGGGCCACTCACATGTTCTCTGTTTCTGGCGTCAGGCTGGTACTGGGGCAGTCTGACTGCGTCTGAGGCTAAAGAGATCCTCCAGGACGCCGCGGAGGGAACCTTCCTGGTGCGGGACAGCTCTCAGCGGGACTACCTGTTCACCATCTCTGCCATGACCTCGGCAGGTCCCACCAACCTGCGGATCGAGTACAAACACGGGAAGTTCAAGCTGGACTCTGTGGTTCTGGTGCGACCCAAGCTGAAGCAGTTTGACAGCGTGGTCCACCTGGTGGAGCACTACGTCACGCTGTCCCGTGTCAGCAGCAAGACGGCACCGGCGGCGGCAGCAGCGGACTCTCGACGATCAGCGACGCCACCTAATGGCACTTTACAGCTTCTGCTCATCAAACCCGCGTACACCACCACGCCGTCTCTGCAGCACCTGTGTCGCATCGCCATCAACAGGACGACTCGGCAGGTGCAGGATCTGCCGCTGCCCAACAGGCTGAAGGACTATTTGAGTGACTACGCCTACAACGTGTAGCAGCGACGCGGGACAGTGTGGATTTACCACAACCGCATCTGACCTCACACCAGGCGCCATCACCGGGCGGGTCGGAGCAATAACAAGCGGCAGGTCCCCGACAGCGTTGGCGGAGGTTGGCGGGTCGGCGTCTCATGCGCAGACCGCCTGACACCACGGGAAACGCACACACACACACGAGCTGCACACATACTTCCTGATCATCTTGTCAAAATAAAAGTCTGAGGCAATTCAACGTCAACAACAGAGACAAAAAAAAACAAACAGTAGTTTCATTTCCCAGACAGAAGAAATTCACTGGAATCAATAATCAATCGTCGGACAACAGCAACAGATGAATTTTTGATTATTGACGAGTCTTAACTTTGTCAAAGAAATACGTTTAATTTATTAAGTTTACTGAAAAGTGTTAAGTTTAAAAAAAAACAACAACAAAAACAAAACAGTTATTGATCGATTATTGGAGATATTCTCCGTTTACCTGATCGCCAGATTCCAGTCACGGATGACGTCATTAAACTTTTGCCCTGTGTCCTTGATCTGTTGAGCGGAGTGAAATCAATAATTGGCAGAAATGGAGTCGACTGATTTACATCTCGTCAACTGTCGTTTCCTAACCAGTCGGATCGATATTAAACCAATCGTTAATCCATTTGTCATTTGTTTCCAAAGACTGTTGATGGATGAAAAGATGCAGAATGATTGTTTTTTGTCACAGTCAAAACATGACAACGTGTTTGCACCACATGAAAGTGAATTGATTATCAGCAGAGATTCATCAGGAGTCAGCGTTTTACGAGTGAATGCTGACCTGTATGAACTCTCATCACATGTCACATGTGAATCTTTTGTTTTCACTTGAGACAAACATGAACGCTTGAAAGAAAAAAAATGGATAGTTTGGGGTTTTTTGGTTTTTTTGAAGTGGTATTGTTGTATGAGGCACTGTCACGAAGTCATGCTGCGTTCCATTTGTTAGTCGGAACTCGGAAATTTCCAAGGTCACAGCGTTGTTCCCTCTTCAGGAAAAAAACTCACTTACCTTGAGTGTCTTAAGCCAGTTCTAGGCACAGGGGGGCGCTCACAGCATCGTTGGCACAAATGGTGCGTTCCGTTTTGTAGCCAGAACTCGGACTTCCAACTCTACAACTAAAAGCAGAAACCTCACGTTTACCGTTAATGACACTTCTGTTGTATTTGTTTCACAGTAATTCCGTCGTACGCGTAGTATTGCTATGTTGCTACTCCGTTCGTTTATGCAAAATACTAGAAAATGCAGCCTGAAATACGTTGGCTGTTCCGACTTGAACTCGGGAAGTGACGCAACTCTTGAGTTCCGATGTAAATGGAACGCAGCATCAGAGCCCTACAAAACCACTACGCTACAAAAAAAACTGCTCCCCCTTTAAAATGAATTTGACCTCCCTTTAGTGTTGAGACGCGTACAGTAATGAGGTCCTCCTCAATGTTGACGTCGCTCTTCCGTCGCTCACTCAGGTAAATGGGACTTTGCTTGTCGTGTTTGTGTTTCTGTCGTGACGATGACGACAATGTTTTTCTTCTTCTGTTGTTTTTTTTTTTACGGAGGCCTAATCGTGGCAGATACAGGTAATTTATTTCCTCCCTCCTCCACTGTGATGTCACGGTAACGCTGGATGAATAAATGTTTGTACACATCAGCTGTGGGAGTGGCACCGCTCTGTTTTTTTTTTTATTTTAATATTTATTGATTTGTGTCACACTGTTTTTGTAACAACGCTGCACAGACCCCGACAGCAGCGTGCGGTCAGTGAACTGGCAGCTTGGCCTCTGTGATGTGGATCAGCTCATGAGATTAATAAAGTTTTCTATGGTGCCTCATCAGCTCATTCTTTATTTATTCATATTTAACTTATTCATCTTTTAATGATTAAGTTACACTTCATCTTTTAAATGATATTTTTTTTTCATAAAATGTAGCTTTAATAATTATAAATTAAAACAATAAAAACTACTTAATAAGGTAAAATTTGGCTGACGTGTGAGCTACAGCAAGCATTTTCCAAGTAATTAACTAAACTTAACAGGATACCCCGGGGAGACAAATCATCATAACTCGATTTGAAAATATGTCAATTTAGGGTTCTTTGTGGACCTGTTTATTACTGTCAGGTTTTAGAACAATAACAATGAACGTGTAGCTAGAATAAGGTTCTTACGGTTAATTCGGCATAACATTTATCAACCAAGTACAAATAATTTTGTTTTAAAATTTGTCTTCAAGCTGTAGCTTCTGCACACAACCTAGTCACCGTGTGTTTTCTAAGCAACGACGTATCACTGTATCTAACCTCATTAGAAAATATACAGTTTTACATGTATGCGTTAATTGGTTAACTATAAGCGTTTGTTGCGACATAAAATATGACACATTTGAACAATTCTGTATTATAATAATTTAGGCTATGGTTTGTTTGACCAAAAACGCGACGTGTTTTAATAAAAACAGATTTGCGTCAACCGCTTACTAGCTAAAATGTTAGCCAAAACATGGTAAAAACGGGGATGTCCGGGAGAAAGTAAAGAAACGTGAAGTACGTGTTTACACACGTGCTGTGTGTTATTTTAAAAGTGTGCTAAACTGAAGAGTGACAATAATTTGACATAAATTACACGTTTCTGAAAATAACCCATGAGAGGGGGAACGTGAACATTGGTTCCGCTGGCGTGTTTCCAGTCGGACACATAAACAGTGAGCCAGATGTAGTTGGCTGGGAAGTTTTTTCGGCGTGTTCTAATTATGATGTAAATAAAGAGATGAGAAAAGCGGTCAAATATTCGTCATGTTGCCGGAACACAGAGCTCTGCTGCGGAGACACAGACTGGACCTGTCCGCTGAGCTGCTGGTCAGTGACTCCATAGTTCCGTTTTTGTACCAGGAGGAGATCCTGACGGGGTCTGAGGTGGAGAACATCGAGTCTCAGTCCAACAACAGACTCAAGACCCTGAGGCTGCTGGAACTGCTCCCGAGCCGCGGGCCCCGGGCCTTTGACTGCTTTCTGCGGGCACTGGACGACTTCAGCTGGGTCAGAGATAAACTGCTGCTGGAGCTCCAGACCAAACCAGCTGGACCATCGAGATCCGGACCCACAGGTGAGGCCAGAATACTCCCGGGAGGAGATCGGCTTAAAACCCTGGAACATATCTGGTCACATCAGACCAGATTAGTTTCACCTGTCTGAAAACCAGTATCAAAGAAAACTTAATTGTAAAACAGGCTAAACGTCCCCTATAGGGGGCGTTCATGAGGTGAACTTAATGTCAACGTGGTAAAATTTGAGATTTTTTTTTTCGGGTTGTGTTTTCACAAGAGATTTTGCCAGGGTCTGTTTTTACAAGATTTTTTTTTCCGGTTCTATTTTTATGGAATTTGTTTTTCGGGTACTGTTTTTACGAGCATCAAATGCTAACGTTTTATGAGCTCAGAAGACCAAGAGAATTATTTTCTCAACACCCAGTGTCGTCCATGTTAGCATGTCCTTTCAAAGTACAACGCTAAATGTTAGCTAAAATAGCTAACATTTAGCCCCAGCAAGCTAGCTAAAACAAAGCTTTCGAGACAAGAAAACTGCTACGTCCATTAAAGACGAGATTACTGACGGCAGCTTTAATTTATTGTGATTAAAAATAAGCGAGTTTCCTAAGATTATAAGAAACTATACAGTAATTGACCTCAGGCCTGTAGTGTCCCTCACTCCGATTCTCCTCCTTGTCCTATTGGACACTTTTTAACAAACAAGTCTCTGGGGTTAAAGGAGTTTCTTGTGTCACGGTGACTGTTCAGAGGTCAGTGATAGTATTTTTATCGTACTTGTTTTTGTTTGTTGACGCTGACGTCCAATCAGTCGATACAAACCAGGACAGTCCCCCAGAGAGACACCAGGGACAGGGACGGCCCCTCAGATACTGAGAATTGAAGTCACTGTAGACTAATGACGTCAGTGAAGGTCAGAAAAACATTTGTTTTTTTCTGCTCTTAACATCCGTCCACATAAGTGTCCTCTGAAAAAAACAACGAGGGTTACATCAGATTTATAAATTTCACAGAAACAGATTAAAGTCAGAAATCTAAGATTTGTTTTTGTCTCACTCGTATCTCCTCAGACGTTCTCCCTCTTCCCGACTCCTTCCTCCAGAAGGTTCCTTCGGATCGGGAGTTGTCCCGGCTGGCGGCTCGGCTCGGCGCTGCGTGGGAGTTGGTGTTGATGGACTTGGGTTTGACCGCGGAGGCGTTGTTTCGCTGTCGGTCTGACCACGCCCACAATGCTCACGGCGCAGCGCTCGCTGGCCTGGTTCAGTGGCGACGACGTGAAGGGAAGGAAGCCACGGTAAAGAGACTGCTAGATTCCCTGCATGCCGCTGATGTCCATCCGTCTGTCCTTCAAGACGCTCTGACAAGTATCCAACAGGATACTACAGGACGCACTGTTGCAGAAGACCAAGTGTCCTACAGGACGTGACAAAAGACCAAGTGTCCTACAGGACGTGACAGAAGACCAAGTGTCCTACAGGAAATGACAGAAGACCAAGTGTCCTACAGGACATGACACAAGACCAAGTGTCCTACAGGAAATGACAGAAGACCAAGTGTCCTACAGGACACAGCAGGACGCTTTGACATGAAAGAAGATCAAGTGTCCTACAGGACGCTCTGTCACAGAAGACCAAGTGTCCTGCTTTTGTCTTACTTTTAGCTGTTTTTAGCTAACATAAGCTCAGCTATGTTTCGGGTAAGAGACACAGACTGTCACAGTAAAAACTTCAAAGCATCAGGAGACATGTTGACATGACATTATGCTGTTCTTAACTGTTTGTCCAAATAAATCATATCAGAATATTTTTACTCTGTGTGTGTTATTATATCATATCATATTATATTAGAGCCTCTGTTTCCCAGGCTGCATCAGTAAAAGCTCTGCAGTAATTCTAGGTTTATGTGTATTGACGCGTTTCGTCCTGTAGGGGGGGTCCTGCTCCTGTGCAGTCACTGACCCAGCTGTAGTTTGCAGCTTTGGCCAGCAGAGGTCAGCAGGCCGTGCTCTCTCTGAGGGTGGACACATTTACAAAGACTTGGAAACATCAACGTATGAACATGAAGATTAAACGTGATGTTATTTTTGTTAATTAACATTATGTAAATTGAAAAAAAATACATACATTACCGGTGTTGTGTGTGTTTAAAAAAGTTTAAAAAAGTTAAAAGATACAAAATGTTCTAAATTCTAAAAATAATACTAAAGTACTGATGACAAAAGTACCAATAGTTTTACAAAATTATTGGGAAAAACCTTTATGAAATGTCAAGTTATAAAAAATATAATTAAAAATCTTGCTACTGATAATTTTGTCACAAAAGTACTGATGTTTCCAAAAAATTGTAATGTTAAGAAAGCACTATATAAAGAAAATGATGAAAGAAAATGTTTAACAAGAAGTACAATTTAAAAGAAATGACTTATGTCACAAAAACAATACTAAAATTCATGTTACCAAATTTTTTTGTAAAAATAAAAAAAAATTGCGACAGCATTTTTTTTCCACATAAAACAAAAAATTCTGTAAACAAAAAAAAGTTTACAAAATATAATTCTGGAACCATACTTTCACATTTGTTTTTAAATTCACGATTATATCCCGATAATTAAAATTCCCTTTTTATAATATTGCATGTCTTCCAAAGAAATCCTGATATATCTTGTATTTTTTATCCACACAAACTGCTGTGATTAACTTGCGTTTATTGATATGTTAACAACAAACCTTCCGATAATGAGCGCATGCTGAGAGAGGGTGAAGATGCTGATGGGGGGGGGGAGGAGGGGGAGGGTCTTAGTCTCGTCTCCATGCAGCCTCCGGAGCTTTAGGGCGGGGCGACACCGCGCAGCAGCAGCAGCAGAAACAGCAGCTCCATCTCTGCTCCGACATCGACCTCCTGCTCGTCTCCAGGCCGCGGCATGGAGCCCGGAGCCCGGCCTGTTTCCTCTGGGTCACCGCGGAGCCGCGCTGTGTGTTGATGCTCGTGCTGATGGAAGATGACGATTAAGATGAAGAAGAGTAGTAGTGAACAAAGCGCAGAGTGTGAGTGAATGTGATGCAGCAGAAAAAGACTCGCCATTGTTTGGATGCGCAGCAGACTGAGAGGAGGAGGAGGAGGAGGGGGAGGAGGAGGAGGGGGAGGCCGACGCTCAGCATGCTATCCCCGGCCCCGCTACTGCTGCTCAGCGCGGCCCTGCTCTGCTGCGTCCAGGTGAGGACACACTGTGTGCGCGTGTGTGTGTGTGTGCGTGCGCGCGCGTGTGTGTGAAGAAGATGCTGCTGCAGGAGGAGGAGGAGGATACGTGTGTGTGTCTTTGTTCAGTCAGAATTGGAGATGAAGAGGATGGTGAACCTCAGTGTGTGTGTGTGTGTGTGTGTGTGCGTGCGCGTGTGTGTGTTGGTGCTGCAGCTCTGACACACTGTGTTGTGGCACTGCAGGTTTGTGTCCTCAGGAAAGTGGGTCACTGTGTGTGTGTGTGTGTGTGTGCAGCGGGAATCTCTCTCTCCACAGCTGCCAGAGATTCACCTGCGCAGGTGTGATGACGTCAGTGCATGCTAAATATTTGATGACGTCATATATATATATATATATATATATATAATACCCACAGTGACATATGTATATGTTAATATATGGAAATTCCCCACTTGTATCCATTCGCATAGTAGATTTGCAGTGTGTGCGTTTCTGTCAGCTGTGGTTCAACATGAGGCTCACGGCTCCCAGTGAAGGCCACTCACATCAGAGTTAAGGGTCATTAACTCTCTTATGACCATGATATTCAGGTTGCCTGGATTTATTCTGAGTTTATGGCTGTAGAATTGTTCAGTGAGTGAGTTCTTTTGCCCCGTTTTCCAAGTTATTCAACCGTTTAGGAATTACGGTACTGAGAAGCTGACGTCACAAACATGTGATGTGCTGGTGAATCTCGTCTGTGAATGGACGGTCGTTCCGCGGAGGTCATGATGTTCTACCGTAATGACAAGTATATGGGTGCAAAGCTCTGTTTCTCT
Organism: Solea solea; assembly: GCF_958295425.1. Lineage (NCBI taxonomy): Eukaryota > Metazoa > Chordata > Actinopteri > Pleuronectiformes > Soleidae > Solea > Solea solea. The sequence continues at coordinate 34,833,326 of NC_081136.1, forward strand.
GCTTTCCGGTATCCATCCGTGCATTCATCTTCCACCGCTTTATCCTCCAGTCCATAGTTTCTGAATTTTTTAGATATGCCAAACGGTCTTGGAGTTACGGTAATGAGAAGTACGAATGCCAAATCCTGTAGGCGAACAGAAGGTTTGAAGGGATCAGTAGTTGCTGTGTTTCATGAAAGTCAGAACTGGGAGTGACGTTCATCATGTTCTAGCTGAGAAATCGGGGGGAAAACATTGAACCAAACGTGTCTATCTTTGAAACGCGAAGCTCATTTCAGGCCCAGTTATTTATCAGTGGCAGCCCATCAATAGAGGGCGCTAGGGCACCGCCCCAACTCTCTCACATGAAGAAGAAGATAGGCATTACATCAAATAATTTCACGAAACCGTGACCATTTAAATAAACAAGCTATACTTTACACAGTCCGTGAGTGACAATGTGTAATCTGCATTAAACTGTAGTTTAAAAATGCTCTCACTCGTTAACGGCGAGTTAACTGTCAAGTATTGACGTTTTTCCGACTGTCGTTATAACAACTATCGTATACAGAAGATAGTTGAACACTTGGGCGCTAAACATTGCTTCAGACGACCGCACACAGATAAACGGAAACGGAAATTCGTTATCAATGCCGTTATTTATACATAAATTCTTACATACATTCTGCAAACAAACTAGAACAAGGAAGTGCTATAATAACGTTCTGAAGTAACAAACTACAACAACTAAGGAACTGACAACTAGCTAACAACATGCCTGACTAGCTTGCTGCTATTACTTCCAACTAGCTATCTTCTAAGTAGCTAACTACTACTAACTCATAATGAACTGACTGTTTAACTTATCCTGACTGACTAGCTTGCTGCTATTACTACTGACTAGCTAACCAACTAACTAGCTAAATTCTAACTAACTAGCTTACTGTAAGTTAGCTACTGACTGACTGACTAGCTTGCTGCTATTACTACCAACTAACTAGAAACTAAACTAATGAGCTAACTAATGCTATAATAGTGTTTTTATTGACAGTGTTCTATATCATAAAGTAAATAACACAAAACGAGCAGCTGTTTCTCTACAGACTTCAGGATTGAGGCAGAAAAGTCTCTGCTGTCGTGTTTGTTTCTGCAACATTGTCAGTCACAAATTTGAATGAGTGATTTCAAACCCCGAAAATCACAACAATAATAGTTTGAATTTACTGACGGAAGAAACAGAGGATCAGCAACTCTGTGCCATTAAAATCACTGATTTTCTCTGTGGACTTTGGTGTGGGAGAGTGAAAGTTTCCAAAGTGACACAAAGTTTAACATCAAAATAAAGTAGTGATTTTATTTTTAGAGTCTGGATTTTATTCTGTGTTTGTGCGTTACTGAATACATTTTCTTCCAGTCACATTTTTACTGAATGACTAAGTTTGATGCTAGATATGACATCACTCCATTATTATAGGGCTTGACACATCCTTGTTGCTATGGTTACACACGCTCTCTCCACACTCACTCACTCACATCACGGCTGGATCTGATATTTTTCAGTTTTTTTAATTTCCTGTTGGTTCATATTAAATCCGTGTTTGTGACGATGTCGTGCAACAGGCTTAACACAATGAGCCGACTGTGATCTCTGCCGGTTGTCATGGTGATTAGTGAGATGATGATTTTTTTTTTTTTTTTACGAGCATGTGAGCTCATTAACCGGAGGCTGAAACTCATCCACATGTGGAAAGAAAAAAAAAAAAATATAAATGAACAGTTTTAGCGACAGAAAACAGCAGCTGTGTTAGAAGCAGGGGCGTAACAACGGGTGGGTAACACGGGCTGTTGTTGGGACCCTGAGCTGAGGAGAAGCCTGATGACGCTTTTCTGTTAATCCGTTCTAGCACGACTCGGCTCGACTCGGTTTGGTATCAGTTTTCCATTACTTCATAGTACTTCCTCGAGGGGCGGAGTCATAGTACGACAGAGCAAAAACTGCTGTGTCGTCGTTTTATACGTGACGCGGACAAAGCAGTTGATTTCGGTGTCCTGAATCATTACAATCACTTAATTAAAAAGATTTGTTCACAGAATCGTTCAAAAATACGTCTGAATGGGTTGCGATTCGGCTCCTGTCAGTGGGCGGGGTTTTTTTGTCGTGCGCTAACGAAGCTCCGAGGCCGTGAGATTCGTCACAGGAGCTCGGGTCATCATGAGGTCGGCCATCTTGAACTTGCCAATGGTGTTTCGTGTCTCTCTCATGTCTCTTGTCATTCAGAGAACGTCGTGTCCACGCTGGTGGACACGCTCGTCCTTCACGACCTGTGTGGACTCATTACGCTTCCTGGCAAACAGTGAAAGGAACTGATGTGTCCAACATGGCAGATGGCCAGCGTGTGGCGCTGTGCCAGCGGGATGAAGAAGGTTAACTTGTGCTAGTTTGGATCGTTAGCTTAAGTACAGAAAACATTATGTAAAACAAGATGTGAACAGTGTTATCCTGGTTAGTGTCGTAGCAGTTAGCTCCACATGCTAAGATTAATGTTGAGAACCTTTTTGATCAGTGTTTGTTTCCTGTTTAAGTTAAAAGTTTTGTCTCCTGTGTGTTAGCCTCAGGCTCTTTCACTCTGTGTGTGTGTGTGTGTGTGGATAAGACGCCATTGTTGCTGCTGTCACTGAGGCGGTGGGAGGTGAAGAGAGGAGGTGCTCTGTCTTTGTATAGTTTGATAGGATGCCTGAGGAGGTGGAGTGTGGAGTTGGAGGAGGTGGACATAGCTGACCTCAGCGTGTTTATCTTTAATTTTCACAGTTTCTACTAATTAAAGTTGGGTGGTTTTGCTCCTGTTTGTTCAGAAAATGCTGTAACTGCAGTGTCTGCTTCCTCATTAAACCCCAGTTACTTTTCTTTCTACACAACACTGACTTTTGTCCATTCTGCAGAATCACAGAGTATTTGAGGCGGATACTTTTTCAGTTTATCATTGTTTTTATTCTGTGTTTTTAATTGTGTATCTGTGTTATTTGTGTTTTTATGTGATGCTGTCTAGCTTGGTCAAGCCTCACCCTTAGGAAAACATGTTTTTAATCTCAATGGTATTTAATAGTACAGTTATTATGTTGTTATGTTATGCTAGTTAGTTAGTAAGTTAGTTGGTAGTTATTGCAGCAAGCTAGTCAGTCAGGTTGTTAGCTATTACAGTCAGTTCATTAGTAGTTTACTTAGCTAGTTAGTAGTTAGCTACTTAGCTAGAAGTTAGCTAGTTAGTAGTATTAGCACCAAGCTAGTCAGTTAGGTTGTTAGCTAGTTAGTTCATTAGTAGTTGTAGTTTGTTACTTATGTATTTTAATAGTTAGGAGTGAGTGAGCTACTGTCTACAGTGTTTTGTTTGTGACCAAAGTGTCTATTTTAGCAGCAGAACAGAGGGGGAGGAGCTGGGGGCGGATTGTTGTTGTTGTTTTTCATCAGTCTCATTCACAGTCTGATGGACTGTGGACGTCCTCACCCCCTCACCCCCCTCATCCTCTCACCCCCCCTTCCTCCTCCTCCACAGAGCAAACAAAAACTCTGAGGTTTGCATGATTGTGTTGGCAGCTGCCTGAGGACGCCGCCTCCTGACCCCGCCCCCCCGCATTCATTCACAGGGTCACATTCTCCTTTCATTCATTCAGTCATTCACCAGCTCTCGCTCTCTCACTATGTGTGTGTGTGTGTGTGTGTGTGTGTGTGTGTGTGTGTTTGTGTGTGAGATCAATTTTCCAGCTGATGTGAATCAGCGTCCGTTAACCTTCAGTTTCTCTGCTCCGCTGCATCTCCATGGTAACAGTGGACTCAGACAGACATAATGAGTGTCCTCCTAAATGTGTCTCTGCTTTCATCTCGGTTACCTTGGTGACAGCAAAGCAGCATGGATCCTTTTCTTCAAACAAGGGTGAGAGAGAGAGGGAGGGAAAGAGACAGAGAGAGCGAGAGAGAGAGAGATTTAATGTATACGAGACATAAAACTCTCTTCCACACACAGCTATAGTGTTTACAGTTTATGTGAAGATGATTCACATGTTGATATAAACACTCAAATCTACATTAATACAAACCTAAAGCAGAGGAAACTGTTTGCCTAGCTTAGCACAACAAACAAAATCAAAGGGAGCTGTTAGGTTGTCTTAGCACAAAGACTGAACGCAGAGGGAAACATTAGCTTAGCATAGCACAAGGACTGAAAGCAGAGGGGAAACATTAGCATAGCATAGCACAAAGACTGAAAGCAGAGGTAAACATTAGCCTAGCATAGCACAAGGACTGAAAGCAAACGAAACATTAGCCTAACTTAGCACAAAGGCTGAGAGCAAAGGGATATATTAGCCTAGCTTAGCACAAGGACTGAAATCAGAGGGAAATATTAGCTTAGCTTAGCACAAAGGCTGAAAGCAGAGGGAAACATTAGCCTAGCTTAGCACAGAGGCTGAAAATAGAGGGAAACATTAGCCTAACTTAGCACAAAGACTGAAAAAGGGAACCATTAGCCTAGCATCATAAAGAAAGAAAAATATCCAGGTCTCATTTAAAGATAAACTGACCTCCTGGTTTATGATTGACATGTGACTGTTTGTTTGACTTACGTTTGTCCCTGTGTCTTCTCAGACGTCATCGTCCTTCCTCGTGTCGCTCAGCGACGGCGGTTTGATCACCGCGTCTCTGGAGCGCTCCGACCTGCAGGACAACGTCACAGCGTACGGCGCTCAGCTCTCAGGAGAACCTCGACTCATAAGGGTGGAGTTCGCGAACACGAGCGAGCCGCTGCTCATCAACACGTCCTTTCATGGTCTGTGTTACAGCGTGGGACTGGTCCTGAGACGAGGACAGACGTGGTCCAGGCCCACAAAGACTGTACCTGTCCTAACAAGTGAGGGACAGAGAGTGCTTCTCGTATAGTATATATAGATGAAGATATATATACTGTATATAGATGTTAATTTTCAGTTCAGATGTTTGCTTTTTAATTTGAGGGTTTGTTGTCTCGTCTCCTCAGAGCCACTTCCTGTCGTCAGTGTCCAGATCTCAGACTATAAAGAGTCTCCAGAGACGGGTGTCGTGTTTGAGATCGAGTCTCCGACAGGAAACGTCTTCAGCAGAGTCAACATCAGCTTCACTGAAGGACAAGAGCGACGATGGATGCTCTACAAAGGTCCAAATCTGAACCATATCAACGACTTTATCAGCAAACGTTTCACGTCTTTCACATGAAAGAAAGAAAGAAATCCTCTTTTTACAGTTTAATTTGTTTTACTGTGAAAGTGGTTGACTTCCGGTTTTGCGTGGTTGCAGATTTCTTCAAAGGGAAGACAGTTTTCAAACACTGGTTACCGGGCGTCTGTTACCGGAACATCACGTTCCAGCTGATCTCCGAGGCGACCGTGTTCCAGACGCCGCTGGTGACGCACAGTGACATCACACACTCACCTGTGAACCACAGGACAGGTGAGATCATCTGAAAACCACAGGAAAACAAAGTCAGTGAAACTACATTACAAAATATGATTCAAAAAAGTCAGAATTCCAAGATTTTAAGCGAGAATTCTAAGATTTAAAAAGTCAGAATTCTGAGACAAAAGTCAGAATTTTGAGATTAAAAAAAGTCAGAGTTCAGACATTAATCCCAGAAGTCTGAATTCTGGTCCTAATCCTTTTCCATACGATCTAGAAACGTTTTTTTTTAATGTTTCTGTCTTGATCCTCTGCAGTGCCCCTCCCCCCACTCAACATTTCCCATAAAATCGTCCACCTGAGCCAGAGGGCGGAGCCAGATGAAGCGTCCGACATCAGTCCTCCTGATGGGAACCAGGAAAGTGGCCGTGCTTTTCGTCGCGCCCGGGACGTCCCTCTGATGGAGGAGCAGGAGGAGGAGACCGCCTCAGAGGAAGCGGTGGGCGTGTCCACTCAGGTTCCCTTTAATGTGTCAGGAACCTCCCCCGTCTTCCTGAACGCCAACCACACGATGGAGGCGGAGCCTCGGCGGTACTGGCTGGATCCGACCGAGACGACTCCCGCCGATGCGGCGGACGAGGAGTTTGTCAACGCCGTGGTGTCGGAGTACGAAGACTCCAACGAGCCGGGGTCGGCCATGGGCGTGCCCTCTGACCCCGCCGTCCTGCCCACCAAGCTCCCGCCCGTTCTGCTGGAGCTGCGCTGGCTGCCGCCGAGACCGCCCACCAGCTATGACGGCTTCAACGTCTACATCTACAGAGACGGTAAAGACACAGAGACAGAGAGGACACGAGGACAATCTTTATCTTTTTAGCTATCTATAAAGAAAACAACAATAAACATAGAAATAATAGAGGAAATAAAGAGTTGAAATAAAATTATTTTGGTAATTTTAGATATGTTTGATTATATAATACATAATTTACTTCATATATATAAAGTATTTTGTTGATACAAACTAAATCAGTCAATACCAGATAAACTTATGTTGTTTTAAAAATAGAATCAATAATTGTGTAAATAATTAAAAAAAAACAGGGAAAAAATTTCCACGTGTAAAATAATTTTGATTATATGATACATTATTCTTTATATATATGTACAGGTATATACACAAAATGTCTTTTAATAGAATTTTGATATATATGCATATGTGTATATGAAATTATTTTCATTATATATTCAATTCTGATATATATATATATATATATATATATATATACATAATTTTGATCATATATGAAATTCTGTGTACATACTGTATATAAAAGTTATTTCCATTATAAATAAAACTGATATTATGATACATTTTTATTATTTGATGACATAAAATGTGTCCACTTGTAAAATAATTCTGATTATATAATAACAATTAATAACGTTTTATATATATATATAAAAATTGGTATAAATTTACACGTAGGTCTAATAGTGTGTGTGTATGTGTGTCTCTGTTGCCTAGGTAACTCCACAGAGACGGCCACTGTGGACGAAAACACTCACGAGTTTTTCACCGAGCTCACAGAGTCGGGGACGTACCGCGTCCACGTGTCCACGCTGAGCTTGGCTGGAGACTGCGAGACGAGGGAGAGCGTCTCCGACACCAGCTTCACCTTCTACCTCAGTACGATCTTCAATATGGATCGTCGTCGTCAGTCTGCTCATTATGGTCTGTTTGACTGAACCCGTGTCTCCGGTGTCTCTGGTTCCAGGTCCCGTTGGTGAGCTGCTGGAGGAGCTGCAGGAGCGTCCTCAGGGCGTCAGCGTCCGTCTGCTGGACTCCAGCACGGCCGCCGTCTCCTGGACGTCGTCGTCCGAGGACCACAACGGCAGCGTGGTGTCGGTGGTTTCCACGACGTGTCTGAAGCCGAGTCTGAGTCAGAGGATGGAGACGACCTTCTGCGGCGAGGTCAGCTCCTCCTCCACCGTCGCGCTCTGCGTCTTTTCTCTGTTTACATCAACACGAGGCACAAAATATTCTTAAAACATGACTTAAAGCTGTTATAAGCATTAACTAACCCTTAATTAATGTCATTCAGGTTATTCATTACTACATTATATAAAGTTACTGTTAATAAAACCTTTAACTAAGTGTAAATGTCTTTAGTTCACGTCAATTAAAGGTTTTCTGTGTCTGTTAAGTTGAAAATTAGTTTTCCTTAAGTGACACTGCTTACATAGAACCTTATGGAGATTGTATAAATAAATGAGGAGCGATAATTGAGATCAAATATGCTTAATTGTAGCCATTATACGTTAATGACACTTAAGGGAAAACAAACACAGAAACCTTTATTGTTTCAATGTATAGTTGAAAATGTGTTTTCCCTTAAATGAACCCTTAGGTAGACCCTTATGAGTAAGTCATTGTTTAATATTTAGTGCATAATTTAACATTTATTAAAGGTTTCTCTGTCTGTTAAGTTGAAACTTGTTTTCCCTTAAGTGACACAATTATGCACTTAATAATTACCTAACTATAATTACGCACATTTTTACCTTTATTAATGCAAATTATAAAGTGTAAAAAAAAAAATCCCTTAGCTATGACTTCATAAGTGTATGGGAGCATGGAAATAAGTTAATTACTGAACTATAACTAAGCATTTATTAACCTTATAACCCTTATTGGTTAATAAATAGTGAAGTAAATCTTATTTGATGTGCAGTTAACCGTTATTACTGCGTTAACTGACGCTAACGCGTGATGTTTTCTGACGTCTCTGCAGGAAAACACGACCAGTGACATCATCAGTAACCTGACGCCCGGCGCTCAGTACAGAGTGACCGTCTTCCACACCAACGGTCCTCTGATCAGTCCTCCGTCCGAGCCCGTCATCATCGACATAGGTGATTATCTCACGTTCTCATCGTGTGTGACCTCGGAGTCCTCCGCGGACTCACGCGTCCTCCGTGGACTCACAGGTCCTCCGTGGACTCACAGGTCCTCAGTGGACTCACGCGTCCTCTCGTGTCCCCCGTGTCAGAGCCCACAGGCGTCCGGGAGCTCGCCGTTTACCCTCTGAGTCCGACGGCGGTGATCCTGAGCTGGCAGCGTCCGTACCACGTGGCCTTCAGGAAGTACGTCCTGCAGACCTTCTTCTTCAACCCCGTCACGCTGGCGTCCGAGTGGACGACGTACTACGAGATCGCCGCCACCGCCTCCATCATCGCCTCTGTGGTAACAGCTTTACCCTTAACTTTAAAGACAGGGAGCAAAATACCCTGCAAAACAACACAACAAAGAGACAGAAGATTACCACACAGACATGTCCTCAAAGAGACCACAGAGAGACACATGAACATCTATAAAGAGACAAAATGACCTTAAAGAGTCAGGATATGTCCAACAAAAATGATCACAAAAAGACACAGACATGACAACAAATAGAGAGGACATGACATTAAAGAGATAAAATGATCACAAAAAGACACAAAAAGACTCAGAAAATGACCAAAAGAAAGAGACAAAAACAAAAACAAATGTCCACAAACTGCAACGCTGAGCGTGTCTTTGTCTCTCGTCTGTCAGAGGGTGACTGACCTGCTGCCAGCCTGGTATTATAACTTCCGTGTTTCCATGGTAACGTGGGGCGATCCTCCGCTGAACTGCTGCGACAGCTCCACTGTGAGCTTCGTTACAGGTGACGACCAACAGCGACAATAACAATACTCACATTCAGAAGTCTTCACTGACATTAATCTGAACTGTCTGTCTGCCTGTCTGTCTGCAGCTCCAGAGGCTCCTCACGTCTCGTCTGTAGATTACTCTCACGGCGTTCTGTACGTGCGCTGGACGTACGGCGAGCTGTTCATCGACCTGTCTCACTCCAGGATGATGCACTGGCAGGTGGTCGCTGTCGGCAAGAAAGGACCAGAGAAGATCTATTCTGTGGACGTGAGTCACTCACTCACTCACTCATTCATTCATGTGTTCACTCAGTGATAATTAAAGCTGTTTAAGCTCACTGTGTGTGTGTGTGTGTGTCAGGTGACCCGGAACATGATGAGGGCGAGTCTTCCTCTTCCTCCTGGAGACATTTATAATCTGACAGTGACGGCGTTTACTGAACGAAGCAGGAACACGTCGTCACCGAGGATCATCAAGCTGGGTAACGCACGTATACTGTATATATATGCTGTATATATATGTATATACACATATATATGTATATATATGTATATATATATACAAGTATTGTGGGCTACATACATATATATATATATATATGTATATAAAATTCTAAACTTAACGACATCCTCAGAAATGAGGTTCTGCCTCAATACAAATACAAGAACACACGCACACACACACACACACACACTCTGAGCTCAACTCATTATTTTGTTTCGCTGCGTTTCCTTTTTCAGAACCGGCTCCGCCCACGTCGCTGTTCGCCATCAACGCCACGCACTCGTCCGTGACGCTGCTGTGGAGCGAGGAGGGCGTGGTCGACTATTACCAGGTCACGTGTCGTGCGAGCAGAGCGGGGAACGAGCTGAAGGTGAAGCGTGTGACGGGCCGCGGCGGCCTCTGCTCGCAACCCTTTATTTATTTAAAGTTTGTTCAAATGTTCCTGTTTTTACTCTCTGCTGAGTCAGTGTTAAAGGTTTAACTTTCACTTCCTGTTCCTGTGAAGACGACTCGGGTCCTCGGGTGATCTCTCTCTCTCCCTCTCTCTCTCTCTCTCCTGTGCAGTCGTGTTGTCAGGGCGTTGTCACGGCAGCAGCAGCAGCAGCAGCTTCTCTCCTCTCCTCTGTTTCTGTTGTTGTTTTTGTTTTCTCTTGTTTTGACGCGTCCCCGTCTCTTATCCCGTCCAGACGCGTGAACCTCAGACGGTGACCTCGCACGTCGTGACCATCGTCGGTTTGGCGCCGTCGTCCAAGTACAACTGCAGCGTCACCAGCTTCAGCTACAGCACGCCGAGCCGCGCCGCTCACATCAGCATCAGCACTGTGGGTAGGTGGCGCTCTTCTGCACACTCACGTTGTCACGACGACGCCAGCGTTAACATAATATATATGTTAGTTGTACTGTTACGATACAACATTTTTCTTTAGTGATTAACCAGTAAATGTGTATTTTTTGACTGCAGTAGCTGGTGTTTGACCACAGGGGGCAGTAGATGCTCTGATTTTTATATATAATTTCAACACTTTACCTGAATCAACAAATAACACCAACTATGTCCTGGTTTACACCTGGAAAAAAGTATTGTAGGGCTACACATGCTAGTAGCACGCATGCTAACAGAGCCTCCATACAGAGCAGTGAGCGGCGGCGTCACGTGACGGCTAAAATGGACGACGCTAACGTAGACATTTACTCAGTTTAGAGGTTGTTTCTTGTTCCGTTTATGAGGTTTTATAAAACATGAAAACATACTGCACGTCAGCTGATGTACACGAGAGTCTCTGATTGGTCCTCGTCCCTCGTTGTCACTGCAGCTAAAGAGATGAACCCCAGCGTGGCGGCCATCTCAGCTCTGGCCGTCCTCAGCGTGCTGCTCGTCAGTCTGCTCGTCCTCTTCCTGCTCGTCCTGCGCAAGAAGCACATGCAGATGACCAGGTACGGAAAACACACGTCGTCTTCATCATCATCAACATCGTAAACATCGTAAACATCGTAAACATCAACATAAACATCGTAAATATCATCAGAAACACTGTATCCCAACTTTTATCTGCTAATCTCTGGTCAAAACAGCTGCTTTATATTTATAAGTGATCAGACACAAACAACTTCCTGTTTCCTGTCCTGACTTCCTGTCGAGACAATTTAAGGGAATTTTAGATAAAATAACGTATTTCATTAACACAGCGACAACAACTGTCGCAAAAACAATAGCGCTAACAGGAAGTAGCAGCACTTTGGCAAATGTGCTGGACAAATCGTGTTTCCGGTACAAACCGGGTAGGGACATGGCTTCCTGTTTTTACCGATTTGACTTCCTGTTTTTACCGATTTGACTTCATAACTCGATCCACACTTTGGTTTTCATCCAAATAAATCTACATAAATTAATGTGCGAAGTGCAGCTACTTCCTGTCACAGTTTCAGAGATTTAGGATAAAATAACGTGACATTACAAGAGGCTATTTTTATAAAATTACCCACAAAAGAGGAAGTAGCTGCACTTCACCGGTCTGACTTCCTGTTTACTACACTGTTTATTTAACCAAACAACAACAAGTCATGTGACATGTTTTTGTCTCTTTCAGAGAATGCGGCGCCGAAACGTTTGTCAACTTTGCGTCGTTCGAGAGAGACGGGAAACTTCCGTACAACTGGTACGACCTTTGACCTTTGACCTTTTTGTTCTCGTCTTCACTGAAACATTTGTCTGAGAAATTGAGTTTTTTTTTTCTTTCTTTTTTCTCTCTCTAATGTTTTTTTCTCAACAACCTCAGAATTGAAAAGAATCAATCGGAGGCAGATTAGCATGTAGGGGGAGATTAAGGAGGGAGATTATGGATTCGGACAGCTAGTTCGCTTTAAGCAGCGACAGACTCCGCCTCCTGATTTGATTGGACCAGCTGAAATCTCAGATTAAAAGACAATCATTGCTTTTAGCCTCAGTTGTGCTAAATTACTTCAAAAGAAGAAAAAAATTTATTTGAGTCATTTTTTTTTGTTTTATTGCTTCTTTTTTTTTTAAAGTTTTTAAATGGAAGCAGAGTAAATCCGTGAAACACGTGTGAATCAGACCCGGGTTCACGACGAGCTCTCAGATTAATATAACGGCTGAAAGACGGTCAGTTAAGGCAGAACCTCAGCTTCCATCTGCTCTTGTATTTGACCTCCATCACTAATTGCACATGTCCATCAGAGTGTTGTCTTTTACTGTGACGGTGGTTGTGTTTATGCTTTGACTGTGCATGAGGACAGGACCCGGAGACGCCGGCGTCTCACTGATGCAGAGGACCTTGAACAAACTAACAACAAAGTTCTACACGCGTCAAGATTTAATCTGGAAAATCTCAGAAAGGTTCAATGTTTCAGGTGCAAAAATATGTCGTTGTCCTGTCAGATCCTGATTCTGGATCCTTGTCTTTATTTATACCCTAAAAATACACATTTTGTAGGTTTATTTATACGCAGTTGACGCACAACTGTTCATATAAAAGTATAAAATGTAAATAAATATAGGACAATCAAGAACTTGGTTGAATGAAAACAAAAAACCTACTATTCAGTACTGGATTAGATCACAGAACCCGGTGTACCTCAAGGCTGGATTCTGGATCCTTTGCTTTTCTTTATTTATACTCTGAACTTGTAGGTTTTTTTACATGCAGATGACGCACAACTGTTCATATAAAAGTATAAAATGTAAAAAAAATGTATTGCTTAATTTCTATTTCAGATGGAAAATCAAGAACTTTGTTGAATGAAAACAGAAAAACTGCAATTGGACTGAATTCAGACTCACTTCAGTCTGTACTAAAACAAAAATTTGAGGATTAGATTTGACTGGATTTTTGTAACACAAACCTTTATCTGCATCAGTGAGTCACAACAACACACGTTCATGAGATCAATAAATTATTTGACGTCGCCACCGCGATAACAAACAAAGCTTTTTTGTGACCATCAGTTCTTGATTAGATCACAGACCCCGGTGTACCTCAAGGCTGGATTCTGGATCTGTTTCTTTTCTTCAAACTCTCAAATTCAAACTCTGAATTTACACATTTTGTAGGTTCATTTATACGCAGATGATGCACAACTATTCATATAAAAGTAAACAAATATATTTTAGTAACTTCTAATTTTTATTTCAGACAAACAATCAAGATAATAAAAAACAACATTTAGACTGAAATCAGACCCCAGTCTGTTTTAAAACAAAAATCGAGGATTAGCTTTGACTGGATTTTCATAACGCACACATTTATCTGCATCAGTGAGTCACAACAACACATGTTCATGAGATCATTAGGTTCTTTACGGTGGCCAACGCTTGGGTTTGACATCGCCAACCGCGTAACAAACCGTGGACTGTTCGTATAGAATTACGGGTCCTGCCTGAGTGTTTCATTGTGGGCCGGGCCAAGCCGGGCTGGGCTGGGCTGGGTGGACACAATGATGTCACAGACTCAGGATTGAGGTTGTTTAAGTGAGACAGAGCAGCCATTGACGTCCAGCGGCGAACAGACTCCTGTTGTCCCCCTGAGAGACAACGGGACACTTTCTGAGCGGCTGCATGATGCATTAACTCTGTGTTCAGCACTAATGTGCCTCTTTACTAATGGAACACCATGTTCTGTCCCCCAACCTATCGCCCCCTGGTGTGTGTTTTCTTTATTTATTTTTTTTCCTTGTTTGTGTTTTTATTTTCTGTTTTGACCCCCCTTCAGGCGAAGAAGCCTCTTTGCCTTCCTTACCCTACTGCCATCCTGCCTTTGGACTGACTATCTTTTGGCTTTTTATATTAATCCTTGGTAAGTAAGCACCTGCTGGCCAGAACCACTGCACCTCCGGGGCATGACTCAGCAGAGCCACAGCCAACAGTGTTGATCAGAGACAGAGTTTCAGGCTCCATTTGAACCAAAGCTGATACGTTAGTTTTAGGCCAATACGTCACATCTAGAACCAGAACTCAACAGGTCTGAGTTTAGTCCGGATTCTTCTGGTTTTTCCCAAATCCCTTGAAAAGACCAAAACCTTTTTTTTTTTTAATCAAGCTCACTGTTCATTTCTGGGTTTTATTGGTTTTTTCCTCTCCATGTTTGTATATAATATCAATCGTACTCTCATGTATTTACTACTCGTGTATTTTGTTGCAGATGATACTCTTCTATATTCTATTTTTGGTTTGTTTCAGTCACAAAAAGTGGCCAAACGTCATGGTAACAGCTTAAAAAATAAGGTTATAAAAAATATGGAACTTGTTCTAATAAATGTTAAAAAAATAAATACTATACTTATATCTTGCTTCTAAACATAATTATATATATATATATATTTTAAATATAGTTATTAATCAAGTCAAATAGTTCTTTTGTTAGATGCAGATCATTTTGTCAATAACATGAAACAACAACGGCCCTAAATATGAGCCGTGTGGAACACCAGATTTAAAGAACAATTTTTAATTCACTTTATTGTTTAGCGACTGAGACAAAATTAACTTTTAGTCATTTAACATTTTTTAATGTTTTGATTTTATATTTTCAGTTACAGAAACATAGTTATTTACAGATTTTCTTGTTGGTCTGAGTCTGAACATGGGATTTGAGAAAACCAGAATTATACTTAAAAACTAACTCTTACACTTAAATTCCAGTCTTATTCTGAAGGGAACAGGAAGTCTTGTCGAACCTTGTCTCGTCAACGCTGTGTCTGTGGGTCAAGCTTGTAAAAGTTACAATCGGCATGTCCCTTTTAACGTGTGCGCGATGTAGCATGGCGCTAACTGACGATGCTAACCATGGCTTTGGGGGGTGTCGTGCATGCCGTCGTGTGTCTTTGTCGCCGTAGCAGTGAGACTGTGTTAGCGCCCGTAGAACAGTTCAATGTGCGTGTTCTGTATGTTTTACGATGCATGTGTCACAGAGTTTAAATCAGATTATATTTAAATACAGAAGCATGACGTGTTCAGTGTAAATAGATGTAAATAGCGGCATGTTACATGTTTTAGATGACATTGCTTATTGTAGAAAAAAATGTAGATTATGTTAATTATTTTTTAGTTTTAGTGACATGGTGAGTTTTCTGAGGTTAGAAGGATGCATGGGGAGCCAATGCTGCCACTATTACAATGAATATTTTAAAGGAATATTTCAATGTGTGATGGGAAGAAGATATTTAATACAAATATATATACATATATGTATATTAACTTAAAAAATACACAAATTGATATACTGAAATTATATTATTTCATTTTAATGTTGGCAGACTTGTCCCCACATTTAATAAACTTACTATTAAGTTTGCTTTACTATTATTATCATTATTATTATTCTCAAAATCATTTTTCAAGTTTAATAATTCAAGTCTTGTTTAGTCCGCAAATTTGATATAAAATACAGATTTTTGTTAGGAATTTATATCATTATTAAAGAGTAAAATATAGTAATAAATTATAGTTATTTATGATTACATTTTATAATAATTTATAATCACAAGGATTATTTCTGTATTTTATAGGAGCAAGACAGCTTTAAAGAAACGGAAGCTTACAAGGTAACACAAACTAAACAACAACAATGTGTGTTTGTGGCCGTCATCATTCTGTGTTTTTATTCATTCATTTATTTATTTATTTATTTATTTATGTGTTTGTGTGTCTGTGCATGCGTGTGTGCTGCCATAACGCTAATTCAGCCAGAAAACGCCAGAAAAAGTATTTCAATTTAAGATGAGAAGAAACTGAAGCGGAGAGAAAAACGGAAATGAGACAAAAACGTGGATAAACGTGTAAATAGAAAAATGTAAAATATAGAAATGTAGAAATATGTTAACGTGGTTAAAGTTAATACTGATGTGCAAAATGTTGTTGTTTTTTTAGCCAATCCTGTTTCCAGTTTGGTCTCCTGATAAAATTATAAAATCGAGGGTCATCGATATTTGATTATTCGCTTGATTATAAAAAGTTGTCTAGTTATTGCGTTATATATTAAAGATACAAAACAAATGTTTTATCAGTGTTTGCGTTTATAAAAACAAACCTTTCTACTCCAATTGTGACCACATTTGTTTTACCAGGGTATTTGAATGCTAAACACGCTATGAACCCTGCATTGCTGTTACTTTTAGCTCTAAATTTAGAATATTCGACGAAAAATACCATTCAATATTGTATTTTATTTTATTTCTTTCAACCCATGAATGTCATATTTTTATTCTTCCTCTGATTTTTTATTCATTCTGTGAATGTGAAGTGTAAAAAGTGTTTTTTTTTTTACTTTCATTTTTACAGACCAATTTTTGACTTCTGTCCATTTTATTTTATTATTATTATCATTATTGTTATTATTATTTGTTTGTAGTCTGGTGCAGCTCGATGACTTTGACGCCTACTTCAAAGAAATGGGCAAAGACTCGGCGTATAAGTTCTCGCTGCAGTTTGAGGTGAGTTCACTTGAATACGATTGTTACATTTTTACTAATTTTGAACAAGATATGAATCATAAAAAACTTTTTTGCTTGTAATATCATTTTTTTTTTTTTTAAAGAAACGTAATTATTGTCCTTATTGAATTTTGTCATGTGACGTAAACTGAACATTTATTTGATTGTGATTATTTTATTGATATATAAGATGTTGATTGTTATTGTCAGGAGCTGAAAAGCATCGGCCTGGATCTGTCCCACGACGCAGCAGATCTGCCCGTCAACCGACCCAAGAACAGATACACCAACATCCTCCCATGTGAGTCACACTTTTATTTAATCATTAAATATTAACTTGATTCTTAATAACCGATTCCTGGTTTACAGAAACATCTGTATGACAGACTAATTCAGTTAAAGCTGTAAGCGGTATTGTGTGGGCCCTCGCAGCCACTGCCCCTGTGGAAAGTGCAAAGTTTTGTACAGATCCGTCAATGTACAGCAAAGTTACCGGGCACTTCCTGTTTCGGAAGAACTACTTCCTGTTTGGAGGTCATGGCTTGCAGACGCGTTCAAGGCGGGTCTCTGGTCTCACATACCAAGTTTCGAGCAGATCAGTCAATGTACGGCGATATATATGTATAGCTGCAGTGTATTTGTCTTAAAACTACGATTCTTTTCTCCAGACGACTTCAGTCGTGTCAAATTGATCTCGATGCACAACGACGAAGGTTCCGATTACATCAATGCTAACTACATTCCCGTGAGTACACTTGACATAAAACTTGTTTTTCTGTCGTAAACATGTCCTCTGTCTTTTTGTAATTATTGTGGGTTTTTTTTTTCCGATGTTCAGGGATACAAACACGCTAAAGAATACATCGCCACTCAGGGTCCGCTTCCCGAAACTCGCAACGACTTCTGGAAGATGGTCCTGCAGCAGAAGTCTCCAATCATCGTTATGCTAACGCAGTGTAACGAGCGTCGGAGGGTCAGTCTCAGTCTCACGTCAATTTGTACGAAACTAATTTATCTTGACGTTGAACCAACAAGTTGCTTTGTTTTCAGGTGAAGTGCGACCACTACTGGCCGTTTACGGACGAGCCCTACATGTACGGAGAGATCAGCGTGGAGATGCTCTCAGAAACCGAGTCTCCTGAGTGGATCATCAGGAAGTTCAGACTGGGATACGTGAGTTTACCAACCTGAGGGGCGGGGCCTGACTGGATTTTTTTTTTTTCACCTTACAACCCTGATATGTTTACGATATTTGACACCTTACTACACTGACATGTTTACGATATTTGACGCCTTACTAAAACGACTTGTTTACGACGTTTTTGACACCTTACTACACTGACTTGTTTACGATGTTTTTGACACCTTACTACACTGACTTGTTTACGATGTTTTTCACACCTTACTACACTGACTTGTTTACGATGTTTTTCACACCTTACTACACTGACTTGTTTACGATGTTTTTCACACCTTACTACACTGACTTGTTTATGTTTTTCACACCTTACTACACTGACTTGTTTACGATGTTTTTGACACCTTACTACACTGACTTGTTTACAATGTTTTTGACACCTTACTACACTGACTTGTTTCTGATGTTTCTGACACCTTACTACACTGACTTGTTTACGACGTTTTTCACACCTTACTACACTGACTTGTTTACGATGTTTTTCACACCTTACTACACTGACTTGTTTACAACGTCTTTAACACCTTAATACCCTGACTCAGAATGAGTTCAAAGTCAAATATAAGACTAAAGAACCTCTCATTCATTACATAATGTCTCTGTCGCCTCCTACAGGCTGATGAGAGTCAGGACATCCTCCACCTGAACTACACCTCGTGGCCGGATCACGGTGTGCCCACGGTGAACGCCATCGAGAGCATCCTGCAGTTTGTCCATATCGTCCGTCAACAGGCGAACAGGACCAAAGACCCGATCATCGTCCACTGCAGGTCAGGCCACGCCCACTCATTCAATTTCATTCTGCACTGTAAAAATCTTCATGGTTCAGTCTGAAAAATCGGAGACATTTGGTGAAAATGATCGGAAGTGTCACAAATGTGGTTTTGTGAACAGGAAATTAAGCGGCTCCTTGTTTTTGTCGGACAGAATCTGAAGTGTCTCGTCTAAAAGACTCTAAAGTCACCGAGCAGGAAATCACAGCAATAAAAGCTCAATTAAACTGATGATGTCATGTCCATTATGTCGTATATTCTGGTCTGGTTGTGGTTGTTACGGTAATTGAGTCTGATAATGTGTGTGTGTGTCAGTGCTGGAGTGGGCAGGACCGGGACCTTCATCGCTCTGGATCGTCTCATGCAGCACATCAGAGAACACGAGTTCGCAGACATCCTGGGGATGGTTTCCGAGATGAGGTCACACCGTCTGTCCATGGTCCAGACTGAGGTGAGGATTCGCTGAGTCATGGTCTGCAACCGCATCAGCGATCAATAAATTAAAAAAAAAATTATGAACGACAGCGTCACGAGGAACATCACGAGGAAACATCTGCAGAACGTAGGCGTAGGCTGTTAAAGGTTAATTAAGGAGGAAAAATTTCCATAATTAGCTAAGATTTTTAAATAATTTTTATTAAGGAATGTCTTTGTTTTCATCAAAACACTTTTTGTGTTGCATCATTCGATTATTTATTAAGTTTTACGAGTAAACACAAACATTTCTATCTTTGTCCCAGTGCTAATTATCATTCGCAGAATCTCAAAATCTATTCTTTTTTTACACAATTTGATAATATGATTTGATAAGATATATATATATATATATATATATATGTATATATATATATATATATATATATATATATATGATTTGATAACCTAAAAACCTGCAAACAAAAATTTCATGATACAGGTAAAATACTTAACCAGAAATGTTCCACTCTTTCTCTTCCGTAATAAGGATAGAGGGCACTGTTTTCTTTTCGTCTCAGTCCCACCGTTGTTTGGTTTTCGCGCCATCAAAATACCAAATCTAAAGCTAATGTTGCGTTCCTTTTTGTAGTCGGAATTGAGAATTCCAAGATGGACGTTCCAAGATGGCTGCCGCAAAACAAACTCTGCTACTTTTACTGTTTATTCGTATTTGTCTCACAGTAAATCAGTCCGATCGTACCGATTAATTTTTATTCGTAGACGTGTTGCTCTGCTGTTTGCGTGAAATATCACGTAGGGGTCATTATCAACTGGTATTGCAAGATACGTTAGCATTCATGTTTTTTCCCCCCCAACTTTTCATCCCTGACATCCCTCCCAGCTCCGACTTCCGATGTAAATGGAACACAGAATATTATTGTATATATTGAAAAAAATTGTGTATCACACAATGATGCTAATTTTAACGAGCAAGAAAGTTACGTCACGCATTCACACAAAATGTGAAGTTAGACGACACAGAATTGCGAATTTTGTGTCACTCCATTGTCTTCAAATAACAGAAATAGAAACAAATTTCAATTGTATTTCTTTTTAACTCTCGTGTGTGAGGACACTCAGGTCATGACCTCACCTGCGTCGCTCGTGTGACACCGGACGTTTAACCCGATGTTGCGTTCACGTCCCGCAGGAACAATACGTGTTCATCCATCAGTGCGTCCTGTTGATGTGGCAGAAGAAGAAGCAGCAATCCATCACCTCTGACTTCATCTACGAGAACGCCAGCAAGACATAATGACACGTGAGTCACCCTGTTTAAATCCATCGCCTTCAATTCTAACTTCAATTCTATCAATCGTGTCTTTACCGCCCTGTGCTTCGTCTCACAGGCCGTGGACACGTCCACTCTCCATAGATAGCTTCAGGCATCCATTCTCTGCCGAGGAAGAAGAGGAAGTTCTTCATCATCAGAATCAAGAAACAAACCACCGAACATCAACCACATGAGCAAATTTAAAAAAAGAAGAAAAATCTTTGTTTTGGTTTGAATTGGTTTAAAAAGCCTGACATGGACCAAGGAGCGTTACCGAGCTCCGTCTGCTGATTGGACGTCTGTGCTGTGATGACATTAAGCGATGAGTCACACGATGAGTCAGCAGTCGTTTCTTTTTCATTTGTGTTTTTTAATCTCAGGAGTCGCTGAAAGGAAAGAAGAAAAGAAACGCCAGGAATCTTCATCACGATCAGTTCACGTGTTGTTTACTCCGGTAACGTCACAAAACGACGACGCTCCACTGCCAAAGGTACGAAAGAAATAATAACAACGTGCTGAGTCACCGCGAGGACGGCGAAATATTCACGGAACAAAACCCAGCAAATGTTCGACGAGGATGAAGTCGACACCAACATCGAGGAATCTGAATTTTACGTTTTCAGCTATTTTTAAAAAAAGAAGATTGAATTTTATTTCTGTCCTGGTTGACGTCCGTGATCGTGTCAGCTTTTTCGGAACTTTCTCGCTGCAGGTTGAACACAACGAAAGTTCGGATTAAAGGATTATAAAACATCTGCACAAGAACTCAAAGGCACAAAAAAGAGTCGAAGGCTGCGGCGAAACTCACGGCGGCCGGAAACTACGACAGAAGACGGGAAGAATTTCCCAATGTCGAGCACGGCGCCCTGCGTGAACAGTTCCGACGAAGATCAACATTAAAACCGCAGAGGAAAATTTTTACCTCGCAACAATCTGCAGAGCGACAGATCATATCCGACAGTAAAGTGACTGAATCAGTTCAACTGTCTTTACCTGAAATTACAATGAAACATATTTACACAGCAGATTTCTGCTGCCTACATGAGCCTTGGATTTTTCTTAACACTTTAATAAATCTGCAATTATGATAATTATGATTATTATAATAACCTGAATGTTTACAAAAACGTAGCATCTTACAGTCACTGCTTTTGTTTCGATGCCCCAAATTTTTGTCAAATTAAAAAAATTGGCAAAACTCCAATATATAATTTTTTTTAATCTTGAAGTTGTAATCCAAAAATTTTGTAATGACCTCAAATTTCCCAACATATATTTCACACTAAGTAAAATTTGGCACAAAATGACAAAATTAAAAAAATGTGGGTTCTTTTAAAAACAAATAAATAAAAATCAATACACTGTGCTTCCATAAAATCCTCTCTTGCCCCCAATTTCTTTTTTTCATGAACCCAGAATTTTATGTTAAAATCTGAAATGAAAATCCCTAAACATTTTTTTGATCTTATATTAATTATATGTAAATGTAAGTGTCATTTGAAATTGTTGACAGAATTTTACACAATATGTCCAACATCCAACATTGTAACTGAAAAGTTAAGCATTGAATCCAAATTTTGAAGAATATAAAACTTGACAAAATTAAAAAATGTGGGTTCTTAAAAAGTAAGTAAATAATAAATATGTGCTTCCATAAAATCATATCTTGCCCCCCCAAAAAAATATAATTTCATGAACCCAGAATTTGAAAGCCCTAAAAAAATATTAATTATATGTAAAAGTGAAACAATCTACAATTTCTTTGAAATTGTAGACAGAATGTTATGCAGTAACGCACAACATTTTATATAGCATCTCTATAAGTCTTTTTTTCTATTATTTGTAGTTATCTCCCTTTTTTTTCCCACAGAAATTAGACTTTTTTTTGAAAGTTTTGATAGATTTCCGGGCATTTTAACTAAACCACTGACTGTAACGTTAAACACGATAAACATAAATTACATTAGTGTTAATATTTGGATCGAACCGACTTTTTATTTTTCCGTCATGGCTCAAATCGTCTGTAGAGAAAAAATTGCCGCAAAAAACGTCCGCAACTTAAATCACATCCCAGTTATTTACGATAATTTCATTCAATATTTCCACTGAAGATTTGACTTAAAGGGCAAAAAGAAAATATCACGTTTTTCACTTTGACTACGGAGAATGTTTCTGAGCAGACGAGTGGTCGACGCCATCAAACCAAACTTTTATCTCCTTAAACAGGTGTCGTCAAAACATAAGCACACAAAATATTAGTTTACTCACGTTTATAAAATATTTTACATTTTAAAATCTACTGCCAATTTATCTGAATTTCACATGACCATGAAAGTCTACTATAAAAACAAAATGTTGTTAACAAGTCAAATTTTTGATCATTCTCCAATAATCTGGTTTAATTTAAACTTTTCGTTTAGAAAGTATTAGATAAAATAATTTGCCTGTATTTTACTGTGGATTTATGTACAGACCGATACAAACAGATTTTTTTTTTACTGAAATTGAATTTTTTTTCCCAAAAAAGTTTCACTGTTGAAACTAATTGACTAACTTTAACTTAACTTTTTAAAAAATGTGGTTGGATTATTCTTTGCACTATTTACATTAAAAAATGTTTTCTTTTGTGGTAAAAAAAAATGTGTACACTGCATTTTTTTATTTTTTTGAAAGTTTCACATCGTCCCGCCACTTTTAAGGTCACTAAATATCATCCAATGATTTGAAGTTTATTTAAAGGAGAACACCGCCCATTATTTCCCACTATATTGTTTAAGAAAAGAACAAAAAAGTGTCTAAAAAGCTGTTAAAATTTTACGACTTTCCAAAACGAAGCATTATTGTAGCCTTGTGGTTTGAACTGATGCCGCTTTCCTCATCTTAGTTTTTTTTTTAAATTTACAGTATTAGATTTGTTTGTGCTTTAAAAAATTTTGGGCTGCGCCAAAATGAAGACGCTGTTTATTTTTGACGACACCTTGTATCTTCATTTTCAGACTGATTAATGAAAAGGCTTCAGTGTCGACTCGTGACATCGTTCATCTTTGTGGCCTTGTGTTTTTATCTTTTAAAAACAGCTGACGTCTGTTTCCTGTTCGGTTCTTTCCTTCGTCGTCGCCACTCAATCTGGACTAAGTTACATTTTACTCTTGGATATCAAACGTACTGTACATATTAACTACTACTACTGCTTTTTTCTGTTTCTACTCGTCATTACAAAGTAAATTCTTGTGCTTTTTTTTTGTTTTTGTTTTTTAAAAAAAGAAGCTGTTGTGTACGTGAATCATCATTAACTAAACCAGAGGACGAGTTCTCGCGCCACTGTGAAACTCCGCTGTGTCACGTGACGTCGAGAATGCGTCTGTAGGAAAACGCACTTTGGTACAATGGTCGAAAAAATGAGAAAAAGTTAAAAAACAACAACAAACGTCTGCATCAACTGTAAACTCTTCTACGATTCTTTCTCTTGCTTAGTGTCCAGTCAAACTTGTGCGTCATTGGTGCCATTTCTTGTGCTTTGTTGTCACTTGGATTTGACGACGATCGCGTTTCGATTGTCGTCACAGAGTTTTAATGTGTGTGTGTGTGTGTGCGTTGGAACAAATAAATTGTTGCAGTTAAGTGTCGCATTTTCATTTTCTTTCTCTGGAAATTAGTGACAACGATCAAGAAAAGTGTTGGGTCAAAAATATCAAATTGGTGATAGAAGTGTCATCTATTCTCATGTGATAAGATAATCGATCTATAATATATCAATATTTTAATAAATAAACAGTTTCACGATACATCGCAATATCTGTCCTCAGACAGATACCATGATGCATCGCTGTATGATCGTCTCATATAACAGAATATATTGATAATCACAGACTCGTCATATTGTGAGGTTCCCTGTGATTCCAAACTCTGAAGATATTAATGTAAACATACAAATATAGTCATGATTATTGAGAAATGTATTGTTAAAGTTATTTGATTTGGGCACAAAAATACAAAAAAGTGGTACCAAATTGCCTACAATACAAATTTTTATGTTGGTTTTCCTTTCCAAAATGTTGTGTCTTTATAAAAATTTTACTTTTATCTCGTACGTACTAATGTACTAACCGAATGCAATGTTAGCGTAGCAGGTCTAAATACCACATTTGACTAAATTAACACAAGAAACAAGATATTCTCTACATTCCACTGCAAAGCCATAAGCGAGCTAGCTGACATTAGCTACATAGAATGGTGACATAAGCTAATTAAATGTGGAGAAAACAACAATTTCATAAAAAAATAAAAAGACTCACCTGAACATTTCATGCAAACTTCTTTTTACAGTATTTTTGAATAACTGCTCCATGGAAAAAGGAAAAAAAAGGTAGAATTTCACCTAGAATCAAAGACGAGGATTAAAAAAAACGCGTCAAAAGCGGTGATTTTTGTAAAACTTTTATTGCAGGATGATCAGTTTGAAATGGAAAAGGCACCATGAAAACTAGACACAAATGCTTTCACTGCGTTTTTTTTTTATCTCTGATCGACTTCTAAGAGTGTCCATTTAAACTTTAAAGGGACAGTTCACTACAAACACGTTTGTCATTTCTCATTTACAGCATTGATTTAGCTACGGTTCGTTATTATTATTACATTGTTATTACCGTTGTTACAGTTTTGTGCTACAGTTCCGACTAAAACTTTCTCCGTTTACAATCGACGGCACAGTGAGTTCAGGTCGCATTCGCTTGTTTGCAGACGACTGTGTGATTTAAATCCCCATTTTCAGTCAGATTTTTTTTTTTTTTTAATTATCGCGATACTCGCCGGTCATTCATGAACCAGCATGAACTCTGAGGGAGGCGGGGCTACAATGACCAATCTGACCAATGTGGGCGGGGCCTGAAGCAAAAATGTTAAAGTGAGCAGATTTTTCGGGTTTGAACACTAATTTTAAATGATTACGTGTAAAAAACAAAACAAAAAAAAACGCTGCTGATCAACATCCAACATCGTAATCCAGGTCTAAATCACGTGACGATAAATTAAGAGAGTATTTAGGTTTAATAGAATTATCTTGAATAAATAACTGAAACTTTTGTTTTAACAATAAACATTAAAAGATTATTTACTATGAATAGAACATTTATCTTGGACCAAATGTAAATTTAGATTTTACTATTCAGTTTTTTTTTCCCCACATTTTTTTAAGCTCCTCCCTCTTTGGGAGTCAACATCAGTTACTAATCTCAGAGACACAGAATGTTTTATTTTCTAAATTTAGAATCTTATTTTCAGGATTCATTGACTCAGATATTTTATTTATTTATATTAATCTTAATTTACTTCACTTAACAGTTTTGCTGTGGATTGAAAACAAAACTAAAATTTGGTGTCGACATCAGGGACACATTACTGATGCAAACGTTCACTTATTGGTCCAAACATCGTCCTTTTGTTGTTCTTGTTGTTGTTGATGTTGTTCCTACGGAGACGAGACAAGGACTTCCTGTCGTCGCCGCATGATCTCCACAAACTCAGCGTGGTCGGCCGCCGCCTGGAGGTGAAGAGCAAGAAAAAAAACGTAGGAAAAAAAAAACAGCAGTAAAAGCAGCAAAAAAAGTGAAGGAAGGAAGGAAGGAGATCAATGGGTGCTGCCTTCATCAAAAGACTCCACCCCCGAGTCACAGGTGCTCGCCGTGAGTTTCTCCTGACGCCTCCTCATGATCTCCTGGAGCTCAGAGCCCGCGGCTTTCTGGAGACGCAAGAGACACAGAGAGGACGAGGACGAGGACGAGAGAAGACAAAGACAAAGCAGAGAAAAAACACAAACAAAATTGTTAGGACAAAAACGAAACAAAAAAAGGGTGAAGGAAGTGATGTCAGAGACTCTCGAGAGACTGAATTTGATCATTTCCTGTTCATTTCGCGACAAAAACCTCATTCTTTTACGTTTTCAGTAAATAATTTGTTGCGTGGTTAGATTTCACTTCCTGTTCCTTCCAAAATAAAAGATCTTCACTTGCATATTTAAAACGTAAACAATCACCTGAGAACCACTCACCTGTACAAACAAAAACGCCGCCCTAGTGCCGAGTATTTTACGACCGTTTACGTTGTTACACAACGTTTTCTGAGGGTTAGCGTAGCTTTAGCTTGGGTCAGACTCCATCATAACGTTCATATATTAGCTAATTTTGGTTTTTACACTGTAAAGTGTTTTTTTCCTGGCAAATTTACGATATGTTGTGGTTTAAAAAAGTAACTTGAATGTGTCATCAATTTCAGGCCCACGGGCCACCAGTTGCTGACCGCTGTCCTTCTCTACTTGGTCTCAGTCCCTCGAGAGTCTCCGTTCGCCGTCTCTGAAGCATGTCAGCGGCTAAAGCAGAAGATTTCTTCCAGCGTCCGGTGACACGAGAGAGAATCTTCCTCTGACTGAGGTCACATGACTCCACAGTTTATCATGCGTCATGTGACCTCAGTCAAACCTTAACTCCTTAAGAAGCGTCTGCCGCCATCGCCGCTGCAAGCTGTGGAGAGCGTGAGGATGAAAAGCATGTTGGGAAATATTTTCTGAAACTGGTCCCACAAAAATCTGAAGGCTCAAAAAATAATAAACAAAAAAACTGAGAAAAACAATTTTTATGAAAAAATAGTTTTACTTTTTTAAATAGTTAATATTTTTGCCTTTGTGGAAGCAGCTGCAGTAAAAAGCTAGAAAAGCTGATATTAAACTCATTGTTTATTTTCAAAAAATCATTCGTATCATTATTGATGCAGCCATTAAAACAATGCTAATCAATGCTAAGCTAATACATGTTAGAATATCTACGTCCCGGTATCTACAGGAGGCAGGGGTCAGAGGTCAACAGGAAGTGGAGGTCAATGTTGTGGAGTGAGTTCATTCAGGGGGAGTTTAAGGAGGACTGACTTCACGAAAACAGCCACAGCAGCTTAACAAACACTGGAGCTACTGGGGCTACCTTAAAAACCACGAGAGCCTCGCTCTGACGGCCAGAGTCTAAAATTAAAGGTGTCAGCGAGTCTCAAGTCAGGACCAGCGAGTCAGTGAGTCCAGAGACAGGACCAGTGAGATCTGAGTTGAGTCCAATGACTGGAATGGAGTCCAGGAGGTCCAGAGTCAACACCAGTAAGTCCAGTCAAGTTCCAAGTCATGACCAACTTGTTGGTCCAATGAGAGTTAAGACCAGTATGTTCCAAGTCAGGACCAGCAAGTCCAGAGTCCACAACAGCTAATTCTGAGTCGCGATATTTGACCAAATTGAAGATCAGTGATTGGCTTCTGTCAAATTGATTGACAGGTATTTATAGTAAAGTGAGAGGTCATGTGATCCAAGTCCAGACCGGTTCCTGTTTGTCAAGTCCAGTCTTGTGACCCGAGTCCAAAAACCCAAAAAGGAAAAAACACAACAATTTTGTCAGAGTCTGTTGTTTTAAATCTGGCCAACAGAGCGACGCCGACGCCGTCATGTGATCAAAATACCTGAGCGACCGCGAAAACACACTCAGGAGATCAAAGGAGGGTCAGAAGAAAACCTGCAAGAGGAGACAAACACCAAAGACCAGAGGACGCTGCGGTTTGGGGACAGAAAACTCAGAGACACAGAAAAACTCAGACACATGACGACTGAAGTTATCTAAACAATAAAAATACAGCGTCTGGTGAGTTGTTGTCCCGCTAACGTTAGCTCAGCTCGTCTCTCTAAAAACCTCAGATCCAAACGTCCTGAAGATCAGCGATTAAAAACAACGCTTGTGACTCGTGACACTGCCACCTACAGGTCAAACTTCATTTAACTACAAATAAAAATGTCTCTTGGTTATTAAACTTTTACTTATTTTTATTTATTTATTTACTTTTTTTTTTTTTTTTAAACGCTCACCTCCAGCGCCGCCTTCTGCACCGTCACCTGACTGAAGACCCGAGCGCCGTCGTCGGGACAAACCGTCTTCAGCTCGTCTTTGTTGAGGGAAAACAGCTGAGCGCCGGTCAGGACACCGAGGCTGGCGATGGTGCTGCGGACGAGAAGAGCGTACGACAGCGTGAGCGGCGACAACAACAACAACAACAACAACAACAACAGGACTTTAATAAGTCACGTAGACTCACACGGCGCTGAAGCCTTTGGCGTCCAACCACGATTTAACGTCCGCGGGCGTCGAATCATACGTGATGTTGACGGACGCCGCGTTGGCGCCGCGACACGGACCTGGAAACTTCTTCTGCGTGCTGCGACCCAGAGTCAGTCTGTGCAGCAGCTCGTCCTGAACCTCCTCCATGTTGGATTTCCTGCCTGCAGGGGGCGACGAGGGGAGCCATCAAAAAACATGCCATCGGACAAACTGAACTGAGCGAAACCTCAAGATTTTTATGAAATAACTTGCAAAAGTCAAAATTCCCACGACTCAATATTTCAAGATTTTACTAAAAAGTTAAATGAAAGAACATTTTGGATACATTTTGTTCCAAAAACCTTTCTCATTACATTTTATACTTGTATTGATTTTTGTAAGTTTTTTTGTACGGCTTTAAATATACAAACTTTATTAAAAAAAAAGCAACTTATTTAACAAATGTACAAATATTTTTTCTGTATTTCTTTAGTTGTTCAAACTAAACACAACAAACTTTAACTTGATGAAAGTAAAAAATACTGAGATAAATGAGACGGTGAAATAATAAAAACTAAAATATGAAAATATGAAAATATTGGGAATTTTAAAACTAAATAAATAAAGTAATGTTACAAAATGCAATTTTTATATTAAATTTACAAAACATTTCTCCTCTATCTGCTTCTTAAACAAAATGCAACCAGTTGTATTTGGAAATAATAAAAAAAAAAGATCAATTTAATTCATAAAATACAGACTAAAAACTCACGGCTGAACTGTGTCGGTCTAGGGTTGTGGTCCCTCATGGCGACGCTGCCTTGCTCACTGGACGTGGTGCTGTTCTGGCGGCTGACACTGCTGCTCGTGGCCTCTTTGGCGGGTTCAGTGGCCGGAGGAGGAGGCAGTGGCGGCGTGGGGAGCCTGGCGATGGGGGCGGGGCCTGGTGGCGGCGGAGTGGGGGCAGGAGGCGTTGGCGTTGCGGCGTGTTTACTGCCTATGTGGTCAGTTCTGTTGGTTTGTTTCTGAAAGGAAATGATGTTCGGGTTTATGTCAAACACGGCGGCTAAAATCTGACCCAACATCAACTGTTTGTTTGTTTGTTTGTTTGTTTACCTCGTTCAACTCGCCCAGTAATTGCTGCCGACGTTGAAAAACATAAACATTAAAATGGTATCGATGAAAATTTTTTGATTTCAATTCACGGCAAACTCACTGCAAACTGGAAAATCTAGGGAGGATTCGACTCTACGCCGACGACATAATCAACTACACTCGACATCACACTCAACCTCGTCGTCCTACCTTAAACAACTCAAACTCCTTCTTTGGCATCATAAGCTTCATTTTTTTTAAAACAAGGGAGGAAAAAAGTGTCGTCATAAGACTCTGCGATAAAAATCTTGTTAAATAAATCACATTGTGTTACAGAAAACTCTCACCTGGATCGTGTGGCTGTAGACGGGCTCGGCACGGCCGGTCACGTCCACCGCTTTGGTGACGTCGAGGATGTTGTTTGGCACGTAGCCCAGCGCTCCTTCACCGTTACGAACTTTCCACCACTGCTTCCTGTCGTCAAGGACCTGGAGGCGGAGTCACAGGTGGTTTAAATTCAGTCTGAGGTTTTTTATCGAGGTATAAATGATCAACAACTCAAACACTGTATTACAGCTAACTCTTAAATTAAATGTAAAATTTGCACCCCCAAGTGTGTTTGTATGAGGTACTGACACCCTGTGGTGGAGTTAGGCAGCTGCAGCAGTAAAAGCAGTAAAAGCAGATTTTAGCCAAATAAAATCTACCTCAGCTTAAGTTTATGTTCACTGCATTATGGTGTATCAATGCCAGATAATAATTTCTGCCAATCATTGACCCATCTCAGGGTCTACTAATAGTTATAGGGTTAAAATGTCAAAAATATTTCAGGCTGAAATAGTTTTAAAAGACTGACTGAAAACATCAATATACAACATTCTTACAGCAGTTTTTGGGTATGGGACATTTTATCCCGCTAGGATCAAATTTGTAAGTTTTAAAAAAAATCTGACACTGCAAAAAAAAAAAAAGAACAATGCAGCAAAATCAATGTTTCTGCCAATCATTGGATTAGAAACTCTCAAGGGTTAATGACACAAACTTAGTGGTTGTTTTACTCGGACGTAAACATGTTTATTAAAATAAGTGCGAGTTTGGTTACCTCGACGACCTCGTCTTTGAGGACGGACAGTTCGGTGTTGTTTCGTGCCACAAAGTCGTATTTGGATTTGGCAAAAACTGTTGGTTGGAGGGACTCAAAACCTCTGGAATCAACAATTCACAAGTCAATAATTCTGTCTCATCAATATTCTACTTTAAAACAAAAACACATGCTAAAATTCAATATAACGACACAGAATTATACAATTATTTCTAACAATTTCACTAAAATTCCAAATAAAAGTGGACTTAAATAACGAGATTTGATAAACAGGAGCCATGGAGAAGTGTTTCCGACTGAATGTGATTTAAAGAGATACATTTTTTTTAAAAGATTTGAGGAACAGTTCAAATAGAATCGGAGTTAGTGGAAAAAAAAGAATCAGACTTAAAAAGAATTTAATTAAGTTAAATAAAAGTGAAAGCTGCAGATTGAAGAGAGATTCTATGGAGGACCAACAATGACCTAATTGCATAAAAATATAAATATCAAATAATAAATGACACATCTCACTCAAAAGTAAAATAATTTATTAATCACACTAATAAAAGCACTTTAAGTTTTTTTAAATTGACTTTTTGATAAACATAAATCATTTTTTGAACGATTTGGTCATAAATTCACAAATATAGTAGAAGCCAAATTAAAGCTTTTAAAAGTGTCTCTAATTTCATGTTTGACCAATTTATAATTATGGATTTTACTATTTTTAAGTCATTTATCATTTTTTTGATATCATTTCTGACTGAAATGGCCCTCTGTACTGATCGTTTACATTTTTTTACACTTTAAATTTTTGTTTTGTTGTTATTTTTTTATCTATAAACTCAAAAATGTTGCATTGAAATTCTATTATTTTGTGTTTAAGACATAAATCTTTAGTCCACAACTGGGACATTTATGAAATAATTGACTGAATAATCCCATGGACAGCTGATGCTACGGTCCACTGTAATAACAAGGACTGGTTTGAATAATAATAATTAAAATAAACAAAAGATGAAATGTGTCACAATTACAGTAAATAAATAAATGTAAACGTCATATTTGATCCTCCAAAGGTTTAAAGGTCATAAAAAAGGCAGGAACAGTTCTCCAGGGCGCTGGAGGTCACGTGACCGCTTGTTACCGGTCGACACGGCGGCTGACGGCGTGTTTGAAAGCAGCCACAGCCGTGTCGCGATCCAGGGTCTGCGTGCGTTTGTGGGCGGAGTCGGAGAAGACGTACCCGTCGGAGGAAGGATACGACTGCAGCGCCACCTGCTGGACAAACGACAACCACCACAGGTAAAGTTTAACGTTGGACAGAAAACGTCGCAGGCGTGAGCGGGTTTGAAAAGAGGACGACGCCCACCTCCTGCGCCAGCCTCGTCGCAAGCTCCTCCTGCCTCTGGACGTCGGCATTGACGAGACTCTCGGCGAGCTGCGTCAGCTCCCGTTCGCGACTCGGTGTCACCCCCGGCAACGCCGGCGGCTCCCAGCCGTCGCGGAACCTCAGTGGACACGGAGGGAAGAAGTGATCCTTAGGCCACTCCAACCTGGAGACGACAGGCGGGGAAAACGGAGAAAGGTCACATGAAGGTCACAGACGCGCCGGAGGACTGTTCGTCCTCGTCCTCGTCTCACCTGCTTTTCGTCCACCCGTCTCCCAGGGCAACCCACAGGTGTCTCTCCTCGGGCGTTCCGGACGCGTGCAGGAAGTCGATGGCGTCCCTGGTCAGGAGAGGAACCACGACGCCGCGGGCCAGATCCACGCCGCCCGACTCCTGGATCACCTGAGGAGGGAGGAGGGTCAGACTGAGGCCCCGCCCACACGCCCACATCAAGTGCTTTCATTTTGTAAAAAAAACAACACAACAAATCAGAGGGCGGAGTCTGACCATCCTAAGCGGCGTGAACAGGAAGTGAACCAGATCCTCGGAGCTGGGATTCTGGATGTGATCCTTAAGTTTGGCCTGAGCAAAAAAACACAGAATCACAGGAGGTCAGTGAACGCACCACCACTCGCTCTGTACACGTTTGTGTGTGTGCGTGTGACCTGAGGTCAAAGTTCACTCGCACCAGCTGGTTGAAGGCGTGTTTGAACTTCTGCAGGCAGTCGACAAACTCGTCCTCACTGGGGGGTTTGGAGCGCAGCGTCAGGACGCCCTCTGGTGGACACATGCAGAGACACGGCGTCAATTACACTGTAAACAAAATCACCTCAGAAGCAAGAAATCAAAGGAAAAGTGTTTTTTGGGTGTTGTTTTATCAGAAATACATAGAAATTAGATTTTATAAATATAATTGAATAAATAAGTTTGTAAATATTTCAAACAAAAGTAAAATCATTTTTGATTGAAAAATACTGGCGTAAATAATTTTTCTAAAGCTGACAATCTAATGATAAACAGTCTGTTGTTAAATGAACATGAAGGCGTGTCCTCACCTCCTGGACTTTTCTTCTTGCCTTTCTTCACCTTCTTCCTCTTGTTGAGTTCGTTAAAAGCCTCGGCAGCTTTCTGAAGTTTGGTGACGAAGAACTCCACGTCGTCCAGGATGTGGTTCAGGATTTGCTGTAAATAAACAAACAAACAAACACATAAATAAATAAATAAATAAATAAATAAATAAATAAATAAATAAATAAATAAATAAATAAATAAATAAATAAATAAATGAATGAATGAATGAAGGTTGTGCCACATTCAGGTTCTGATGTAAAAACTGTGATTAAATTTAAAAAAAACGAAGAGAAGAGAGGTCGTGCAGTCAGATTAAATCTTCACGCTGACCTCTGACCTCAGATCAGATGGACTCACCACGTCTCGGTCCACTCTAGCCGCCGTCATCTCCACGGGTCCATCGTCCTCTGAGAGACGGCGCTGCTGCTGCTGCTGCTGCTGCTTCTCGTCTGAAGACAAATTAAATATTTACATTTTTACGGCTCACAATTTTGCTTAAGATTATTTAAGAAGTCTTTAAAATAACTGATTTTTTAAAGTAGAAAGAAAATACCCTGATGCTTTAATATATACACATGTATGTATATATACACGTGTATTTAGCATTTTAGCACGCTAACATGTCACACACAAACACTGCAGTGACATCACTCACAGTCTTGCTGCTCATTGGTCCAGGCCGACCAGGCGGCCGCTCGGCTCTTCACGTCCACCTGATTGGACGCCGTCGGGGGTTCGGGGGCGGGAGCGGGAGGGGGAGGCGGGATGACGCCGTCGCTCTTCAGGATCATCCTGCGAACACACGCACAGACGGATCAGCCGATCGGCCGCCAGCGAGACAAAGCGGCGGCGCTAACGGAACGCGATGACTTACTTCAGAGCCTCAGGTCGTTTCTTGACTTTGCCTCCTTTGGCATCGATCATGGCACTTTCAATGTCGGCGTGGATCAGATTAGCCTGAAGGAAACGGCGTTAACGCAGGGGTCAAAGGTTGAATATTTTACACTTAATTCACCAGAAAAAAAAGTGTCTCAAAAAATGCGAACAACCTTTATGAATAATGAAACATACAATTATTGATGCAACACAACTTCGTACGATTTTATCATGTGCTTTAGGTTTGAAATATATAACTTAACTCATAAGGCACTTGGTGTACCACAGGGCTCAACCATGGGCCCCCTTAACTTTACATTAAATGTAGTTTGAGCAGAAACTGAGACAGTTCCGTCTCTCTGCGTCTTTGTCTCCCTCCCGTATCTCTTTTTTTTCCACGGACAAATAATTAAACGCGTATCATCTGTATTTTATCGATTTGAAGCATCTCGTCGGATGCAAACTATATTTACAACAATATTTTTTACAACACAAGAAACAAAAGAAAACTTTGACTCTTTGAAATGTTTCTAAACTGTATAAACCAATCATCATCGAGTGAGAGAGAGAGAGACTTATGACAAATGCTGTTAGCTTAGCACTCTAGCTTAGCACTTAGCCTCAAGAGAGAAGTCACTAAGTTATGTTGACTCTCAAACAATCAACGTAAATAAAGCGACGTGAAGGGGAAAAAAAAAAACAAGCCCCGAAGTCAATCAGCCGATCATGTGATCATACAGAGGAGCCAATCAGAGGCCCCTGTACCTTGATGTCGTCGCACTGGAACAGGTGCAGGTCGGGTTTGTTCTGACCCGACTCTTTACAAACCAGAGCGAGGATGGAGTCGTAGCTGCAGGCGTTCATCACGGCCTGACAGTGCTGCACCGTCCCGATCGGGAAGTTCTCCAGCTCGTTCTGACAAGAAAAAAAACAAACAAAGACGCGTCAGAAAGTCTGTGGACATGTGAAGCCACGCCCCCTCTCACAGGTGACACCCACCTTGGTTTCGTGGTCGATGAGGCTCACGCTCTTCTCCTCCACCTGCAGCAGCATCTCCTGAGTCCAGACTTTTCCTTTGGCGTCCAGCAGGCGGAGACGTCTGATGCCGTCGTCCACCGTGATCATCCCGTCTTTACGGTCCAACAAGAACGTGGTCAGGTGCTGAGGACGGAAAAAAGGATTGATTTTATTATTTGTTTATTTATCTCGACGTTGGTGGAGTTAAATCTTTGTGAATCTTCTACGTCTCACCTCCACGTGATACTGCGACGTGTCCGTCAAACCGTTGATGCTGTTTTTGGTGAAATGTTTCCTTTGTTCTGGATTTAAAAAAAATAAATAAACAAACGTCAGTTTCCTGTTTACAAACATAAACAAAAGGTCAGAGTCCCATCGAGAAGTTTGTTTCCTGTAAACATCAGAGGAACCACGAATGTTTCCTGCAGGGACCTGAGTGGGTTCAGAGGTCAAAGGTCAGAGGTCAAACATAAACACAGCAAAAAGAAAACAAAGTATCACATTGAAGTGGAAGCTGAAAAACATTTAAAAAAGGCGTGGCCATGGACCAAAGTAAGGGGGTGGAGTCAATTCAAATGGGTGAGGTGTTGAGGTTATGGTCCATAGGATGACTTCACTGACATCAGGACGTTTAAAGAGCAGTTTGGTCAATGTTACGTTTATGTGGGTTTATAGAGGTGATGAAATTTACGAGGTTTCTTGAACGCATCACGTTTGCCGCTCCTGTGTTCTCATGAGCAGGAGTTTAAAATATCTGAGAAAATAAAACCATTATGTAATATTTAAAAAGCATTTTTGACAGAATCCGGAAAATTCTACACAAACACACACACATGCAAAAACACACACACACACGTGCACGCACGCACACACATGCAGACACACAAACACACTCTCTGCTCACTGTGACTTTTCTTTTTGTGTTTTGAAGACGAGCGAAGGAAATAAATGTCCTCTGATCCTGTTCATGTGGACAAACGAGACACGGAGAGGACACCGACTGTGAACTTGTGTTGATGTTTGAACACTTTTCCACGACGATACCGTCCCAGCACGACTCAACTCTACTCTCCGTTAAATATTTCCTTTGCTAAATGTCATGTTTTCAGGGATTTTTATGTCTTTTTAACTTTAGTCTACAGTTGGACATTGTTGGCTTTGATTCTCGTGTCGGACGTCGCGCTCATGAACCTCGTCAGAGCAGGAACTAAAACATGCCGAGCCGAGCGGTGCTGGAACTGTGGCGTGGAAAAGCGTCAGTGAACATTACGTTAATGTGTGTGTGTGTGTGTGTGAGAATCTTACCGTACAGAGCTTTGGCACGAGATTTGACTTTTTGTTTCTGAGGCTCTGAGTCGTTTCCACTGTAACACACAAACACACACTGTTACTATCTTGTCTTGTATAAAAGTACCTCAAAGGGATACTTGAGTATTGTAACTATAATATTACTTAAGTAATATTATTTTATGACTTATCAAAAGTCATAAAAGGTGAGGAGTTAGGATTGAGCCACGGTGGCTCAGTGATAGGGCAAGTTGTCTAAACTTTTTTTGACTCTGTCATGTGACGTGAAAAAAAAACAACTATCGATCAGTATGTTCAGTTGACATTTAGTCACCGATTATTGATCGTTTCTGCTCATTAACAACATAACAGCTTCACTGTGACCTGAAAAGAACCTTTAACATCCAAAACCAGGTCAGTGGATCAGGTCCAGGTCCTGATCCACTGACCAAGTGTACGTCTGTATTTTATTATGAAACTAATTAACCGAGTCTCTGAGGGGTCAGTGAACGCCACAGAGATATTAACGGTCTTTTTCAAGTGGTCAAGTGGTCAGTGAACACCACACAGATAATAAACGGACTTTTTTAAGTGGTCAGTGAACAGCACACAGATAAAAACAGACATTTTTAAGTGGTCACTGAACCCCACACAGATAAAAAAAAACTACTTTTTTTAAGTCGTCAGTAAACGCCACACAGATAACTGACATTTTTAAGTGGTCAGTGAACGCCACACAGATACTGACTTGATGTGTGAGCCATAGGAGCCGTAGACGCCGGAGGCGAGGGGCGGAGCTTCGTGTCCATTCATCCTGCGTCGGTGTTGGTGTCAGCTGAAAAAAAAAAAAAAAAAAGACAATCATCATCATAATCACTGTTCTTTGGATTCAGCAGAAGGACATGAGGACATTTAGAGAAGGACATGAGGACATTTCTGTAAAGGTTCATCACTGATAATTAAATACTGATGAGTGAGTTTGAGCAGAAATTGAGACAGTTCTGCGTCTTTGTCTCTGTGTCTCCGTCTCCCGCCTGTTCCTCCTTTTCATGGACAAATAATTAAAACCTGGATTAAAGGACGTGGACATGGCGACGCGTCTCGGAGTCACACAGCGAGGCTGATGAGCTTCTTCCTGTTTGCTCTGTGCGGACACGTCTGATTACTTTTCCCACCGCCCGTCGCCATGACAACAACGCTCTCCATCAGCCTGCGAGACAAAGCTGAGGGAGAGATGAGTTTCGGGAGGTGAGACATCGTCAGTGTGTCCCCGTCTCTTTGTCCGTCCGTCTCCAGGCTCAGGAGGACGCTGACATTTAAAAATCAATCATCAGGACGTTTGTTGTGTTTCCTATCTGACCTTTCACAATAAAAGCTCCTGCAGTGACTGGTTATCAGTCACAACAGCTGTCCTCAACACACACACACACACACACACACACACACAGGTCACATGACAACACTGAACAGCTGACTGTATGATAGTGTGACAGCAACACATTCTACACCGTGAGTTTCCATGGAAACGTAGAGCCTCCACTGACTGTGGTAACAACTTTTTTGGCAACAGTTTCACACACACGGATAAGCATGTGGGTGTGGTTTGTGTGATTTCATATCAAACAGAGATAAGAGGGGCGGAGTCAAGTGACAATGTCAACACCGTGGAGGACACGGCGTCTCCGCTCATTAAAGACCCTGCAGGAAGAAGAAAGTTAAACTTTAAATAAAAAAGGGTGTCATTGTCCATTAAATGTGTTCTGTTTTATGTGTGGTGGACTTTAGCACAGAGTGAGTAAACACAGAATTTCTTCACATGAAACTGAAATATTCATGTTTCCTTATCAGCCTGAGGGGCAGTGAACGCATCGCTGAGCTGTTTGTTTAATGTGACATTTGTTTGATCAAACTGTTAAAATCTAACTGACGTTCAAACATTAATGAGAGGGTGAAACGACAGACGCTTTCACCTTGTCACCTCTCTCTCTCTCCTCCCCCCCTCCCCTTTGGTCATGTGACGTCAGCGTGAAAAAACTCACTTCTGTCCCGTCACACCAAAAACTGATTTTACACTTGGAAAAAAAGAGTGAGACCCAAATTGTGTTATGATTTACAGACGTACCCTAAATGCCTCCCAATCAGTAGTTGACGCTATAAAATACAGACGTACACTAAATGCCTCACATTCACCAGGTGGCGCTACGACATCCGGACGCCGCCTGAACGCCTCATATTCACATTTCAGTAGAGATTGCGATCATCAGTAGACGCTAGAAATTACAAACATACCCTAAATGCCTCACATTCACAACCACCACTTGGCGCTATAAAATTCTGACGCACCCCTAAATGCCTCACACGTTCAAATATCAGTTGACGCTACGATATACAGACGTGCCCTGAATGCCTCACATTCCCATCAGTTAATATTACAAGTTACTCTAAAGAAAATGACCAGTCAAAGATATCATTTTTACACACAAACCCTAAATGCCTCATACATACATTTATCGGACATACCCTGAACACCTCACCTTAACATTTATAAGTAAATACTGTAAGATACAGACGTACCCCAAACGCCTCATGCGCAATCATCAGTAAACACTAAAAGTTCCAGACGTAATGCCTCACATGAACATTTAAACTATACATTACAGACGTACCCTAAACACCTCACAATAACGCAATAAATTACAGATTTCTAGTAAATGGCTCACGTGGCAGATTTACGAGACTCTACAATTTACAGACGTTCCACAAACGCCTCACGTGCACGTGTTTATCAGCGTGGTCCTTGAACGCGTGACAACACGACGATAACGCAGCTGCACAAACAAAAACTGGACTGAATCTGTGATTCGAGCCTCAACGGAGGACTCCGTTTCCCACAATTCCTTGCTCCGTCTCTTCCACACACACCTGAACATTAAAGTTTTTTTTTTGTTTTTTTTAAAGTGTTGTTTTTCTTTAAATAAATCTAAATGAGAGTCAGTTTTAAACGCCGTCAGTCTGAGTGTGGGACAGAGGAAAGTTAAGAGGATTGGTAAGAAGATTTAAGATTTACACACACACACACACACACAATAATCTCCTGAACAAAGGATGCTGGGATATGTCGTGTACGACACACACAGCCATGTGTGTGTTTTATAGACAACTCAGAAGACACAAGAAAAGCTGCAGGTCAAAGTTCAAACATCAGACACCGACAGAATCTCATGATGTCTTAACTTCCTCCTTTTAATTAAATTATGAATATTTTCATGTGATTGCACTGAGTTAAGCTGTGTGTGTGTGTGTGTGTGTGTGTTAATGACACGTGTGACCTGTGATCATGACAGTCGCACACAGAGAGAGAATGAGAGCAGCTCTGTCGTGTGTCGATTGATTAATTGTCCTCAGTTTGAGATCGAGGCCACGCGGCTCCGCTGAGAGCAGAGCCTCATTTATCGGAGTGTAACCTACATAACTGGACCAAGTTCACTGTGAGGAGGAGGAAGATATATTTAATCTCTTTAATCTCACTGTCAGACAGACTTTACTGACGGGAAACTGAAGTTTATAAACCGCTCTCTCAATCTCACTCTCACCAAAGTCCATAGAGAAAATCTGTGATTTTAGCTCATGGGGGAAACAGGAGCTGGTGGTCGACTGCTGCCTCGTGTGGTTCGCTGTGTTTACCGTGTTTAACCCGAACAACGGATTTGAACACCGAAGTCACAAAGAAACACGTTAGAACTTCCTGAAGGGGGAAGCAGTGAATCAACAGCCTCCCTGTGCTGTGACAGAAAAACACTGATTTTCTCTATGGACTTTGGTGCAGAAAAGTGTTAGCCTATTACAATCTTTATGCTAAGCTAAGATGTTCCCTAGCTTTACACATGAATGCTAAGTTTATCGTGTTAGCATTCTTAATGCTACGATAACAGTCTTTATGCTGTTAGGTTAACTATTTTACCCTGTTCCCAGTTTTTTTGCTATGCTACCATATTATTATTATTATACTTGTTACAGTCTTTGTGCTATGCTTAGATGACAGTTTTCCTGTTTCCAGTCTTTATGTTATGCTATCATATTCTCCTTGTTACTGTGCTAGGCTAAACATTTTGACATGTTTACAGTCTTAATGCTCTACAAAGCCAACAGTGGCCCCTTGTTTCCAGAATGTATGCTATGCTAAGATAACAATTTCTCCTTATACATTACTGCCAATAGTGAACAGTTTCCCTTGTTTGCATTTGTTATGCTACGCTACCATATTCTCCTTGTTACAGTCTTTATGTCATGCTAGGCTAAACATTTCCACAGGTTTACAGTGTTAATGCTCTGCTAAGCTAACAGTGGCCCCTTGCTTCCAGTATTTATGCTATTGTATACTCATTATGCTATGCTAAACTATCAGTTTCTCCCCATGTGCAGCATTTGTGCTTAGACAAACTCGGAGTTTCTGATTTGTGCTACGCTAAGAGACACTCCTTGTGTACAGCATGTGTGCTAAGAGAGGTGTGGTCCTGTATGTAGCCACCGCAGCTGTTTAACTAGATTAGCACACGTGTGAATATGTTACAGCTTTTGATTCAGATTAAATCAACATGTCCAACATCCATTGCTTCTAAAGGGCAGACACGTTAAAGCCAGCTAATAACAATAATCCATAATAATCCTCACACTGCTGAGGGTTGATTACCAGACTCTTTAATCCCTGTGTGATCAAATTAAGCAAAAACATTAGTGTAAAAACACAATCAACCTCATGTAGAACTGTTTTTGTTTAACCCTAGAGACATACTGAGGGATTATTGTGATTTTGACAGATGTTATGTTCAGCAGATTAATCTAAAAACACATTAGGACAGAGCTAAATAAACTCATTCAAGAAAAACTCATGAAGAAATGAAAGTGAAAAACAACATGAATCCCCGTTCACCGGGTCACAGTCTCAGCGTGTTCACAAACTAAATTAAACGCAGATTAAAATCAGGAGTTTCAGATGAACACAAGTCTGAGCTCAGCGTTAGCGCTCGGAGGATTCTCATGTCCCAACACATCACATACACTTTATATAAATAAATACATGATTTGTCACTTCATCATGTTTTTTTAAATATATATATATCTTAGAACCACAAAACTGATGCCTGAGTCTATATTTATTGTTTAGACTGACCCCTTTCAATAGCTAGTTGGTTAGCCTGTTGGCATTGTTAATGCCATTTGTTTTCTCTTTGCCAACAGCTAATCATGTTTAAATCTCTGCTAACTGCTAACAGCAGCTGCTATGACAAATGTATGCATTTGTAAGTGCCATCTATCTCGAAACTCTCATGCTAGTTGCTAAGTGAAAACTATAAGCAAAATATAACCTGCTATGATTTAACTCTCTGGTAACAGATAATAGCAGGCTAATGTTGAACACTTGGCTAAAAGCTAACTGAAAGCTTATA
The DNA here is from genome assembly GCF_958295425.1 of Solea solea. Classification (NCBI taxonomy): domain Eukaryota; kingdom Metazoa; phylum Chordata; class Actinopteri; order Pleuronectiformes; family Soleidae; genus Solea; species Solea solea. The sequence goes on from NC_081136.1 coordinate 34,874,974, forward strand.
ACGTTTCATTCTCAGCAAACTACATTAAACTCTGCTGAAAACTAACGGCAAATTACAAGCTATCGACTCTTTGGTAACAGGTAATAGTAAGCTAATGTTGAACTCTTCGCTAAGAGCTAACTGGAGGCTAATGTTTGATTCTCAGAGAACAGTAAACTACATGCTAAAACTGTTCAACTCCTGAAAACTAGCAGACAAACACTCTTTGCCGATGACTAACAACATTCTAAATGATTAGCTACATGCTACTTTCACAGACAGACCAGCGTCTTACCCGTCTCTGTCACCGTGTCCACTGGTGGACGTGGACAGTAAACAGGGTCACAGTGGACAGATTCCTGTGCAGGACGTGGATTTGCCGCAGCAGCTTGTCGTTCTCAGCTCGCTCCACTTTAAGCCTCTAATTAATAAGTCGTCAAAGGGGCAGGTGGACGGGGGAGGGGCCCGGGGCGGGGCTTAATGTCAAGAGAAACAGGACATCACGACAGTCTGACACAGGTCAGTTTTTATTCACTTTTTTTTATTTTAAGAAATAAAAATCCTGAATTTTTTTATTGAATTTGAAGTTACTTTAATAACTATAAATAAATATATAAACATTTTCTAAAGTCAGAAGAACGTTTTAACTAATTTGAGTGAAAACATTAAAATATATTAACATATCTATGTCTTAAATGTTTGGTTTGTTTTTATTTTATAGTTTAGAATATTTTTGGTTTCTCGTGCATCAGTCGCTTGTTTTCATTGAATATCATTGAAAGTCAATTATCCGTTTTAGAAACAATCAAAGTCTATTTGGACAGAATCTCTCTCACAGGTTGATTGATTGATTGATTAATTGATTGATTGATTCCTCCTGAGTAAACTCCTTCATGTTGTTCCAGAGTGAAACGCGACTCCTGTCAAATCAGCTCCAGTTTCCTGTTCCTGTCACTGTCCCATAATTCAGCGCGGGGGCCCCTCCCACCAGACCACGGCCAACGCCTGACAGGTACGATTACCCCGTCGTCACGACAACCAATGTCTCACACTCACACACTCAGAGGAGACGCCTGGTAACGGACACTTCCCCTTTTTTACACAATGTCTCATTACTCATGGACAAAACCATCACTATTTAATACAAGCGATCAATAATTGAAAAGAATCAAAAAGTTCCAGCAAACTTCTTTCAGTACGAAGCGTCCCGGCCGAGACACTGGGAAATGTCCACAAATAGTCTGAGGCTGTCCCAGAGGACGAGACTCTGAGGACATTTTCCCAACGACAGGAAGTAAACAGGATCAGCTGTGGCGCTCGCTCGCTCTCTCTCTGTCTCCACAGGAAACGGTTAAAGGGACAGTTCCTAGTGTTTGCAGTGGGGCTGTATGAAGTGCTGCGTCACAGGTGACTGTAGGTGGGGACGGGCACGTATGAGGACAAGTGGACATGTGTCACATTTAGGCAAAAAAATTATATATACACAACTGTGTTTGTATAAGTAATTTAGTTTGTAGCCATAAGCTGCGTTCCATTTGTTGTCGGAACTCGGAATTCCCTCTTCAGGAACGTCCCGTGACCCAAGTCATTTTGACTCGGAGCAACCCTGAGTTCAGGGTTTTAAGAAAAAGGAGTTGTTTCTAAAACAGCAGACAGAGTGGGAGAGTGGAGAGATATGAGAGCGAGCGTTTAAATGCAATCTGGAATGCGAAGGTCACTCGAGTCGAGCCATTCGTTGCAATCTCACCACTTTCCCCACTAGATGTCACTAATTCTCACACACTGGACCTTCAAACTGACACAGCTCAAGTAAACAACATCTTGAGAATATATCGCCACAGGAGCTGCCGATCCACTGCTGCCTCCATCAATAAATACACACGTGCCATTTTAAATCCTTCACTCTGATTAACCTCAGTGGCACAAAGTGACCACACGAGGCAGCACTAAAGCAGCAGTTGCTGTGTGCCCCGATAGCTAAAAATCAACGATTTTCTCCATGGACTTTGGTGCTGGGTGAGTGAGTGGACTGTAAACGTGGTGTAAGGTGTAAATATATTCTTAAGATGACGCAGATTTTTTTTTAGCAGTAAATGATTTTTCACTTCGCTAACACCCACCTACTTCCAGCTGCTTCAGGCCGAGCAGTCACCAGTCTGTAAATATACAGCGACATCTTGAACTGTGCCTTTAAAAAAGACAATAATCAGCAGTCAAAAAGAACTTTGACTCAAAGTTCTTTTTTTCCTAACAACAAGACTACCTTTGACCTCGACTTCACCCAGTGACAATAAGACACAGGAGAAAACACCCCAGAACAGCTGATAGCAGCATGACGTCACACAGTACCAGTGACAGTAAGTGGTGTCAAAATGTCCCCACTATCATCATCATCATCATCATCACCACCATCATCATCATCACCAGGTAACCTCACCTGAGACCTGGACTCATAATAAGCTCCTGAGGTCACAGGGGGAGAAGCTAATGAGCTGCAGCTGATTAACACACACACACACACACACACGAGCAGATTGTTATTTAGAGATAACCCGGGACAGAGCCTGGAACAATACGCTGCCGTGCTATCTGTGTCCTCCTGACAACCATGCTGATCCAGGCCAAACAAAGACACAAAGACACACACACACACACGACCTTCATCATCTCGTTAACACCACAGTCCGTTCAGAATTCTGTCAATTTAAGCTCAACTTCAGCGCCGTGCACCAAACCCCCATCAAACATTGTGTTGATTTAATCTTCACATCGCTATCACAACACATCAGCGCCACATTAGACATTAAATGGACGTGGTGCCACATGTGCCAGGTGCCGTCTGTGAGATCGGCTATAGTGTGATTTGCTGTGAAGCTTTACATTTTGTGCTAAATCTTAGTTTCTGGGTCACGCTCCTCGACGTCTCCCGCCACGATGTCCGTTAAAAACAAGTCGTTTAAAGATGATCACGAAAGTGTTTGTAAAAGTTGAATTAGCATAAATATATTGTATTTAACGGTGCTAAACAATGAAGCCGAATCAAAAAGGAGGCGCTGATTCTGCGTTTAATGCGGTAATATCGCGTGTTTTTTGCCCGAAAACACCTGCAGCATAAATTAATGTGAATTTTCCAATGCGGTCTGGTGTTGGCGTGTTCTCCGCTTACAAGGCTCCTTTCCCTCCATACAGCCGCAGGTAGATCAGGTTCCCTCGGTTTGTATTTTAATACAGGCCGATTAAAAAACCAGTTCAACGTGATAGGAAAAAACAAACAATAATCCTTTGGGGAAACGGACTGTGGTCAGTGAGGAATGTGAAGTGGCCTGTTGAAGCTCACCTGCAGGTGGGATCCACTTCACACCGCGGTCCGTTAGAAAAACATGGCTCAGACACGCAGCTCCACTCCGGCGTACTTCAGCGGCTCCTCCGGCCTCTGTGCGTCCGATCCTCTGAGCTCCACCTCGGTCAACTTTGGCGGCTCCTCCGGCCTCTGTGTACCCGACCCCTCTGAGCTCCGCGCCGGGTCACTTCGTCGGCTCCTCCGGCCTCAGTGTATGCGACACTGTCACCTCTCCTCCGGGTCACTTCGGCGGCTTCCCCGGCCTTTCTGTATCCGGCACTGTCACCTCTCCTCTGGGTCACTTCGGCGGCTCCTCCGGCCTCTCTGTGTCCGTCTCTCGTGGACCTGACTCGGGATTAAACTCTTGACTTTGAATCGCGGTGAAAAACCTGCTGCACACATGGGGGCGGGGCTTCACTCAGTGCTTGACGGACATAGATGACACGCCCCCTTTTGGTATCCAGGTTACACACCTCACCGATCACATGACGATCATTGTTATTATTAAACAATCAAGGACCCATAAAAACTCTACTATCAGCAGTTATCGGATATAAATATATATGTTAAGTATATATATAATACTATACATATATATAATACTCGTTTGATAAAAAAAGGAGCTCGTCTGATTGGCTCCTTTCTCCACTCAGTCCAGGTGACAACAGTCAGTGCAGAGTTAGAGCGCCCCCTGCTGCAGGCTGCTGCTGCTGTTGTAGTTTTTTATCTGCTGATTGATCAGTTTTGATCAGTTTTATCAGGTTTATCCTCTGTTCAATCACAAAGTCTCTCTGTCCTACAATCTGTCACAGATATATATACGTGTTATATACGTTACACACATATATATATACTTATTTACTGCATGGTAGCGTGTAAAATGTCATATATGTTGTAATATATTGTGTGTCTTTACATGTCATTTTATAGGTCACACATTTTGTCATATTTATGTTATACTGTATATACCAGCTGTTTTGTTTCATACATTTGTTGTTTGTATTATGTTTTTTTAATATATACTGTGTGTTGTATGTCATGTTTTCTTTTTGAAACGTGTTTTATTTAATGTTGTCTATATATGTTACACAGTTACACGTGTATAATCATGCTCGTTGTACGTGTCATGTTATACAGTATGTTGTAACTTATGTATACTGCACGTCGTGTGTTAACTGTTATATGTTGAATATATGGAACGGAATTGTGCGTGTATACATGTATGAAATATAGTATGTCACATGTTTTATACGTTGTTTGTCATATACAATTGTGTTGTGTATGTTTACAGTGCATGTATATGTTGTTTATGTCAATCGTCTTGTTACACATGTTTTGTATATAATGTAGTTTATAATAGATGTACTGTATGGAATGAATGTTATATAGTTTACCGTATATTGTAGGTCATGTTTTCTGCTATATAAAATGTCATGTTTTTATATATTATGTTCAGTTTTATATCTATATATATTAATTTTACTGTTATATAACTTGATATACCGTATGATGTCATACATTTCCTTTTATCGTGTCATTTGTTACATGAAGTGATGTTATATATCTTCCTAAATGTCACATGTTGCACAGTACATGTATGTATATTATATAATGTACATTGTATGTCATAAAAGACAATGTTATGTCATGTAAATGTTATATTATGTTAAAGACTGTATATAACACAAATCATGTTTATACACTACTTTAAGTCATGTATGAATTTCCAGCTCAAGTGTGGACTGCTGTTGCACGCGAGTGTAATGACACAAGTTGCCCACCAGAGTGCACTGTGGACACATGGGACAGTAAAGGCTCATTCCGCTGATTTCAACACGTAGACACCTCCCCGTCTCCACTTCAGAGTCAAATTAACTTTATTTTACTAAAACAAGTGAACATGAATCATCAAATGTGACATCATCATCATTTCCTCTTCCTGTTAACACGTGAACAGTCAGGCAGCGATATGTCACCGGCAACTCACACACACACACACACACGTATGCACACATACACACACACACCTGAGAGTCATAGTGAGGATCTGTGCGGTCGAGGAGGGAAAAACAGCACACGTGTTCATCAGAGTCTGTCGTCATAGCAACACACACACCGGCAGCATCCCGATGCTCGGTGACAAACTTTATACAAACACTGCCGCCATTTTAAAACGGCAGTGTAACTTTGTCTTGTCCACAGAGTGTGATGTCGTAGGAAAATGGCCGACGTGTGAACACGATAAAAACTGAAAAATCTGAAATTTACACGATTTATGACGTTTTATTCAAATTGTAATTGTTTTTATCTTCATGTGACGTGTTACAGCGGACGTCTCTCCCGTGCTAACACTGACACATCCCGTGTGTCATGGCGTGGACTGGGCACTAGGTGATGCTGCGGGTGTTGCTGCTGTTGAAGTTTGTTGGCTCAGCCTCAGGAGACCTCGATGACCTCCATGCTGCCGGAGAAGCTCGACTGACTGCCGACCTTCCCAAGCTCCTCCCTCGACCGACTGTCCGTCATCCCGTCTCCGAACTCCATCTGACAGCTCCGCCGCTTCAGCTGCTTCTCGAAGCTGCTCTCCTCGTGCCAGCTCCTCCTCGAGTCGCCGCGGTCCCCCGTCCTCTGCCGGGTGCTGCGGCGACGCACCGCCTCCAGGCCGTGGCTGCAGCTGTACGCCGTGAAGCCGCCGCCCCCACTCAGGATAGAGGTGGAGTAGAAGCGCGTGGAGTCGGAGGAGAGGTACCAGCCTCCGGCGAGCGAGGACGTGGAGACGGCGACGGGGCCCAACAGAATGTCCGAATGCCAGCCTTTCAAGGCGCCGCCTCCGGGTCCGGCGAGGTGCTGCTGGCTGCGTGAGAGGCCTAACAGGAAGCTGGTGGCGTTCTCCGTGCTGCCGCTGCGGTGCAGCTGCTGGGAACAGTTCGGAGCTGCGGGTTGAAGTTTGGTGAAGCTGCTCGGCGGCTGCGGCGACGGCACGTTCGCTTCCTCCTTGTCGGGGCTCTGCTCCGGAGTCGACTGCTCCGAGACCTCCTCCACGGGTGAGAACTGGCACGGTTTACTCGTCGGCTCTTTAAACGCCGAGGGTTTGTAAAAGTCAGCAGAGTCACCTGACCCGCCGTTAGGCGCGAACGCTCGGTGAGAGGGCGTCCCGCCCGCCTCGCCGAACGACTTAATGTCCAGAGAGAAAGAGCGTTTGAGCCGTGCATTGTCCTCGGGTCCGTCAGTGAGCTGCAGGCTGCTCAGAGCCTGCGGCAGCACGCGCTCATCGGGGGCGTCGGCTAAAATGCACGGCAGCGTGAGCGGCTCTAGCATGCTAACGCCAAAGCCCATGGGGGCCTCCAGACAGGGCGGCGGCTCCAGGTCCTCGGGTAGAGAAGGTCCCTCAACGCCAGGCGACACAAGCGTCTTGTCTGGACTCTTGATCTTCTTCTCAAAGTCGAGCAGCTGACCCAGGAAGTTGAAGTTTGGCGAGATGGTCGGACGCTTCTCCTTCACAAACCTGACAGGAAGAAGAACAGAGGAGGCAGTTCATTAGCGCTCATCACTGCGAGCGTCTGTAACGAGCAGCGACGCGGATTAATTAGAGGTTTAACAAAGCTCGGTCTCATTAGGACCGAGCGTCCGCATTGTTCCGAGGAATGTGCTCCGTCTGACTTCAAACACCAAAGTCTGTCGTCAGCGACACGGAACGCGGCTCCGCCCCCTCGCTCCTTCATGTGAACCGCTACAATGTGATCAAGCCTCGAAGACTTCACGGCATCTTGAGACCGACCTGTGACGTCCTTTCTAACGAGGTGAGCAGGAGGTCACATGACACCTCCTTAGCATTTCAAATCTGAAACAAACAGGAAGTAGTCGTGTGTCGTGATGGCGTGGAGTCTGACTGACCTGTAGGCCTCGTCCAGCGTCATGTCCATCCTCTTCATGATGTAGGCGATGGCGATGGTGGCTGAGCGGGAAATCCCGGCGAGACAGTGAACCAGGACCCGAGCGTTGGACGCTTTGGCCTTTTCTGAAACAGAGAGGCGGAGACTGAGCACCAGAGCCATGTCGGCGAGTCACATGACGCTTGTTTGTTTTATCTGCGTGTCTGACCTATGAACTCCACAGATCTGTCGAGCCAGGGCAGGATCTTCTCACAGAACGAGTCGTTGACGGGAACGCGCAGGAAGTGCGATTCGGGGATGAAGTCGGGTTTGGGGCAGGTGTTGCTGGCGTTCAGGACGTAGACGATGTCGTTCTGCTGCATCAGCTCCTGAAACGTTCACAGGAAGAATCCAACTTTTAACATTTAGGTCCACGAACGCTCATGTCTGTGGCGCCGCGTCCCGGGTGTGCGTACCTTGTTGAGCACGTCTCTCTGACAGCCCAGGTACAGGTGCGGCAGGATGCGTGTCGGTCCCATGTTGGCGACGGGGAGACACGGCTGAGACATGCAGGAGGGAACCAGAGTGGACTTTCCCTCACAGAGACCCGGGAACAGGTGAGAGAACTCGGAGAAGCCACCTGAGGGACAAGGACACGGGAGATTAGACGGTTAGAGACATCCGAGACGATGTCAGAGACATGTGAGCCATCAGATCTGAGACAGACAGTTAATGTGAGACGAGGTCAAAAGACAAGAATCTACCTGGAGGACAAGGTGACAGACAGATAAAAGTCTGAGACAAGGTCAAAGAGCAAAACGAGATTATGGTCAAAGTAAATTTTACTAATCCCTTTGAGTTAATCTGTCCAGATTAACACAGGTTTAAATGTTGGGAGGAAAAGCCACACAAACACGGATAAAAACACGGCAACTCAACACAGAAAGGACCTGAGAAGGACCAGGATCTTCGTTAGGACCAAAAAAGGAAGGGTGGACATTTTGGGGAAGTGAGGACAATCTGTCTGGACTCTAAAGGGTTTTATTCTAGGTTAAGACCTGGTTTTAGGGTTAGAGTTAAAGTGTGCGTTTGCGTGTGTTCAGTTATTCCACAGACGCTCTGTCCTCTCCTCTTGTTGCCAGGCAACAGTACTGCAAGCTGATGATCTGTGACGTCTCCCAGCATGCACTGGGAGGCAAGCATTTTCTGTCCGATATCGCTGGATCTTTACGACGAATCATAGAAACTTAACGTTTGTTTTTATTTTCTTGTTGAAGTCAGAGGAAAAATAAAAAATGTAAAAATAAACTGACGTGACACTGAACGCACCAGATATGTGTGTGACTTATGAGATGTTGTTGTTGAGATAAACATTATTTATTTACAGCCTCAGTCTTTAGATTTATTTAAATGTGTTTTTCATTTGAAAGAAAAACAATAAATAGAGTTAAATCTTTGTGCCTCTGAGAGTCTCTGCCTCCTGCTGAGTTCAACAGAACATTTTCTGCCGTCTGTAATGACTCAGGCGTCTCTGCCGATGACGCAGCAGCCTTGTGTAACCGTTTGATCGTCTCTTTTTTGGAAGCTCGCCGTGGATGTTTTTTGGATTTCGCTTAGATGCGAGGGCGGAGTCAGCAGAGCAGCATGACATCATGGTTACACAGCGTAACCCTCTGTGGAGAGAGGGAGAGAGAGAGAGGACGACGACGTCTCTGAAGAGGAACTGAGACTCCTCTAACTGTCCCTTTAATGTTCAAGAGGCCCAGCATGGTCTTAACCTTTGACCTCTGGCCACCAGAGTTCAGGTCAACGTTTTTGCATAAAATCCGAGGAGATTAATTTGAGGCGTTCTTGAGAATATTTGACAGATGAGATAAAACCTCCGGCCACTGGGTGTCGCCAGCGCAGCGTGATAAAAGACCTCACCTGACAGCAGGTGCACGGAGGGAAAACTTCTCTCCAGTTTCCCCAACAGGACGCTGAGGAACGACTCAGATCCGAGCGTCGCCGGGTCAGAGGAAGTCTGATCGTACACAACGACCTCCTGATCGCCCTGCAGCTCCAGCTACAGAGAGAGAGAGACAGACAGAGAGATGAGATCAAGATGGCGGCGGTTTTAAAAGTATATTTGAACCTGAGGGTGGGAGGTCCGGAGGGCGGGGCTTACCTTCTTCTTGGCCGAGTGCTGCAGCAGCTCGGCAATCTGCACCTTGTCCTGCTGCAGCCTCCTCTTCATCAGCTTGGAGCAGTTGACGTTCACGGCCTCCAGGATGTGCGACACGTTGTAGTCGACGAACGGCCGGCTGTCGATCAGCACCACGCGGTCCAGCCCGCCCTCCAGCAGCGCCACCAGAGCCTCCGCGCCGATGGCCCGCACGGCCGCACTGGGCATCGCCATCGCGCACCTGGACCGGGACCCCGGCAGCTCGGACATGTCAGAAAACCCCTCCCACCCACCCCACCCCCCGCCCTCCCTGCTGGTAGTGCCCCTCCCCCTCCTGGGTGTCCCGAGCCAGCGGTCCGGCGCAGTGACGCAGCCTGGCGAGGAACCTCAGAGGATGAAGAGCTCCATTGTGTCGGGCCGGTATGATGTCATCCTGATGGCGCTTGGCAGAGAGAGAAAGAGAGAGAGAGGGAGAGAGAGAGAGAGAGAGAGAGAGAGAGAGAGAGAGAGAGAGAGAGAGAGAGAGAGAGAGGCCTCACTGCCCCACTAACTATCTGTGTGTGTGTGTGTGTGAACGCTGGTGGAAGTGTGTTCCTGTTATGTGCGTGTTTTGAGGGGGCGGGGCTTCATTCACACCACAGCCGGCGGGAAACAAAAGCCGTCTTTTCTCCTGGACTGAGGACTGATGACATCACTGCGCGGCTCAAACCTGGTCTTCATGCTCAAGTGGATTCAAAGACTGAAAAAAAAAAAAAAAAAGAGAGAGAAAGAAAGGAAGTTTGGTTCAGTTTCATAATGAATCAGTTTAACAGGCAATTAAACTGCTGCTCATACGCACAGAAGAACTTAAGAGCTATCTTATGGCTAAGTGTGAAAAGTTTTCGGCAAACTTAACTTGGTTAATCTTTCTTGGTTAAACTTCTACGCTGACCTTTAGCTATTTTATCTTTCTTATAACTAACATTTAGTTACTGTAAAGTTAGATAACTATTTTGGGGATGATTTTTTTTTGCCATTTTCAACTAGCTTATCAGTCTTTTGGTTAACATTTAGCCATTCTTCTGCTTACTTTTAACTATTATAGGATGATTTGTCAATTTTTGACAAAGTTTTATCTTTCGTATGACAAATTTTGTAGATATCTTATGGTTAACTTTAAGATACTGTAAAGTTAGATTACTATTTTGGGATTTATTGATTTATTTTTTGCTATTTTTTACTCGCTAATATTTCTTTCGCTAACGTTTAACCACTTTAAGGATAATTTGCCTATAACTGACAAAGTTTTATCCGTATTTTGGTTAAATTTTAGTTAACAAATAGCCTTCTTTTGGCCAACTTTGTGCTAACTTTAGGCTAATGCTTAGCCATGTTTTACTTAGCCTTTAGCTATGTTTTCATTAGCTTTTTGCCTCACTTCCTATCCATCGCTGCCAATGCTAACCACCTCTTTGAGGACATCTGTTTCTCGTAAAACTAGGAGACACATGTCCCTGAACAAATTCAGTAGATAAAAGTGATTTAAATTAAGTGTTTCGCTGATGGCAGCTTTGGAGACGAACATTTGTGAGCAGCACAGGAATAATAATATTTTTTTTATATTCAGGACAACGTTATGCTGCCGTATATTTTTTGTCTCACACCTATGAATCGTCAGCTGATAAATAAATCTCAGTTGTTTCTGCTTCTCTCTCTCTCTCTCTCTCTCTCTCTCTCTAGGGGTTTCTAAGCCGGATGCCAGTCCTGACACGACCCTCACCATTTATCCAGGCTTGTATGGGAACCTAGTGGCTAGAGGACTCGTGGACCCAGTCAATGGGGAGCAATGGGGATTGGGCACCTTGCTTAGAGGTACCCCAGCCTTTTGACCTGACAGGATTTGAGCCGACAACCCTTTCAGTTACAAGCCAAATTCCCTTTCCACTCGGCCAAGAGCCAAACCGTTGCTTGGAACAGCATGGAACAGCATCAATGATGATAAAATGAGTCTGGTCCTGACGCGTCTCCAGAGCTTTTTAACTTCCTGTTAACACATGTACACACACACACACACACACACACACACACACACACTGACTCACAGGTCTACAGCAGGAATTTCCCTGATGTCGTACAAACCTACAGTTAGAGACGACTGAAGATGAAGAAAATCCCCAGACACATCACACCTCATAAAAAAGATTTAATTCCTGTTGAATTTTCAAACCCATGTATTCATGTAGTCACCATGATGATGATGATGATGATGATGATAACTGCTCTCAGACCTCCACTGAAGTCGAGACACGTCACTGAGAAGTGTCTGGACGAGCTGTCGGTGCGGACGCAACGGTCGCTGCAGACATTTTCCAGAGCTTCCCTCATCAGCTCCCTGGTCAGACCTCTGGATAATGTCGCAGTGTGAGCTCATGTGAGAAAACACAGCGGGAAAAGCTCCAGATAATTCACAGTGAGCCCCTTTGGCCAGTTTCCTGCCACCTGCGGCTCAGACCAAGCTCCGCCCCCCTCTCCCACCTCACCTGAATGTTCCACACGTTCTCCTGAGATGAAAACCAAATCTGCTCGGGAAGTAACCAGGCTGTCCAAATTCTCTTAAAGCTAAGGAAAGTTCCTTCAATTTGTACGATCTTTAGCAGAGATAAGAGTGAAACCAAATGAAAATTACGAGCAACATGAACGAGCAGGGACGCAGGTCGTCACGTAAATTAACGTCACCTCTGTCATTTTTAAATTCAAATGTTACCGCTGTAAAATGTTCAAAGTTCAATCAAATATTTACGACAAAAATGTCCGCCGTCGTCTGCTCCTGAAGAAAACGTTTTGTGTCTTTCCTTGAATTTGCGACATTCTCCATTAAAAATGGTTCCTGCTGTTAACATCTGACCCAGAAAATGTCCTGCTACACTCATCACCATCACACACACACGCACACGCGACAGGTAAAACCAGATTGAGGGGGCGGAGTCAAACTGACCTCAAAAATGTTTCCTGCCCTCAACTAATTTAAAAAAAGATCAACAAGGAAATGAAATAAGATTTTAAAACACTTTTACAGCCCTATCTCAAATTGTATAAACTGTTTCAACTGAAACATCTTTCACATTAGTTTTAATTAATTTTAAATAAAAAGTTTGTTTGGTTTGTTGGTATTGAACAAGTGAGACTATTTTGACTTTAAGGTCAGCTGATAAAGTTATTTTACAATACAAAAGTGTGCATATAATTAAAATGAGTTTTCGTTACTGATGTTACAGAAACATCGCAAGAGCACAGCGTCTCCTTGATATCAAAATCAGTACTTCAGTCACATAATGATAAAAAAATAATAAATAACAACAAGCACGTCAGGAAGATGAAAATAAAAGTGCAGTACACTTGGTGCTTAAGGGCAGTTATGTTAATTACAGTGTCACAGAAAGTTGACGAAGTGTTTATATGCACTTCCTCCTTTAAAATGTGCTTCCCCCCATGAGGTTTGGAAAAGGGGATTTAAAAAAAAACAAAAAAACTTTTTTTTTAAAGTAGTATTTAATTGAATAAATATATTATTATTAACTGTATTTAAAGATAAATCACATCTGGTGTGTTGTGGTACTAAAGGGTTTTTTTTAAATGAAGTTTGGTAATGATAATGATCTCTGTGTAATTAAATACATGTAGTTTTACTATCACTTTTAGCAGTATTCATTGTTTAAGGCGGGTTGTGTGTTAAAGGCGTGATGAAAAGTAAATAAAGAATGCTGCTAAAATGTGCCGTTTTGTTCAATGAGATTTGGTGTTTAATGCAGAGGATTGTTGGTGTAAATATAGCTTTAAACTTTAATGTCAGCAGGTAAAACAGTAGTTAAAATAGTATTTTAATATGAATACATGTTTTATTACGGAGAACAATGTTTATATATAAAGACAGAGGTGTGTTAAAGGAAGTATGAAAAGTGAAAGAAAGTTTACTGCTCCTTATCTAAATTGTGCTATGTTTTTCAATGAGGTTTGGCATTGGTTACAGGAGATTGTTTCATTAAATGCAGTGTTTAACGTTAATGGCAGCTGGTAAAAGGTTGTGTAAATACTATTATATAACACACGGTGTGTATTATTATGAACTGTGTTCACATTTTTAAAACTGGTTGCGTGTTTAAGGTGGTAAGACAAGTAAATGTTTCAATGCTTCAACTTCTAAAATGCGCATTGGTATCGGTTACAGGAGATAATTTCGTTAAAAATAAGTGTTAAACGTTAATGTCAGCTGAGACAAGGTTGTGTTAATAGTGTTATATAACACAATGGTGTATATTATTATGAGCAGTGTTCCAAAATGTTAAACTGGTGGGGTGTTTAAGGTGGTACGACAAGTAAATGTATGAATACTTCCACTTCTAAAATACGCTGTTTTTTCAATGAGGTTTGGTATTGGCGACTTATTTTGACTTTTACGGTCGGCTGATGATTAGCCGTGGATCAAGTCTGGTTTAATGGTTTTCGACATTTTCGGACATTACGTGAACATTTCTTCGTACGTTCACTCGCCGCTCAGTTGGAGACCGACTGTCCCGACTGTCTCTAAAACCCGACGGTTCGCGGTCACACTCGGTACAAACTCGAGGACTCGGTTCAAACTTTAGGCCCCGTTAACGGAACTCCAGCAGCTGCCGCGGCTCATTTACGCTTTTTTTTTTTTAAAAAACCCAGCAGACATGACGGTAAACTCACCGTTAAAACTCGACGTCAGAATCCGAACTCCACCGGAACCGTCCGGCCTGGTTCGGGGCGGTTCGGCGGTGGTCCGCGCCGTGACGACCCGGTGAAGACGAGGCTTTTCACGGGATAGAAAGAAGAAAGTTGAGGTGAAGAGACGAAGCTTCGGTCCTCGCGCTGCCATAAGAGATGAGGTCACTGCGTTAAAAATACAGCGATGTCGTCATCGCAGCTCCAGTCAAATGTGAACTCAACAGGCTGCTTAAAGGCGCAGTGACGTCCACACTGAGCCGACACAAAAAAACAACATGGCTGACCGTCAAATTTAAAGGGATAGTTCAGGGTTTCATGAAGCGGGGTTGTATGAAAACCGCCCACTCTCCCACACCAAAGTCCATAGAGAAAATCAGTGATTTTAGGTAGTGGGGAAATATGAGCTGCTGGTCTACTGCCGCCTCATGTGGTCAGTTTGTGTCACTGAGGTAAATGTAAATGAAGCATTTTAAACACTAAAGTCACAAAATAAGACATTTAAACTTTAAACTCATGGAGACAGAAGGGGATCAACGACTCCTGTGTGCTGTGATGTAAAATTGACGATTTTCTCAATGGGATTTAGAAATGTTGTACAAACGTCTAGTAATTTCCAGCTAAAAAAAGGCTGGAAAATTAAGTAAATATATTATTAAGATACAAAATGTGTTCATTGTCACTGTGTTTACATGTGAGCGCCCCCTCTTGGTGTCATTGTCTTGTACTTTGGAAAGTGACATGTTTTGCTAACATTTTCCGTGGGGGAGGACGTGGAATTTCTTTTTTTTAAATTTAAGTTTAAGTATTGTAATTTTTGTTGTGTATTTACATACATTTCTATATGATTCAGGTATTATTTTTAAGATTTAAAAGCCTGTTTGTAAAATATATGGTTTATGTGAGCAAATATGCAATCTTCATGGATTTTCGGAGTGTACGAATCAGAGGGTTTAATGGTGAGCAGCTCGAGGACAAAAGGCTGTGATGAAGGAGAAGTTTTTCATACTGGGGCAATTAGCGCGCATGGTTAACCCGCAGTGATCAAAGCTCAGTGAAGTGCAGGACATGAGGAGTGCTTTCTGCTGCTCTAGTTTAGTCTTCGTTGACAGTGAAAGGGGTCAAAAATTCTTTGAGTTCCAGTTCATTAAAGTTGCTTTTTAAATTCTAATTTTTTGTTTTGTTTTAAATGTTCAAATGTATGAAAATCGAAGTTAATTTTTCTCGATGATGTATTACATCATACAATAAGTGTAAGATATAAAAACAACAAATTCATTGAAGTTAGACTATTGAAAATAGAAGATGAAGTCACCATTTTTATATTAGTGAAGTAAAAGTCTTAAAGTATATTATATTTACTGCACTTAAGTATCAAACGTAATTTCCTAACATATGAAATGTACTTAAGTTTTAAAAAGTATTAAAAAAGTGAGCCTCAGTTGTTGGGCGAGTTGTCTCTCAACTGGACGGTTGTGGGTTCAATTCCTGGCTCTGCTAGTCTACATGTGTCCTTAAAAGAGTAAAAGTAAAAGTTGTTCGAAATATAAATAAAAAAGTAAAAGTACAGATACATGAATTTTGAACTTACAGTACTTACAGTACAAAATTGCTTCCAATCTTACACGTTTTACGTGATATTTTATAAATGTACCTAAAATGTCCTCTGTGTACATTTAATATATGATGTATTTTATTTTGTAATCACGTAAAGTTCACTGCGCTTCCTAATTTTCACGGTCAATTTCCGTGTTGCCTGTCATTTCGTCTTTGTCAATAAAGTTTTGTTGAAGAAAAAAAACCAAAACAAAAAAAAGCCACAGCACTGACATAAGCGCGTTACGTCATGAGGAAACACGATGTAAACAAAGTGAGACAGATCAATAATCTGGGTTAATTCCTTCTGATTGTTTGTTGTTTAGCTCTAATTTACGTCGTTTTCTCTGCGTGAGCGTTAGCCGCCTGGAGCTAACGTCAGCTAGCTGCCAGCCCGTTAGCTCCTCTGACCATCATGGATGATAACAAGGTGAGAAGCTAACGGTGGCTAACCCCAGTTTACCAGCTTAAAACTGGCGACTGCTCGCAGACTAGTCCGTGATCGGGTGGCTGATGGTAACGTATATAACCTGGTTATAGTAGTAGTAATAGTCAACTGTCTCGGTCGGTGACTAACTCGCTCGTGAGGCTAGCTGCGATAGCATACGTACGTTAGATAGAAGCTAACTGCAGCTAACGTTGCAGCGTTTCAGCCTCAATAAAAGTCGTGAATTCAACTCATTCAAAGACTTTAATTTAAGTTTTGAGTATTTAAACTATTTCCTGAATGTTCTATATGACAACATTAGTTATTACATGGTTATGTGTGCTCGTATCATAGCTTTGTAGTTGTTTTGCGTCTCTTTGCGCTTGTGTCTGTTTGTAGTTGTATTTCATCTATTTGTGGTTCTTTTTCGGTCGTTGTTCGTGTATTTATAGTTGCTTTGTGTATTTTTGTAGTTGTGTTGTAGTAGTGTTGTGTCTCTTTATGGTCTTAAAGCTGCACTCCGTGACATTAACACTAAGGCTGAAACGATTGCTCGATTACTAAATGAATAGTCAACTATTTTTATTGTCAATTATTCAGTTTGAGTGTTTTCTAAAGAATTAAAACCAGGCTTCTTAAATGTGAATATTGTCTGGTTTCTTGCTCCGTATAACTAAGAAATCATCAAAACAATCATTTTGGTTTGTGGACAAAAACAAAACATTTGAGGACATCGTCATTTCCAGGTTTGACAAACACTGATCAATATTTTTCATCATTTTCTGACATTTAATGGACCAAACGATTACTCGATTAATTGAGAAAAAAGTCGACAGATTAATTGATTATGAAAATGATCGTTAGTTGCAGCCCTAATTCACATACATATAAGAGCAAGCCTCAGTGTCGTCTTGCATTGTTGTGTTTTCTACTCGTGTCTTGAATAAAGGACATGTTAACATACGTGTGCTGTGTTGTCAGATGGTGGGCGGTAAAGTGAAGAAACCGGGCAAACGCGGCCGCAAACCTGCCAAGATCGACCTGAAGGCCAAGCTAGAGCGGAGCCGCCAGAGCGCCCGAGAGTGTCGCGCCCGGAAGAAGCTGAGGTACCAGTACCTGGAGGAGCTGGTGTCCAGTAAGGAGCGAGCCATCTGTGCTCTGCGGGAGGAGCTGGAGATGGTACGCTCACTTTTATTCACAAACCATTTAAAACTTCAAAATCACAGTCACTGAAGCAGGATTGGATACATGTAGCAGAGAAGAAGTCCTCAGTATCGTTGCAAACAAACATTTCACTTCAGGTCATCTGACCTGAGGTGTGGGTGGAGTCTAAAGCTGCAGGTGAAAAGCTCCTAAGACACCCAGTGGTAGTTTTACACTTGGTTTTACAAGTGGTGACCTTTGACAATAATATTTACATTTTTACACTGGTGATGGTTAAATACTACACAGGTGAGTTTACTGTGCCGGGATTCACCTGTGACGGTGAAGAGACGTTAAGATTTAAAGATGAAATCAAATGTACTTTTTAAAATGAAAATGATCTTACTTGTGAGAAGTCACTGACTCAGTGTCAGATCAGTCTAATACTAAAAGCAGCATGTTTTCAATCTTTATTTATGCAACACTTTGTATTGTTACCTTTTGTTTGTTGACAGTATAAACAGTGGTGTTCCGCCATGGATCAGGGGAAGATCCCGTCGGAAATCAAAGCTCTTCTGACCGGAGACGAGCAAAAACCGCCTCAGGGCGGCGGCATCAAGGCGTCCAAGAACAACAAGAACAACAACAACGTCAGCACCAACGGTCAGAGTTAGAGCGACTGCAGAGCGTCGCCGCGTCAGAGAGAGAGAGAGAGAGAGAGAGAGAGAGAGTGCCTCGCTTGTGATGGATGTTAAAGACGAGGAGCGTCAATCATCCCCACACACGCACACACGACACTGTCGTACGTCCCGACAACAGAAAATATCTCTGTTAGTCTCGAGAATCTAAAGTTCCAAGAACTTACGGGGGAAGAAAAGTTGTGTAAAACATCAGAATTAGGTCAATTATTGACTGTCACTGAGTTTAGTGAAAGAATCTGATGAGTCACTGTTTTTACTGTCACAGAAGGATTTAAATTGATCACTAAAGAATTTTCAGACGCAAACGAGTCATAATTTGAAAAATTCAAGCGAGACTTGTTTGATAAGTCACATGACCAATGAATGTCTAAGGAGGAAACAAGTGTGTGTGTGTGTGTGAAGTGTTTGACTGACACTGTGAAGGTCAAAGGTCAGAGCAGCAGAGTCCAGATATGACTCTGATTGTATTTTTTTTCAGTGTTTCAGCTTCTGCTTCTCCGTTATAGTCAGTGATTTAAAAAAAAAAAAAATGTGCTCTTTGTTTATATTTTTACGTCTGTCACGTGATTATTTACTGTTACTGTTTAATTTAGGACCAACAGACAACGTTTGTGCACTTTTCTTCACTTTTGCACCTTCTTTTGTTTTCCCAGAGAAAATAAAAGTGTTTGAGAAAGAGACTCAACCGCTCATTTCACACACGACATCACTGAAGTCATGATTATTACATCACTGTGTGATCAGTTATTTATCGTTTGGTTAAAAAGAGCTGAATTAAAAGTCTCTCAAAAGGTAAACGTTAGCTAAATAATAGTGAAATGTTATGCAGAAAATAGCTAGAAAATAGCTAAAAGATGCCAAAAACAAGTTTGAGAGCTGTGGAAGGCAGCATAATGCCTCACAATGTACAACCTGCCATAAATCATTATTAGAACTTGGCCGAAGTATAGCCTCAAGTTAGCAAATAACTGCCAGAAATTTTCTAAAATATGTCCGAAAAAAGCTAGAAGTCAACCAGAGGATAGCAAAAATGCATCCGTTAGCCAAGAGTTAGCAAATAACAATGCTAGAATTTGGCCAAAAGATGGCAAACGGGTAGTAGTTTGCCAAAAGTTGGCAAAAACAAGTTTGAGAGCTTCAAACTGTGGAGGGCAGCATTACTCTTCTCAGTGTACAACCTGCCATAAATTATTATTACAAGAAAGCTAGAGGTTAGTCAAGAGATAGCAAAATAAGTTAGCCAAAATATAGACATTAAAAATCGGTCAACGTTAGCAAATAACAATGACAGAAATTGTCAAAATATGTCTAAGAAAGCTAGAAGTTACCCAGGAGATAGCAAAAAAAAATCATCTGTTAGCAGAGAGTTAGCAAATAACAATGCTAGAATTTAGAATTCACAAAAAGGCAGTAAAAACAAGTTTGAGAGCTTCAAACTGTGGAGGGCAGCATTACTCTTCTTAGTGTACAACCTGCCATGAATAATTATTACTAGAAGAAAGCTATAGGTTAGCAAAAAGATAGTGAAACAAGGTAGAAATTAGCCTAATATTTAATAATATTTTTATGTCCCATAAAAGCGATGTTACCCAAAAAGATAGCAAAAATTGATCTGTTAGCCCAAAGTAAGCAAATAGCAATGCTAGAAGCTAGCCAAAATACCAAAAATAGATAGAAGATAGCCAGCAGTAGTATAAACGTCAAACAATAATAGTAGTAGTTAGCCAAAAACTGAATTGTGATAAAAAGAAAGAATAAATTCACAGAATGACACACGTGAAAAAATATCGACAATATAATTGTGTCCATTAAATAAAGGGAAAAACAAAGTGACAAAGTTCAGTATACAAATATAAATAAACAGTAAAAATACGATCACATTTTTTATTGTCAAATCAACACGTTTTCACACTGAGCAGCTGAAACCTAAAAATACATTTAATCCATTATTAATATAGTTGTTAATGGATTTCTTGTCATAAACTACTTGATTCATCAGCTCTGTTTGAAATCTGATATATTTATTTATTTATTTATTCATTCATTGTTGCCTTGAACTTTACCTGGAAATACTGAAAATGAGAATTTACCAAACATTTGAACCATAAATATTAGTGCCTTCTGATGGAAACATCATCCTCATGTCATTTGGATTTTATACATTTTAGTTATATGAAGTTTTTAATTGTTTAATTTGGCTTTGAAATGTTTCCAAATAGACTTTTTACCCCCACTGTGTTCATTCCTTACGTTATGCTAACATTATAACATTATCCCCATAAATGAGAGCAGCCATGTATCAAAGGTCACCAGCCTGTCAGAATGACCACGCCCCTTTCTGGGTGAGAGCAAATGAAAATGAAAAAACAATACAATATTTTTCCTCACATATCGTAAAAGTTCACGAGACACTTAAAGGCACCGTATTTACCCGAGTAATTTCAAAATCATTCCAGAATCTTTTGAGTTTTCTACAAACTGCAATATTTAACCAGATTGTTCTTATGATTCAGTTCACTTTCATCTCGGGTTCATATTTGTTCATAGAACTGGAAACAGATACATTTGAAACGTCGTGTCCCCGCCCCCTCCCCTGATTAAAGTGAACCTTGCTAACAACAGTTAGCTAGCTAACAATTGAAACAATTTCCCCCCGGGGATTAATAAAGTATTCTGATTCTGAACAAGCTAATGTTATCAAAACGCAACATTTTTATGACAAAACAATCCATCGAAGCATGTCACCGAAATGAATAATGATTAAAATCTTCAGTAGAAAATCAGATTGTTGCTTTTGAGAACTTCCAATATGGCTACCATGAGGTGTGACATTAAAAAAAAGCCCTTTATATCGATGGAACACTTACGTTTCGTTGAGTTCAAATACATAGTTAGCCTCCAGTTAGCTGACCCGTCAACGCTAAAGTTTTGTGACTAAATAAAGTTTCATTAGTTCATTTCACAGTTTCAAATTCTCCAAGGTGGTTTACACAAAGGTGTTAGGCGGGTTGGCGTTTGTTAGCCACGCTACCTTCTTGTCCTTCGCATCTCGGTCAAATGTGTCATAAACTGCGTCCTTGGCGACAGTTTTTGCTTGCACAGGGATGTCCACCACGCCGATATAGTTCTTTTTGGCCATGCGAGAGCTTGCTGTGATGGTATACGCGTTGCTGCGGTAACATTTCATCGACGACATGCAGAAGGTCTCCCGCATGCCCCTCCTGAAGTTTGCGTTGTAGACAGAGTACAGTGTCGGTTTGGACGCTGTGGAGCTGAAGGAGATACAGGTGATCGCAGTGAAGAACAGCAGCCCCTGCCTGCCCGGTCCATCAGACTCCTGTGGGTGCCACAGCTGCGCAACATAGAAGGGTGTCCAGGTCAGGAAGAAAACCAAATTCAGCATCAGGAACATCTTGATGGTCTTGACTTTAGTCCGTGGGACAATGTTCATTGTCCGGCGCACTGTGTGGCCATCGGCACTGATTCTCCAGATGTAGCGGATCACCCGCTGGTAGAGGGAGACAATCAGTGCTACCGGAACCAGAAAACCGACCAGCAGGTGAACGGCTGCGTAGCCTATACTGCCCCAGGCATCCGGAAGGAAAAAGTCACAGTGATTGTTGAATGACGATCCATAGAAGAAGAAGCAGGGCGAGATAAAGGTGGCGTCTAAGAGCCATGAGGCCAGAATCATCTTTTTCGCTTTCTCCCTGGACACCTTGAAGCTGAGCGGGTAGACGATAGTGTAGAAGCGGTCCACAGAGATGGAGAGCAGGACGTACACCTGCACGCCCGGGCACAGGTGCTGTAGGTAGCGCACGGCTTTACACGCGGCGGCACTTAGTGGCCATCGTCCTGATGCCACCTGCAGGATGATGAATGGTGCGCAGCCCAGGCTCATAAGCAAGTCTGCGCAGGCCATAGACACCACAAAGTAGTTGGTTGTGGACTGAGTCCGTCGGCTGCGGTGGATGACCAGGCAGACGAGAGCATTTCCCAGGATGGATATCAACCAGAGAACTCCAAACACCAGTCCCAGGATCGCAACCTCACCTGAAGTCAGTTCGTAAGAGACGTAGGTCTGATTGGCCTGGCCAGAAGAGGAGTCCTCAAGGCGGCACAGGGGGGTTGTGGGTAAGGTTGCCAGGACAGTTGAGTTTTCCCTCTCCGAGTAGTTAAATGACATCTGATAAGCGAGAGACGGAGAGTAAAGAGAGGGATTGACACCGAGGGACGACTGCGCATAAACCATCGCTATGAGGCTGCACCAGAGAGGAGGCGCTGTGGAGACAGAAGCAGATTCACCGTTAATACAAACCTGAACCAGACTCAGATCCTTGATCTCTTTCTGGTGAACAAGGATGGAGAGATTGGTAGGTTGGTCAGCTGGTCAGTCAAATGGTCATGAGGTTTGTTGGATAAGTTTGTTGGATGAGTTTGTTGAGGGTTGGCAGATTAGTAGGTTTCTTGATTGGTTTATAGATAAACTGGTATGAAGGTTGAGAAGCGGGGGTCTGTTGATGAGTAAGTTGGTTGTTTAATGTATCACGGTTGGTGATGTAAGATTTTTGGTTGGTCATGATTGGACGGCAGAGAAGTGGCTGGAATTGTTGCCTTACAGCAAAAAGTCTCAGGTTCATGACCTCGTCCAAACAAGGGCCTTTCTATATGGCGTTTGCATGTTCTCCCTGTGTGGTGTGGGTTCTCCGGGTTCCTCCCACAGTCCAAAAACATAAAGAGGTTAATTGGCCACAAAAAATTGACGGTAGGTGTGAATGGTTGTTTGTCTCTGGGTTAGTCCTTCGGTGGGCCGGTGAGCCCACCTTTCTGGGCCCTATGTCAGATGGCATTGGCTCCAGTTCCCCACTCAACCCTCACACGGAGGATAAAGCACTAGAAAATTAATGAATGAATGAATGATTGCCAGTCATTGATAATGGGCAGGTTAACTTCAAGTGCACGGCAACACAGTTCCACATTAAGACAACAACTAGAACGACCTTGTAAATAAACATATCACCAGTGAAACATGAGCAGCAGCCTGTGTAATTTCATTAATCCAGTTAAGTGTCCACAGGGAGGCACTGTCCTCTGAGGACGTCCATTAAAACCAGCTGAAGAAGCCCATGAGGAGAGGTTCTGTTTATCATCTCCTCTGTGTTTACGCTGATTTATTTTCCTCTTAGCAACAGAGGCACACACACACACACACACACTCTGTTCACTGTAACATGATCAAATTGAAAGTGGTTCTTGAAGTATAATTCTGAAACTAAGGAAAGCAAAGGCAATTTCTGTCTGAAAAATAAAAATAACCTCAAAAATGTATTTCATGTTTGAGCCTCTGGTGTTTTTTATTTTTTATTTAATTAATTTATTAATGAACCATGTCTGTGTCTGCTACGCTTAGCTGGTGATACTCAATGGTTTAGCTCGTCAGTATTCAGCAGTTTTTCCAGCTTTCCATACTATCACGTATTTTTAAAGTCAAACTAACACAACAATTCTGTTTTCTAACATTATTCCTGTAAGTGTACCCATGTTTGTGTGCGTCTGGGTGTTTTGTCTGTTCAGGGTTACCGTAGAAACAAGGCAACACAAGATGGCGTCTTCCGTAAATCAGGTACGTTAAAAAAACCAACAACAATTATGGTGCGTTCCATGAACAAAACAGAAGTCGGACCTGGGAGTGACATCACCTCTGAGATGACGATGTTCCGAAAAAAGACGGAGGACGCAAAGTATCTCGCTAGCTAGCTATTGTTAGCAATCGCAGCTGTTTACAACGTACTGTGAAGTATTTTATGAACACAATTGGAAAAAAAAAAAAATAGAACAGCACTATTATACGTACGACATGATTGCAATTATTGCGAGTGGCAGCCATTTTGTAATCCCATGTCGGGGTTTGTGAGGTTGTTCCGACTTTCCGAGTTGTAAATCCCACCTGAGGGGAACATTCCAGTTGAAATGTCCGACTAGTAACTTGGAAATTCCATCTTCCAACTACAAACCTGGAACACATCGTCATCATCAGGCTACGTTTACGAAATCTACGAAAACAAAACGATTTTTTTTCCGCAAATTGCACACTTTAAAATAAATCCACAAATAATAAGACATTATTTATTATAAGTCCTTAAATATCAAAACAAATAAAAATGATCAGCTGTTTGAGCTGTGATTGGAATCATTATCGATCTCTTTCCTGATCAGCATCAACGTTAGCGCTGTGTTGCTATGGTAACCGGGTAGATGTACCTTTCCTCCACAAACACTAACAACATCATGACGATGATGATGATGATGAAGAAGAAGCTTCGTTTCATCCAAATTAATCATCAATAATGAAAACGATACAAAGACATAAAAACAGGTTGATCTCGCGCCGCGTGCGTCATCACAGCTTCTTCACACACACACACACACACGCACACGTCATCAATCGATCACCAATCAATCAATCAATCAATCAATATGTCAATAACATAAAAAGCAGGAGGACAGCGTCAGGTCTCCGGCCTGAGCCCGACATGTTTGCTCCTGATGAAGAAGAAGATGAAGATCGAAACAAACAAACAAACAAATAACCCGTCAAAATAAAAGCACGAACAAACAAATGACAGCTCTGCTGTCCGACGGTTCGACGGTGTTTTGTCGGTTACAGTTGGTTGTTGTCGGTGAACTCACCGGAGGAGAGCGGAGCAGAATCAGACGCTGCATGATGATGATGATGATGGTGTTTTTCCGTGATTCAGAGGAGGAGGTGTGTGCGTGTGTGTGTGTGAGAGAGAGAGCAGGGGCGGGAAAAGCTGCTGTGAGGACCAGCCCCCCCCCCCTCACCGCCTTAAAGGGATAGTTCAGCTTCACGTCCAAAAACAGCAAAAAATCACCACCAGAGTTCTCATGGACAGATTTAGTCACGCCCACTTTCACGTCTGCGTTAAGTATCTGTGCATCTTTGTGTCTCGCAGGCGCACTCGGACATTAGGCTACGTTTAGCGTTTCAGCGTTTTTAGAACGTTCTGACGTCGTCAATCAATCGACCAAACTTTACTGATGCAGTAGCAACGCAACTCAAAGTGGATTTAATAAGAATAAAAGTTAAAAACTGAATTAAAAACATAATCAAGGAAAACACGCTAGCATTAAAACAGCATTGAGGGGGAAAAAAACGCTACCATGGAAATCGCAAAAACAGCCTCGAGGGAAAACAAAAAATGTAACTAGTAAGAGATAAAATGAAATAAAAAAATACATGAGTACAAACAAGTACTTGGGCTAGCTATTGCTATTGTTAGAAATAGCAGTTGATGACGATGCTCTGCGTGGTTATTTTTACGCACATAAACGCATCTACGGTTAAAAAAATTAAACAGTTCAGTGTTTTTACGACGGATTTAACGTGAAACAAATACGACAAAGGTTTGTACAGTGGACAATCCACGTTCGATAGTTCGGTAGGATTGACACGCTCGACTATACGTCGCATTAGCATAGAACCAAAGTGAAATTAGACAGAAACTATTTTTGAGTTTTTCTTTTTTTAAAGACAATAATCAGTCAGCAGAAAAAAAACATCTTTGTCACTCACTCTTTGGTGTGAGAGAGTGAGTGCTTTACAAACTTCTGTCCAACAGTGAGATAAAGACGTAAATATGTTCTTAAGATATCGTAAGTCCTACGTGGTAATTTATCATTTTGATTTTCTTACTTTTCTAATAAATATCTATCATTATTATTATAATGATGACATTAATCTGGACCAATCGATGATGTCACCAATAATCGATCAGATTCACGTCGTCGTTCTCGTTCGTTTAAAGCAGACAATGTCGTCGTCGTTGCCCGTCTGCAATTATTGCGATGCTGACGAGGGCTGCTGTCGCAGCATGTTGCCATGGCAACCGCCGGGCACTGAGGAAACCAACAGGCCAGTTGCTATGGGCAACCGGTGACATTGCTGATGGGCGAATGAGAGCGAGAGACATGATGGAGGAAAAGGTGAAAGATGTCACGTTTGTTTTGTTTTAATGTGTAAAAAATATGAACGTGGATTTAAAGTGAACGCGTGTTAAAAACAAGTGAATTATAAATAATCGCTGAGTCATGATTGCGTCCACGTTTCTCACTCTCTCTGTTGTAAGTTTCAGTCACGGGATCAACAGGAAGTCGTGGATTTTCTTTCTAAAATGTTGTCATGTGACCCCATGACTCCAAACCTCCGCATCATGGTATAAAGACTAGCATGACACAGCGTTTTTGCTTCGAATTTTAGCACTTTTACAATCATATAGAAACATTTTTGAGTGGCTTTTTAAAACAAAATTTTTTTTAATATTTGGGGGAAAAAAGGCATAATTTTCCCTCCAAATGTTTCATCAGTTTAGGACAGGAGGTCAAGTTCAAGGTCAAGGCCAAGGTCGTCCAATATGAATTATTTTAGTCATCGATGCAGATTTATTTTCCCCAGATCTGCGGTGGAGAAAAAACCCCCCAAATATTTTCAGCTCTTTGAGCACAGAACATAAAATGTGCCCTTTTCCCAAAAAATGTGACAAAAGAAAAACATCTCAATGGTTTTATTCTCACAAAATCCCAAAAAAGTCCATGTCAACTTTTATAATTTTTTAAAATGGGTGTCACGATGATTGATGCTGATTTTTGACTCCGAGCTGATGCTAAACTTTAGTAACGTAGCAGAAAAAACACATTATTTTGAGTAAAAAAAGAGATAAAAAACCAACACATTCAGGTGTTTGTTTATTTACATGTTTGTCGAGTAAAACATGTTGCAAAGAAACGACATGTGACAATAATTATTAAGACGATGAAGATGATGGATCAGACGTTTGGAAGAAGAATAAATAAAAGAAACTAAAACCAAATTAAAACATAAAAAAAGTGGTTTCTTTACATTCAAATTTCTTCGGTTTAACAACTCTGTCGTTTAAAGATCGTCGTATTTTACAAAATCACTGCTCAGTTTAGAACATTATATCTTATTGAATGAAACAGTTTCCTGTGAAATAAACAACATTTTTCCACAAATGATATTTGTTGTTTTTTTTTAATCAGAGATTAATCGATTTGAGACTTAAAATTAAAGCATGTTTCCTTTTCCTGGTTTCTTTGCGCCAAATAACAAATAAATCATTAAATCTAAATCTTTTGGTTCGTGGACATTTTTCTAACAAGCGATTATGAAAATAAGAGTTAGTTTCAGGTTTCCTACGGTTGAAAATACGTTTGATTTACAGTGAACTGTGGGAACAGTGTGAGACTGACGGAGATGTGACGGGTGAAGCTGCTGGACGTCCGTCCTCAGAGACGCTCGGGGACAACGTCAGCGTCTCTCCGATGAGATCGCGACTCTTTCCCTCGCGGACGAGCGTCAGCGTCAGAGAGCGACGTCCACAGTTTGTCGCAGACGTCGAGACGAACACAATCGTCTCCATTTTATTTACACAAGTTTTTTTTCCCGTTTTTAAGACGCGACGTCTTCAGCCTCGCAGGCCTCCGTCCAACGTCAGCGTCCCAAATCTGAGGAAGAGACAGAGACACGGACAGATTAATACACTGAGGACGTGAAGGACGACGCAGACGAGCAACACTAACTTTTAGTTTTTATCATATGGAGAAAAAACAAAAACAAGAAAATATTAACATTTAAAAAGCTGAAAAATTCAGAAAACGTTGTCTTAAAAAAACTTTTAATTTAGACGCGACTTTTATCTAATTAAAGTTGTTCACCCAGATAATGCTAAGGCTGACACTACACTACTGGAAACCACTTCTTTTTTTCTCGGTAAACAGCGCACACTAGTGGCAGCACAGAGCAACTTCCGTTTTGGAGCGATTTTCCACCTGATTTTTATTAATAATAATAATAATAATAATGATAATAATAATACTGCGTAGCAACATCTTTACGATAAAAAAAAAAAGAAACTGTTCTACGTATACGACAAATTTACCGTGAAACAATCGAGAGAGTTCAACAAGAGTTCAACTCAGAAACTCTTGAGTTCTGACCACAAATGGAACGCACCTTTGTCATCCTTCATGTAAATCTGATTTGTTGTATGCTAGGCTAGGCTAAGCTAGGCTAACGTTAGGCGTGTATGTCTGACCTCTCTAAGAAGTGGTTGTTCTCGGCGAGCTCTTTGACCACGCCCTCCATCTCCTCCTTCAGCTTCTTCATCCTTCGGAACAAACGACACGGAAACAAACAAACAAACAAACATCGTCATCGTCTGTTTCCATTGCAATGATGATGATGATGATGATGAAGGAGAGGGAATCAAACTCTCACCCCAGCGTCATCTCCACCAGTGTGTTCTGACTCAGGTACGCCTGAGGCTTCATCCCACTGGACACTAGAGGGAGCACTTTCTGAGGCAGCTGCTCCTGCAGCTACAACAACAACAACAACAGCAGGTTTGTTTGTGTTTGATCACATGACACGACGAGTGATGACATCATCGTCGCATTTACCTTGATGCCTCGCTCCATCACCATGGTGACCTCCTTCTCGACGCTGATCAGCTGACCGGTCAGTCCGACCAGCTGCTTCCTCACGTGATGAACTTTCCTGGAAACAAACAAACAGACGACATCGTTGACGTTGTCGTCGCTAAGCAACAGAGGAGGTCACGAGGTTGCGATGAAGTCGTTACCTCATCCACTCTTCACTCTTGGAGATAAACAGACGATACTTCATGGCGCATTCTTCCGTGAACAGAGAGCGAGCTTTGCTGGCGTGAAGGACCAACTTCTGTCTGCACACACACACACAAACAGGTCAGGATTTCACAATAAAAGCACAGAAACAGAACAGACTTATTCTGATACGATCACAAGAAATTTATCACTCACTTATCAAACTTATGGATCTGCTCCTCGTTGTACGGCAGACCTGAACACAAACTCACGTGACTTTATTACTGATGTACAAATGTTATACATATATATCATATATGTATATATATCTATATATATTATATAGTTATAAGAGACTCACGTCTCTCTGCCTTGTCCTTCTTGAACTGCTGATAAATGGCCGTGATGGCGTCCAGCAGCACTTTGATTTTCTCCACGCTGCAACGGCAAAATCATGTCCCACAGTTAGTTAGCAGCAGATGTTACCATGCACTGGCAGTAATCAGATTATTATCAGATTATTATCAGATTAGATTACACGCACACACACACACTCTTACTTCCTGTCTTTGGGATGCGTCCCCACTTGCTGCGTCCAGACGTCCGTCAGCAGACCTCCGGGCAGAAGTTTGCTTTTTATGTCTTGTGTCGTTTGTTCGACGGGATCCAGAGAACTGGAGATCTGTGCGTGTGTGTGTGGAATATTTGTTAACAGTTACCATGGCAACTACACACACACAACCATTAGAGACACACGTTACAGATCAACTTGTGCAAAAAAACCCAACATGAATACATCACACTGTAAAACACAGTTTAAGATTCATGTTTGTCTCTGAAGATACAACACTGTTTCATTATCATGTATATATACACACACACACACAGTATCTATACATTATATACATATATATAATGTGTATGTGTATATATACACAGTATCTATATATGTATACGCTGACGATACGTCATTGATTTACTACGACACAAACAGTTTTACTGTAACATATACATGCGTGTATACGCTGATGATACAATGCTGTTTTACTGTGACGTACAAACACACAACAACACAAACACTGTTGATCTCGTTCAGTCACAAACAAACTTACTCTGACCACTTTCTTGTGCGTGTCTGAGATCTCATCGTACTCACTGGTCAGCATGTTAGCCTGCATCAGCACCTCGAACCTGCAACACAGTTACACTTACTCTCTCTGTGTGCGTGTGTGCACGTGTGTGTGTGTATGTGTGTGAAGCCTTCACTCACAGCGGCTCAGTCTTCTCCAGGATCTGAGTACAGTAGTTACACAGATGGAAAACCTCGGTCTTCTTGTGCTGGATCTCGCTGTAGTCCTCCTTCATCAGCTCACTGCACAGACAACAACCGCGAGGTCAAAGGTCAGCGGTCAGCCACGCTCGGATCACATGGGTCTGACGTGAACTCACATTAAACCTCGGACTCCTTTCCTCACGAGCTCCTGGTAAACCAGCAGAGACTCCGACGTCTTCCACAGGTGTCCGACGTCGCCGGCGAAAGTCTGAACGGCGACAGGGAAAGGGGGCGGGGTTATGGGAGGCGTCAGCCAATCAGAGAGCGGCACTGTCACCGAGACATAGTCACACTACTGCGTCGATAAACGCACGAACCTTTGCGTAGCTGGCGTCTAAGTCCAGGTCGTAGCGAGGCTGGACTTTAGGTGGACTCGCTGTGAAAACACAAGATTACTAAGGGTTTACTGGAGAACTGTGAAACACGTTTGAAAGCAAGTTCATTTAAGAATCAGCGAACAACTGCGTGGACGTACGATCTTCAAAGATGAGTCCGACCGTGGCGACGGACTCGCGGCTGATGAGCATGATGGGATTGTCTCTGGACGTCTTGGGGAAGGTCTTGGCCTGGCGGTTGGGGTCGAGGACGAGGCGGCGTCCCTCGTAGAGCAGCTCCTGGTTGTGTAGCGGGATACTCGTCCTGCGGGACAACAGCTCCTGGAACAGCGCCGCCCTGTGGACATTAGAGGAGAACGACGGCTTGTTTGTTTCATCAGGAAAAGTCTTCAAACACCCACACAATCACACATCTTCTTTCTTGCACCAAATTCAAGCACTTTCAATGACCCATGTCTATGTAGGGCGATTTAAAATGTAGGATTTCAAGGACCCTGTTCAACACAGTCTATCCCTGCGGCCTCTAAACTTGGATGCCCCTTGGCACCGAAGCTCTCATCCTGAGTCCAAAAGGTTCTCAACAGCAAGACATTGCCACCGTTGTTTTGGACCAAACGCTTGTCCAGGGTTAGGAAAATGTTCAACAAAGAAAATTTTTCTGCTGCTTCAAAACTATCCAAGTTCTCCTGCATCACGACCAGCCTGGTGTGCTTTTGATCAGGGGTCAAACGTTGTGGTCAACCACCGAGCGGAAACCTTTAACAAAGAAGAACCAAGGTCTGGACGTCCTGCCACACCTTGCAAACACCTCCTGTGAAGGAGTAGAGAAGATCACAAGGTGTGGCAGGATGTCCAGACCTTGGGTCTTCTTCGAGGAGTCTACTTCAAGGATCTCCCTGCCCCTCTTAAATCCACCGGCCCGCTGTTGCACAGATGATAAAGCTGGACAACCATGTCAGCATGAATGTCCGTGGGGGCTACAACCCTTTCTTCTGCAGATTTTTGGTAAAACCATGGTGCCAAATCTTGCCCGTGTTCAAGAAATGTCTTGAGTACTAATCGTCCAAGTGCTCAAGTCCTGTCTTAACGTATCATAGACTTTAGCCTTTAGTTATCCTGCTGAAATCTCAAGCCTGACTCTGGAGACAGACAGACGTGTGTCCTCTGTCCCCTCTCTGTGCTCGTGTCTCTTACGTGTTGTACTCGTGGATGTAGACGTGGTGCAGCGTCGCCTGCTGCAGGCTGAACACGTAAACCACCGTGCGGTGGAGGATGTCGTTCGTCTCGGCAAAGAACTGGTCGAAGCCCCAGCACTTCTCCTGATCTGCCTCCAGGATGTTGGCGAGGACGGGGGTCAGGAGGCTCTGGAGGCCCCTGGAGAACAGAGGAGGGACGGGGTCAGAGGTGACGATGAATGTGTAGAAAAAGGAAGACGGGTTACAAGACCACAGACAGAGACGCAGACGCAGACATGCTCTCACTTGGACAGACTGCAGGACACCGGCATTTCCGTGCTCCACTCGATTTTACCGTTCTCACATTTCTGATGACCGGAGATTGTCCCCGACGGTTTTTCTGTGATGATTTTGTACCTGAAACAAACAAATACCGCTTTCAGAGTGATGTCAGACCAGGACCAGGATGAGGTTCTGGTTCACGCTCTTACATGACTTCCTTGTTC
Source organism: Solea solea (assembly GCF_958295425.1). NCBI lineage: Eukaryota > Metazoa > Chordata > Actinopteri > Pleuronectiformes > Soleidae > Solea > Solea solea. Next base: position 34,906,932 of record NC_081136.1, read on the forward strand.
CGGCGCGGTCCCTCAAACGGTCTGAAGGGGAGGCTGCCGGTGGCGGCGTGGTAGAACGTGACACCGATGCTCCACAGGTCGACTGTGGCGCCGTACTTCTTCTGGTGGTCTTTCCTCAGCACGGCGCGCTCGTACATGTCGGGGTGCTGAGGAGGACACATGTGATTAAAGCGTCTCCTGTGTCCATCTCATTGTATCTCGTCTTTGAGGACACGTGTGTGTGTGTGTGTGTGTGTGTAGTGTCTCACCAGGTACTCTTCTGTCCCGTATAGAGACACAAACTGCTCGTCGTCCTCCAGCTCTCTGGCGGCGCCGAAGTCGGTCAGTTTGTAGACGGAGCGTCCCTCCTCGCCGATGACCCTCATGATGTTCCCCGGTTTAATGTCCCGGTGGACGATGCCATACTCCCTCAGGTGGTTCATACCTGCAACTGCAGGAGCCACAGCAGCCAATCACAGAGCAGCACAAAAACAAATACTGAAAAACAAAGTGTCTCCATACTGTTTGCTTTCATGGTTTGTGGTGAGTCAGCAGTTTGTGTGAGACATCCAACGTCCCCGAGTGTCCACAGCGAGGTCACTTACCCACGTCGTGCAGGACGATGAGGAACTCGTCCTCTGGGAGTCCGTAGGCGTTGGTCGACTCTTCTAAGACGGTGTAGAGACTCCCGCAGGGACAGTACTCCATTACCAGGACCTTGTGACGGGTGTTGGACTGAGGACACGGGGACAACAACATTAGAGACACTCACACTCAAAAAGTCTGTGTGTGTGTGTGTGAGAATGTGGATGCGGCTGCAGCGCTGACCTCTTCCTCCACAGCGAAGAGTTTCACGATGTTTTTGTGGTTCAGCTTCTTCAGAACCTCAAACTCTCTCATTTGGACATCGAGTGGACGCAGGAAGCTCAGGTTGTTGAAGACTTTGACGGCGTAAAGGTCCCCGGTTTTCTACGAGACACAAAGATGATGTTTGTTACAGCTGCTGCCAGTGTTGTCATTTCTTTTAACGTTTAGTTATTGCTAACTTTAATCTACAATTTGGGTTCATTTCAAGCCATCTTTTAGCTACCTTCAGTTAACTAGCTATTTATTGTTTTACTTATGCTCAACTTTTAAAGGAGCTTATAATAAACTTTTAGCTATTTTTGACCAACTTTTACCCGTGTTATGAATGATTTTGCTGACTTATGACTACATTTTGGGTAACCTTTACCTATGTTATGACTGTCTTTATGATATGTTTTTGCTAACTTTAATCTACCTTTTAGCTAAGATATGTTTTTTTTTATCATCTAGGTATATTTTTGACAACTTTTTTTTACTTTCTTTTGGTTCATTTTAACCTATGTTTTGATTATCTTTAGTTTACTTTTGGAAAATGTTGAACTCCCTTTTGGCTAACTTTGGTAACTAGCAGTCGATTGCTGCTGTTAATATTACTCTCCTTTCTCCTCACATCACCTCATAACCACATTAGGTTGAGGGGGGCAGGATTAATTACTTTTGAATTACCGGCCTCTGACGGGATAAAGTGGGGAAAGTTCCTGCTGAGACTTAAGAGACTTGAGTCAGCGAGTAAACACGGTAGCTTATCAAAGTGTTTGACAGTGATTAGAAGGAAGTAAATCACTGACTGTGAGCTTTACAACCTACAGACTCTGATCCGAGAATCAAGGTTCAAACGGATCCTGGGACTCTGCAGGGGTTTGTGGGAAATTCCCCCGCAGCTCACTTCAACTTTCAACCTCACACTTTAAATCTTGTGAGGAAACAACAAACGGAGACTGGCCGAAACTTGAGCCGAGATCGTGTGAAAGAAAACCTGACACTTTTCAGATCTGAGGGGAGGAAAGCCCCAGGGTGGATTCAGGCAAAACAAATCCAGAGGGGGGCAGTGATGCTGCAGTACAAAAGCTAACTGCTACAAAAAAAATGATTTTCTTTGCAAGTGATTCTTGTCACTACCCAAGTCGTACTGGAAACACGATTTCTTCTCCGCATACGCAAACGGGGACGACTTCCTGTCAAAACAAGTCACTGCAGGTTCAAGGATTTTAAATAAAGATAATGTTATATTACGATTTTAAGTTGTCATATTTAAAATAGTAGTTATTGTTAGAAAATAAAACAAACATTTTATATTATTTTGACATGTCATTCCACATATGTTGTAATAAAATTAGCGGTAACTTTGTGCACGTGCGCAGAACAAGTGACGTCACGTGACCCAGTTGATCGTACCTTGTGTCGTCCGCGGTAAACGTTAGCGGTGGCTCCCTGACCGAGCAGGTCTGAGATGAGCCACAGGTAGTTCGTGGTGCTCTGCATCGTGACGGCGGCTACTGATCCTGAAAAACATAACAAAACAAACTGATGTTGTTTATTATGAGAATTCACAAGAACCATACAGACGGGCATTAAAGGATAAAAGGTCAAAGAGATCACATGTTTTCAAAGAGTTAATGACACACAACAACATTATAATGATGATAATATTAAGATAAAGCAGTAGAAGATGAATGAATGATTTATCTAAACACTACTACATTATTAATAATGATTATATTTCTAAATTGTTTAGATTGACCTTTTTTGTATTTTTTAAATAAAATGTATAATTATATAATTATTATCACTCACTTTTAAACATTTTTTTTATAAATAAAAACTTTGTTTTGTAAATGACACATTTATTTGTATTGATATGTATGGAAGTGTTTACATTTTTTTAAATAAATGTTTCATTTTTTTTAAACGTTTGTCTTTTTTTCTTATTTAAAAATACGTTCGTTTGTATTTTTAAAATGCCATTTGGACTGTTTAGCTCTGCTCATTAGGTCGTGACGTCACCAGTGGGAATTTCCCGGTTCAGGCCGCAAACCTTTTTAATTTTCCGTGACGTTGCAGTGACACGGTTCACTGCTTCACTCTGATTACGACAGATGATTTTTTTTTATTTGATGAACACATTATTTATTACGCACGCACGCACGCGCACACACACACACACACACACACACACACACGGCGCTGTTACCGGTTTAAACGCCGTCTTTTCACCGTTTTCTTCGCCGTTAACGTATTTCACGTGAAAAACGTCTCCGTCGTGAATCCCGGATTGTCTCTGTGGCACGTTTTCACTTCACTTTCATTCTCTGTCACGGACATGAAACACGGCAATTAAAAAAACAACAACCTGCGACGTGCTAACAAGCTAACGGCTCAAACGGACCCGGGTTAACGGCGGCGTCAGGTCACGCGCTAACCCACAGAACCGTGACAGCGAACAAAAACATCGCTAAAGGTTTTTTCTTTAATCACAGGTGAATTCATCGCTTGTTTAGTTTTGTTTATTCCTCACCCTTCTCTCTGCGGCCGATCTCTCCACTTCCGCTGTTCTGTCGTCATGTGACAGACGCGGACCAATCGGCGCGAGACGTCATCAAATGAGGCGGGATTTGACTGTGACACTGCGTTACCGTAATGCGTCAAAGAAGAGCGTCATACGAATACTATATGTGCACGATTGTAATGATTATTAACGTCAAATTCAATTCAGCAAACTTTTTTCTTTGTTCTTCCGTGTTTTTTTTGCGTTAATTAACACCTAACGTCTCTACGAATATTCAACTCTTTTCTTGTAACGCAGAGAGCTGAGAACAGGGGCTCAGCTGCTTTCAGCCGTTATTACGGTAAAAACAGGAAACAGGTTGAAAACGAAACTTGGCGATTTCGTTAATGATCAAAAATATTGACAATCGCCACTGAAACAAGCGTCGATCATCTTGTGTCATATTTATACTACTTATGCTAATTTAGCATAGCATGTGGTTTTAATAACAAATGAATGGGTTAATGAATTTAAACCTAAAAATGTGCATTAATTATGTATTCTATTCTTTAAATCAGTGTGTATCCTGACAAGAACTATTTGGGTCTATGGAAGAGCAAGTAAAAAGATTTTTTGAAAGAATGTAAAAAATAAAAAAAACATAGCTTAGAAAAAAAATCTGAATTCTGAGGGAAAAAAGCCAGAATTCTGAGATTAAAGTCAGAATTCATGCCATTTTTTTTTCTTTTTGTTACCTTAATCTTCCATAAAAAAATGTATGATTAATTTTATGTGATATACTTTGTCTTTCATATAATTTTATCATAAATTTTTTTTAAATACAAACTTAATGGGGGAGCGCTTGTGTTTGAGGTGCCGAAAGTCAGATTTAATTTCACAACAGACACACTGTTGATACACAAGGGGGCAGCAGAAGCCAGAAACAGGAGACTGACCAGGTGATAAAACACATATCTTTTTTTTTTCCACTCCCAAAAATCCCGACCAATCAGGACACAGACACACAGAGGTCAAAGTTCACTCACTTTATATTTAACAAAAGGAAAAAAATAAAAATCAGCATCATGAGTTACATCAGCTTATGAGGCAGCTGGATGACATGAACACGTCCATGCGTTTACAGGTGAAGCAGTCATCATAGAAAAGTCGAGAATCGTTCCATTTGTCGCCGCCAACGTCCTCGCAAAGCACCATGGGAACAGAAACCGATGAAGGACATTTAAAAAGACAAACGACACAAACTTTTGTTTCCCGTTTGAACCTGGAGACAAAGTGCTTTTCTTTAAAAACAAAACAAAAAAAACCCGAAACGTACCAACTTTCTTTGACCTTTTTTTTTTTCAACTCGCGTTCTGAAACAACGCATCACGATCTTTGAAGTTCAACGTTTTTCCCGCAAACTTCAACAAAATTTTTCAGATTAGCAAAATTCAACTTTTAATTTATAAAATTATGCTTTAAAATGTTTAAATTTAACATGACTTAAATCGAGACGGAAACAATATCAATGTTTTAATTTGAGTCCTTCAAAATTAAACGACTCAAATTTATTTCAGATTCTTTATCTAAAAGTTTGATTTATCAAATTTTTTAATTAAAAGTTCAGGTTTCATTTTGCTAACGTGAAAAACGTGCGGAAAAAAAATCAAGCAATTTTTTTTATTTTTTTGCCACCAATGAGGCTCCATAGATCCAAACTTTGAGCGTGTTATTTTGAAATTCATCATCACACAACTATGACCACGATGTTTGTACCGGTAAAAAAAAAAACAAAAACAAAAAAAAAGTCCTGTAAAGTGCAGTTAGCGAATGAGAACCTTTCCCAAAAATTCTTCCATCTGATGTGGACTCGTGAATCGTACGCGGTCGGCAGCGATGAGATGTCGTCACATGTTCATGTACTGGCCCGAGAAAAACGTCGCTGCTCTCATTGGTTTGTGTTTCGCTTCAGGAAAAACTGACGGTAAAAACTCTTCAAAGTAAAATTTTCCAAAATCACATACTTTGGCACTGGGTTGTATAAAATTAAAAAAATTATAATACAGGAAATTACATCACGACTCAGTCTCGTTGATTTTTTTTCTTGATTCTGAGAGACGAGTTATTTGTGCTGCTTCTATAATGTATTAACACATTTGGCAATTCTGTAGAAATTTAAGAAACTTTTGTCACATTTTTGTAAAAAAAAAAATTTCTAATGTGCTTTTAGTTTTGAACAAACTTTTTGGTCGGATTAAAAACTTTACTTCAAAAAAGTATGACAAATATTTTTATGAGGGGGGACAACCATTCCACAGCAGCCATTTCAACATGAATTAACAGATTTTACTTGTCACAAAATGGCTGCTATAAAAAAAAAAAATTTTAAATGCCATAAATTTGTCAAAAAATGGAAATTTTATTCAATTCTTTTTTTGAAAAAATAAAAACATTTTTTTCGAATTTAATCTAAAATTTCTGGATAAAAATTACGATTCAGTGTACGTTTTTCGACTTTGAACGGTAAAAATTCTTCGATTGTCTAGGGAAAAAAATTTGTGCTGGATGTTTTCTCTTTAAACCAAAACAACAAACCAATCAGTTGTGACCAAGGACATCTCCGAAAGTGTATCTGCGGTTGTCATGACAACCCAGACGAGCACACATCTGCCACCAAGAAAAAAAAAACACACAAAAAAAACGCTGTTTCCATGGAAACCTGAATATGTTCTGATCTGAGATTGTCGCCGTACGTTTGAGTGATTTTTCTGTAGAAAAATATAATGAGGCAATATATATAATATATATATATATATAAAAACGGAATGAAAAGTACTGCAAGAGTTCAATGGATAGATTTACAATGATTCTCTATATAGCTTATAAATACGTTATATCTACACAATATGTGGTACAAAAATACTATAGAGCATTTATGAGTAACTGGAGTTCCTTTTGTTTTTTTTCATCAAAGTTAACAACAATAATTAAAAAAAAAAGATATGAAGGTGTGAAATTGCTCAGGCACAAGATCGTGTTTGTGTTAAAAAAAAGAAAATCAGATTGCGGACGTGGAGGAAAACGATGCAGGCGAGCGTTTTAGGGTTTTTTGTCGAGAGAAGAAGAAAAAAGAAAACAGTCAAACACAAGCATTTGTTTTGGTTTAAATCTCGTCTGCGAGTCACGTGACACCAACATCGCCACTTCCTGCTTCATGTCCAGGCTTAGAGCAGACACGAGGGAATCTAGGTAGTAAGAATAAAAAATAAACAAAATTCAAAAAGAGGCAGAAAGTTTTTGTGTTTTTGATATAAGGATTAGGTCATGTCCTCTCTGTGCTTCTATAGATTTAACATGGTTAGCGTTTGTTGCTGAGAATCGCTCCTCACTGGACTTCCGTAGATTTAACTTTGTTTTCATTTGTTGCGGAGAAACGCTCCTCTCTGGGCTTCTGTAGATTTAATCTTGTTAGCGTTTGTTGCGGACAAACGGTCCTCTCTGGGCTTCCGTAGATTTAACATGGTTAGCGTTTGTTGGGGAGAAACGGTCCTCTCTGGGCTTCCGTAGATTTAACATGGTTAGCGTTTGTTGCGGAGAAACGGTCCTCTCTGGGCTTCCGTAGATTTAACCTTGTTAGTGTTTGTTGCAGAGAAACGCTCCTTTCTGGGCTTCCGTAGATTTAACATGGTTAGCGTTTGTTGCTGATAAACGCTCCTTCTGGGCTTCCGTAGATTTAACTTTGTTAGTGTTTGTTGCAGAGAAACGCTCCTCTCTGGGCTTCCGTAGATTTAACTTCGTTACCATTTGTTGCTGAGAAACGCTCCTTCTGGGCTTCCGTAGATTTAACCTTATTAGCGTTTGTTGCAGGGAAACGCTCCTTCTGGGCTTCCGTAGATTTAACCTTGTTAGTGTTTGTTGCAGAGAAACGCTCCTCTCTTCTGTAGATCTAAATAAATATGTGCCTTTTTTTTTTTTACTCACGATCCAACAAAGCATGTTTGTTTTGTGTAAATGACCAGTTTTGCGTCGCCATGTTTCTCTTATCCAGTTCCCATGGTAACCATAGACACGATGGCTGCCGAGCATCTCTTCTGCCGCCGCCGTGACGACGTTTGTATTTGGCATCAGATAAGTAGTACATTTTGCCTCTTGCCGTTTTGTGCTCCTCCTCCTTTAAGGCAACGTATGTTTGTGATGATTTTAATAAAAACCTTTTTTTTCTTTTCCTTTAAAAAAAAAAAAAAAAATGTACAAATTGTCTTAATACAAACCTCGATGATGTCATCAGTAAACACTGTATAGAAAATATATAAATATGCTTTTTTTTCTCTTTTCAATGTACAAATGTTCGCAGCTCCGTTTCTCCTTTGTCTCCTACCGCAAGGCTCCTCCTCCTCCTCCTCCTCCTCCGTCATGTCAGTCTCTCGTTCCCGTTTTTAGCCTCATATATGCACAATTGCTATTTACAGTGAGGGGGCGGAGCTGTGTGGAGGAGTGAGGGGCGGGGCAGAGAGTGGGGCGGTGGCTCATGAGGAGTCCGTACAGGGCGACGGCGGCGGCGGGTAGAGGTGGTGGGAGTAACTCCGCTCGGTGTAAGGCGACGGTGGGCAGCTCTCGCAGTTCTCCTCCGCCGACAAGTACTGGCTGCGCGGCGTCGGCGGCGGTGGGAAAGGCTCCGAGTCGTAGTTGAGGTCGCTGGTGTAGCCCTTGGCAGCGGCGGTGCCGCCGGACTTGAGCGGCGCCCTGCGTCCTGGCGTGTAGTCGCTGTCGCACACGTCAGTGCTGCAGGGTGTGGTGGGCGGGGCAAAGTGGCGGTAGGTGTAAGGCCGGTAGCTGCGGGAGAGAGAGAGACGTTCAAAGTAAACTTCATTAGAATATTGTTTTAATGACACGACGTGACAGAGTGTAGATCAGCGAAGTGTGGGCCCCCTAGTGAGCCGTGGTGGTACTGCAGGTGGGCCGTGAAAGGCCTTGAGATAAAAATAAATGTTTCCATTTTGAGTTTTAAGCAGTAAAAATTTATCAAATATTCCTTTCCTTCAGTAAATAAACAGCCCAACACGAGTTTGTAAAAGTTCAGACCAGAAAATGAAAGCGACGTTTGAAGGCGTCACAAACACGCACCTGTACGATCTGTGAGTGGACGGACTGTTGGACGAGTAACCGAACTCCAGCGTGTACTGAGAACGAACGGTGGCTGGAGACGGAGGAGGATTCAGGATCTGAAACGCAAAAGGACCGACTTATCTTAAAATGTAAGGAAACAAACATAACACAACATAATAAGTAAGACACAAGCATAAACACAAATATAAACAAACATAAAAACACAAACGTAGATTATTCCAGTTGTCCCTGAACTCATCGTGAGGCTTTCAATTCTCTCATAAAATAAAATTTTCTTCCAAATGATTTGAATGAAATGATCAATAATCAAGGAAACAGTGAAATATTGATTATTGGAAACTTGACTCCTCCTCATAAACGGAGGAAACGCATCTCCCCGCCCCTTTCTCTTTCGCTCTCTCTCTCTCTCTCACCGGTGGGAAGTACGTCCCCTTCGTACTTGACGAGCTGCTGGACGACGCCCCCGTGACGTGGGCGCGGTCGTACGGCGGCCCGCTGCTCCCGCCCATGATGCTTAGTGAGCCAATCACAGACTTCCCTCTGGACATCCCTGTGGACATGAGCAAAACCAACGTCAGCGTCAGAGATGGCGATGACATCACAGATTTTAATTATTATTTATTTTTTTTAAACGTCTGACCGGGCAGCGAGCTGGACAGCGAGCTCGGGTGCGGCACGTATCCCAGCGGCACCGACGACGGCCCGTGAACCACAAAGTCATTGGTGACTGTCTCGCCGTCGTCCTTCATCTGCGGACACAGGACGCGCTGACACACGAAGTACACGGCGCCGACCACAAACAGCGCCATGACGACGGCCACGATGGAGCCGATGGTGGTGTTGGGCGGAGGAGGCGGCTCCTCCGTCGGATCTGAAGCCACAGAAGAAGAAGAAGAAGAAGTGACGTGATGATCACATGACGATAAAAACACGTGTGTGTGTGTGTGTGTGAGGACGCAGGAGTTCGCAGACTCACAGCAGCCGAGTTCGTCCGAGTTGTCGGAACAGTCCATGTTGTTGTCACACTTCTTGTGTTTGCCGATGCACTGACCGTTAGCGCAGGTGAACTGGTCCAGAGGACATCGCACTGCCGGACGACAAACAAATAAAACGACATCAGCAAACGATCGTGAATAAAACAATAAAGTACAGTTGTAATAAAGTTTTCTACCATTTGTTTTACGTTTAAATACATTTAATTTTAAACAAACAGACAACCTTTAACAGTTAGCATTTAAAGGTTATGCTAATTGCAGTGCTGCTATATATAAATAAACATATATATGTATAAACATATATATATGTGTAAATATATATATAAACTCATAACATATAAATAATTTGATAAAACATTAGTGAAGTTTTTTTACTGTTACACGTTGATACTTCATCTTAAAACATTTGCGTTCCGATCAAAAACCGGACGAGAACCTCCTGGGTCGGCGTAAGAACCTCGCCGCGTGTGCGTCTTGTTACCTGTCACACCTTCACACTTGCTCTCGTCCGAACGATCCTGACAGTTGAAGTCGCCGTTGCAGCGCAGGCTCTGGTCGATGCACTGCAGGCTGTCGCACTGGAACTCCAGCTCGGAGCAGACGGGACAGTTCTCCTCGTCGCTTTTGTCGTCGCACTCCGCGTAACCGTCGCACCTCCACGCGTGCGGGATGCAGTCGACCTCGCCGGACGTGCATGCGAACTGCTCCGGGGAACACGTGGGCGGCTCTGAGGGACAAAAAACACAAAAAACGAGGTTAAGATTGGCATGTTAGCTCCAACAGAGCTCAGAGACGAGGTCGCTTTGAGGTCGTGTGATTCGCTCACCTCCACAGGAGAGCTCGTCCTGCATCAGGACCAGGTGGACGGGACACGAGCAGCGCGTCGTCCCGTCGCCTTTCACGATGCAGATGTGGGAGCAGCCACCGTTGTCCCACGTACACGGATGTTTACCTGGAGGACGACAAAGGTCAGAGGTCAGGCAGTTGCCCCGTATACAACTGACAGATGTGGAAAAATATCTGCGTATTCAGTTCACAAAAGCCAACTAGGCGAAGACAAAAGAGGGCAGGGCATGAGGTGAGTACATATAAAATATAGTCACATTATACCATGAACAAAGTTAGCTTAGCATTAGCCACAGGTGAGTAGTTCTCACTCACAGAACTCGTAAACACAAATTATCCCAAAAAATCAAAGTCAAGCCATGAAAAAAGTGTTACGTCTGGTGTGATCGTACCATCAGACACAAACGCTGTGTTTGTTTACTCACTGTACTCCCTCATGTCGAGCTCGTGGACGGCGTGGATGTCGCTCAGGTACCCGATGCGTGCCTGGATCTTGGTCCGTCCCTCGCGCGTGGTCTTGTCGATGCGCTCGATCATCTGCAGCTGCTTGTCGATCCAGTACAGGTGGTTCCCAAACACGGTGAGACCGACCGGCTGCAGGATGTTGGAGTCGGCGATCACGATCCGATTGGCTCCTGGGTCGGAAAAAGGCACCGGGGGAAAAAAAACAAGGTTGTAGGGCAAAAAACTCCAGGAACAAAAGCAACACAAAAGAGGGTGAGAGAGACTGGAGGGGAGGAGGGAGGCAGGAGGAGGGAACAGTGACACACCAAGGTCAGCAACATCACACATCTACACATGACATCAATTAAATCTAAGTCAACTTAAGTCTATGAATACGATTGCTGCTTTATCTCACTGTTAAACAGGCAGGAAACTGAAGTTTGTAAACCACTCACTCTCCCACACCAAAGCCAAATGAAAAAATCAACAAGTCCTCTCAGACACATGCTTTACATCCCACTCGGCCTGCGTGGGGCGCCAGAGCATCGCCGGAATGTGCTGAGGTCGGGCTGCACGCCGTTACTTTCCCCTCTTTAAATGCTGTTGATGCTCTTTCATGAGTCACTTTGATAAAAGACAAAATATTTAACACCGTTTCATGACTCATCTTTCCCTCAAGGGGGCGTGTCCTCCTCCTGTGTCCTATCAGAAAGATTTGTTTATCTTTTAAACTCCTCCTCCCCGTGGCGGTTAACCAGTGACACTCTGGGAACTAAGCTAATCGGCCGCCATGACGACCAGGTTAAGATAATAGTTACTCTGCTGCTCTTGGCCGCCGTAGATGTCAATCGTGACGCATGTGTGAGAAACCCTAAGCCTTTGATTGGCTGGTACTTTCACCTGCAGGTGGCGCCTGAGTCCTCCGTACTCACCGGAGAGGTCGCTGCTCTCGATGCGTCGCAGGTCAGAGTCCACCCAGAACAACTTCCCCACCTCGTTGTCGATGGCGAGCGCGACAGGTTTCCCCAGGCCGCTGAAGAACAGAACCTCGCGCTCGGTGCCGTCCAGCGCCGCCCGCTCGATCCTCGGCGAGCGCTCCAGCAGGTTGGTGAAGTACATGTATCTGTAAGAGACCGAGGTCACATGATCACAAATGTTTCCTTTCCGAGTTTTTGTGTCGCTTTTTAAACGAGCTCAACGCTCCCACACCAAACCTGATTCAAGTAAGATTAAAGGTTGTAAAGATATGAAAACGGTCCAGGAAGTGACATCACAGGGAGGCGGACCAGGTCAAACGCGTGTTGAAGGACTTACCCTCTCTCCGGATTGACCACGATGGCGCGCGGCCTGTCGTGGTCGTTCCGCAGGACCACGCCCACCCTGCTGCCGTCCGTGCGCGTCACGTTGATGTCGTTGGTGACCTCGCTGGTCCAGTAGATGAAGCGGTTGTAGATGTCGATGCTAAGGTCGTAGAGCTGCAGCCCCTGACTGGGCCCGCCCAGAGCGCTCCCCACCACCGTCATGCTCTGTGGGCGGAGAGAGAGACCAGGGTGTGAGGTTAAGATGGCGGTGGCAGCGGGAAATTCGGTGCTTACAGCGGCGGTGACGGACGCTCACCTGGTTGCCGTCCTCCTGCGCTCGGCGGATCACGTTCTGCTTGCAGTCGATCCAGTACAGCTGTTTGTCCAGCGGGTCGTAGTCGATGGCGCGGACGTTCCTCAGGCCGTGGATCGGCAGGATTATGTCAGGACTCTGCTGCTCGTCGATGACCATGCGGTTTATCGCCGTCTTCTGGCTGAACAGGAGGAACGAAGTCGGAGCTGAGGACAACAGAAAAAAAAAAAAAAAACACGTTTTCATGACAGTTTCGCCGAGGCAGAGGAAACAGGAAGCTGTGGCGGCGGTGCGCGACTCACCGCTGCACGTCTTGTTGTCGTTGTTGAGCGAGAAGTGGGCGGGGCAGCCGCACACGAAGCTGTTGATGGGGACGGCGAGACACAGGTGGGAGCAGTGGCCGTTGGTGGAGGCGCACGCGTTCCAGCCGCCCTGCCGGGACGAGTGGAACACCAGGATGTCCATGACGTAGTCCAGGTGTCCCTGGATGACGGTGCGGTTCTGGCCGCTGGTCTTGTTGGCGCGCTCGATGCTGCGCTGGCTCCAGTCCGTCCAGTAGATGTAGTCCTGGTACTGGGTGAGGCCGAAGGGGTGAGGAAGGTCGTCGGCGATGACCTCACGCTCCTGACCTGGAAGCAAAGTAGACGAGTTAATGTCGGACATAATATTCAGACTGGAAAACATTAGAGGTACTGTTCCCTTAAAGCTGCAGTGCGTAATTTTCCTTGATCGCTGTCATTGTCCTTCATCGGTTTGTTTTTTGTGAACAAAATTAATTAAAACCGGCTATGTCAGGCAAAACTATCAGACCCGCCTGAGGGAGCATTTGTATGTATACAGCAGCAGAGGAAGTGCGGGTGGAGACACGACACGTTTGTCCCGTCAAAACTGCCAACCAAACAAATGCATTTCTGAAACGTTTTGTCGTCGCTTATTTGTTTTGTGAAAAGAATCACTTCGTATGTGCAGCGTGGGAATGTCGGCGGGTGACGCAGAGAGAGTCGCGTGGAGCTGATCGACCAACTTTGACCAACAACAGTTTGAAAGTGACAGACGTACTTTTTACATAAAACTTACGTACTACTGCTTTAAGCTGACACATATTTTATATCTTTAGTCTTAAGTTTTTTTTTTAAAGCAGTTTTATGTGTTGTCATGGTGACCATTTAGCACCAGGAACACACCGTTTACGTGTCAGATGACCACCACCGTGAAACCTGACGCCAAACAGTCATGTGACACTGACCGACAGAGTCATGTGATAACCCACGCTGTTGATATTTGGCCCCGCCCCCCCGCAGTTACCGAGCATGTTGGATGATTCGATGAGCGTCGTGTCCAGGTCGGTCCAGTAGAGGCGCCGCTCTGCATAGTCGATGGTCAGCCCGTTTGCTCGGCCCACGTCTGCGACCAGCGTGATGCGACCGGTCCCGTCCATCGCTGCCCGGTCGATCTTCGGCTTCCCGCCCCACTCGGTCCAGTACATGTACCTGTGAAGACAGGGAGAGAGCAGTCAGAGTGAAGCTCGCTTTACGCTTTCACACACACACACACACACACAGATCTTCAACTCCAGACGAGAGTTCTCACCCCTCGGCAGGATCCAGAGCCAGAGCTCGTGGACTGTCCAGGTCCTTCCAGACCAGGACCTGCCGGTGCTGCCCGTCCAGCTTGGCCACCTCGATGCGGTTAGTGCCGGTGTCGGCCCAGTACAGGTTCTTGCCGAGCCAGTCTACCGCCATGCCTTCTGGGTAATCCAGGCCGAACTCCACCACATGCTCCAGAGCGCTGCCGTTCATGAAGGCGCGGCTGATGGTCTGCGGGGGGGGGGGTCAGAGGTCAGATTAGAGACAGGTGGGTGTGCGTGTCTCTAGTCAACTGTGAGGACAAATGATCATTCCAGTCTGTCTTTTTGAGGACATTTTGACCAAGACTTGGATTAAGGATTAGAGTTGAGGTCTGTGAGTGTGTGCGTGTGTCTTCAATAAGCAGAAGTTAAATCAAAGCCTCGTGAAGTCACATGAGTCAAAGATGAAGAAGAACGAGGGAAGAGTAGGAAGAAGGAGAGGAGGAAAAAGGATGAGGAAGAAAGCAGGAGAAAAGGACAAAAGGGAGAGGAACAAGGGGATGAAAAGAGGAGGAGGAGCAGAAGAAGAAGGATATGAGGAAGATAAGACAGCAACAAAGGAGGACATAAATGGAGGGATGGGGGTACATAGACAGAGGAAGTTCCGCCCTCACCTTCAGGGTGATGTCGGTCCAGTAGATGCGGTTGTCGGTGACGTCAAAGTCGAGCGCCGACGCCTCCTTGACGCCGGTGAGCGGGATGGCCACGTTGTTGTTGTTGGTCTCCAGCGAGATGCGGCGGATGTCGGTGTGGCGGGAGAAGAGCAGGAACGCCTCGGGGACGATGCAGGTGCGCATGTCGGCGATGAGCTCCAGGCCGATGGGGCAGCTGCACTGGACGCCCAGAGGCTTGTAGAGGCAGAGGTGGCTGCAGCCGCCGTTGTTCTCTGCGCACGGGTTCGTACCTGAGGCGTCGCAGAACCACAACATCTTCAGAGTACATACAACAATGACGACAACGGCGCGACACAGTGATTCTGTTGAAGTTGTTGAGTCCATGAAATGTCCAAAAATGTGGATCGTTGTTCCCAAAACTCAAAATGATCATGTTCTCATGTGTCTTAATAATTGCATTTTTTTTTAACTTTTTGTTATTTCACATTTAAAAGAAGGGAAAAATCTGAGAAAATGCACTAAAACGATTTTGTGTCCGATACCAATGTCACAACCTTGAGTTTCTACCAACACCGATGTCTAATTCTCCAACTGCATTACATAAATTATTCTTCCATAAAGAATAAATAAACATCCTCAAACTAAAGGAAGACCTATATTTGGCATTTTCAATCATTTAAATTGGCATAAAATAAAAGAAAAAAGATAAAAATATGAGCCAAAAAAAACTCTTTTGTCCACCATCGGCCACAGGAAAAAAACCCACATGAGTCGACCACTGCCCACAACATGACTCAAGGCATGTGTTACATCGGATATTTGGTATTTGATATTTTTTGATATTTTTCTCTTTCCATTATCAGTGATTCTATCTATTTTGCTGAGGAAAAGACAGAACCGGGGCCTAAACTCACCAGAGTACTTGTGCACGTTGGCGGCCTTCAGACCCATGAGGTCGGGCAGCTGGTCGATGATGAACTCCCGCTCCGCCGTGTGCTTGTGGACGCGCTCGATGCTGCGCCGCTGCCAGTCCGTCCAGTAGATGTAGTCGTCGAGCAGCGTGAAGCCAAAGATGTGAGGGAGTTTGTCCTCTACCAGCACCCGTCGACCCGTGCCGTCCATGTCCATCACCTGGAGACATTTTACACACACACACACACCAGAGAAACGTTAGCTCCCTCAGAAGAGCCCCGGCGGCCTGGCAGCACATCGCAGCGGCGCTAATTAGAAGCAACAGCTGCAGCAAACAAACGGCGGCAACATGTGGCCGCCACATTTCTGCTCTTCCTCTTCCACAGCCGTGCTGACGTCACAGAGCTGGAGTCAGTTTAAACAAATCTTCCCCGGAACGAGACTCTGACGTGAGACGGGAGGCAGAGAGAGCGCGGGGGTCGGAGGTCAGACGACCTGCAGCTTCATCACGTCCGGTGGACACTTGAGGAACCGTTCCATTTCTTAACTCCTGTTACTTTCTTACACAGCGAAAAAGTGGAAGTCGGCGTCCAGATTACTGCGTTCTCCTGGATTCAATCATTCGATACTTCATAAATCTTCCTGCTTTTTTCTTTACTCACTTTGCCAGCACAAAAATGTAGTTAATGTTTTGAAAAACGACTCCCAACGTCTCAGCAGATCAGTGTATGATTCTCTGAGGCGCAGGAAGCCGGAGCAGCTGTGCAGCCCTCGCTCTCCAAAATTTGGCACCAAAAGTTTTTTTAAAAGGAATACCCAGTAGTGCTGCATAATTGAGTTAATACCATTTAAATTACAGAATTTGGCAAACCAACCTGACGTCTAGTAGTGGAAATCTGTTTGGTTTTTCCAAAGATTGGAGGGATAATTGAGTTAGAAACTTGTAAATGATGAAACTGATCTCATTAAAGTGTCTGAGTGATGTGACTTTGAGTCCACGGGCATATTTACTCGGAATCGTTCAGTCGTCTCTGTGTCGGACTCTGATCGATACTCGAAATCTTTCTCAACTCGCACAGAAACTTCCAGAGTGAGAGAAATGTAAGGAATCCAGAGAAAGAGGGGAGGACAAAAAAAACAGAAGAAAAAAACCCCCAAAAAACTGAGGTCAGTGAACTGCTCACGGTCCCTGAACTCATCAACACAGCGTGGAGCGACGCGATTCGCTGATCCCAGAACAGCCCCAGTGTGGCCGGCTGCCATGTTTCAAAACATCCTCCACTTTAACACACACACACACACACACACAGTATATAAATATAAATGAAGTTTCCATCCTCGGCTCGGAGCCTCCGCTGGTTCGGGACTCGTGACCGCGCTGCGGTGACGGTTTCAGATTCTGGTCTATTCTAAACAGAGCTGACCGCAGCTGGAGCGCCCGCCCGCAATTAGAACCAGATGTGGGACCTCGCCGCAGAAACTGGGTCCTCCGAGGAACCTGCGGGGGAGGGGGGGGGGACGTGAGCGGAGGCCCCTCGCTACCCCTACAACCACCAGAACAGCTCGAGGGAGTCTGGGCGAGAAACAGTCCCCCGGAGGTTTCCTGAGAGGGGGGTTCACGTGGGGTCGCGAGGACAATGGCGTGAGGACACTGACCGCAGAGGATAAGAGCGCTCCATCACAGCCATGTTTTCTCACGCAGGAGGACTGTCGACATCGCCCCCCCCACCCCACCCCACGGTGGCGATTTGCGGCCACCGATGAGGACATGATGTGTAACAGCTCCGACGGAGACGGGACGCCGAGATGAGAGACAAAAGAGAAGTCAAGAGAAAGACGAGAGAGAAAAGAGGGAGAGAGTGTACATGAAAGACGGACAGAAACAACAAAATCCAGAAAGACGGAGACATAAGGGGACACGGACGACGAGATGGAACAGAAACAAAAACAGAGAGATGAGAGAGACAAGAGACAAAAGTGTCCAGAGAGAATAAAACAATAGAGAAAAGAGATGAGATGAAAAAGAGACAAGAGACAACAGAGAGAAGAGAGACACAGGGACAATAACATAGAGATGAGAGAGACACAAAAGCCTTTCAGACACACTAGAGAAAAGAGATGAGAGACAGAGGAGACAAGAGACAGGGACAACAAGCTACAGATGAGAGACAAGAGACAGGGATAAATGAGAGCGAAATAAAGGCTCCAGAGAGACACAAACACACACAAGGAACAGGAGATTGGACAGTGAGATGGAGACAGAAAGACACAGGACAGACAAAAAGAGAGAGACCCAAGATATAAGAGACATTGGGACACTATACAGTAGAGATGAATCAAAGACAAGAGGGAGAGAGAGAGAGACACACACACTCACGCGCACGAGGGACAGGAACAATAACATAGAGAAGAGAGAGACAGGAGACAAAAGTGTCCAGAGAGAAGAAAACAATAGAGAAAAGAGATGAAAGAGAGACAGAGGAGACAAGAGAGAGGGACAGGGATGAATGAGAGAGAAACAAAGGCTCCAGAGAGACACACACGGAACAGGAGATACAGGACAGACAGAAAAGGGACCGATGGGACATGGAGCCACTATACAGCGATCTCTATTGGACACGTGTCTAACAAGTTTTCTCCGTTTGTCCCTCCCGACAGCCTCGTTTTCTAAATTTGTTTCCGGAGTTTTATTTTGAAATCAAAGTGCATTTCCTCAGGAAGTGATGTCATGCTAAAATAAAAAAATCTACCGTCGTCTCACACTCTCGCTTCCTCTGAGCTTATTGAATTTTTAATTTTGTTCCCAATCGTGTGATTTCATTTATTTTGAAGGCCCACAGGAAGTACCAGCACCACACTGACCTCGATCTTGTCCGTCTTGGCGTCGCCCCAGTAGATCTTGCGCTCCTCGTAGTCGAGCGCGAGGCCGTTGGGCCAGCCGAGCGACGTGTTCACCATCACCACGCGCTCCAGTCCGTCCAGGTCCGCCCGCTCGATCTTTGGCAGCTCCCCCCAGTCCGTCCAGTACATGTACCTGCGCGGGTGGACCACCACACGTCAGTCAACGCATCGCCATGACAACAACGCCGCATTTGTGGAGAAACATACTAACTGAGACTCACCCGGCCACAGGGTCCAGGACGATGGCTCTGGGCTCGTCCAGGTCTTCCGAGATCAGGATCTTGCGCATGGTCCCGTTGAGGCGGGTCACCTCGATGCGGTCCGTCCCCGTGTCGGTCCAGTACAGGTTGCGGGCGATCCAGTCGACCGCGATGCCGTCCGGGTGGTTCACCTGAGACGTGACCACGAACTGGGCGTCGCTGCCGTCCAGCAGGGAGCGCCGGATGGCCTTCACGTCGTCGTCCGTCCAGTAGATGTGTCCGTCCACCGGGTCATAGTCGATGGCGATGGCGTGGCGGATGTCGTCCACCTGCAGGATGACGTCGGTGAAGTCCGGCATGTCCAGGGAGATCCGCCGCAGGTCGGTCCGCCGGGCCAGCAGCAACACCTGAGTCGCACCTGGAGGGGGGGGCGGAGTGGGGTAATTAAAGCTGCTGTCAGTGACTTACTTTTGTTGCTAACAGCAGCGACAATATAAAGAATTTGCCCACTGCTTTTTGTCGCTATTAAGATCGATTATTCCAACAGGAAACTGCCGTTTGTGTCACTTCTCCCACACCAAAGTCCATAGAGAAAAGTAGTGTTCTTAGCTCTGCTGCCTCGTGTGGTCACTTTGTGTCACTGATGTAAATTCATAGTCATAAAATAGCACATTTAAAGTAACTGATGGAGGCAGCAGTGGATCAACACCTCGTATGCTGTGATGTAAAATCATCGATTTTCTCTATGGACTTTGGTGTGGGAGAGTGAGCGGTTTCCAAAGTGACACGGAAAAGTTAACTTTCCTGTTTGAAAATGCTGTTAAATCCCGAGATGAAGTGGTACAAAAAAATAATACTCTTAAGATAACAAAGACTTAACCTGATACAGATTTTAACAGGTGAGGTTATTTTTTTCTTTGGAGTGTTATGAAGTGTTTTTCCTGGTGTTCACTGCTGGCAGCCGCACGCTCACTGAGCTCATGCCCTGCTGCTACGGATTAAACGAGGACAAAGATCTATAAGTTGGAATCAGTTTTCAGTGAGTGAA
The DNA here is from genome assembly GCF_958295425.1 of Solea solea. Classification (NCBI taxonomy): domain Eukaryota; kingdom Metazoa; phylum Chordata; class Actinopteri; order Pleuronectiformes; family Soleidae; genus Solea; species Solea solea. Next base: position 34,926,591 of record NC_081136.1, read on the forward strand.
ATTGAAGCGGAGGATCTGGACTGTTTAGTGTGGAAACATAAAAGGTTCCAGATCTGCTGTGACGTGCGTCAGCGAAGGAGTTTGGAGAAATATCTGTTATTTTCAGAGAGAAAAAGGGAAAAACAGAAGAATTTTCAGCCCAAACAGCCACATTGAATTCATTAGTGTGTGTGTGTGTGTGTGTGTGTGTGTGTGTGTGTGTGTGTGTGTGTGTGTGTGTGTGTGTGTGTGTGTGTGTGTGCAGCACTGGCACTAAACCCCATTAGCCTTTCCTCTAATTTAAAAACTCAGGCGTTTTCTCTCCTCTGCATCTTGTTGTTGTCGTCAGCTAAAAAGGTGTTGTTGGGCTGACCTGCGGTTGCCATGGTGATCCTGCTCCATCACCAAAGCTGTGTGAATGCCAGCCCCAGCCCCCCCCCCCCCCGCCGCCTCTGTTATTTACATTTTTGCTTCAGTGACCCTCGGCTGCAGAGTGACGGAGCAGCGAAGGTGGAGCAGCTTTTGTGAAGGACGTGGTCACATGACCTCGCCGCAGACAATGGCTCCTTTCACTGCTGAGGTTTAACCGTTTCACTGGAGCTCCCTTTACTCTCCTTGCTGCTGCTGCTGCTGCAGTGAAACGTGGCCACAGACTGACCTGAAGGTTATTGTTCCACTGCAGCCACGCCCCCACTCCCACTCCCACACACACACACACACACACACACACACACACACACACACACACACACACACACACACACACACACACCGCAGCGCTCGCTTCAGGACTTTAAACCTTTCCTAATTTGTTGCTTTTGTTCGGCGTCGCCGCAGAATAAACACACACAGTTTGTTTGGTTTAGACTCGGCGGACGGTCGAGTCCAGAGTCCAGTGTTTTTGCAGCATCTGTGTATAAATATGATCTCTAAAGTTAAGCGGAAATAATTACGCCTTAGAGCGTCTCAAGACGTCGAGACTCGCCGCGGTGTCCTCCGCCGTCTGTGCAAACTTACTGATGCGAGGACATCGCAAATCTATCGCCATGACACTTGAACTCAGAATTAGCACTTTAACAACAACTCCATGTCTGGATAACTAGTATAACTAGCTAGTTTAAGCCGCTCTTAGAGATATCATTTGACATGGATATATATCGCAATATTAATGAGATCAAGATGTTTGTCATCGCTTAAAAGGTAAAGCAGGGGTGATACGGCTTATATAATATTTATAACATTCTAAAATAACATGAAAAACAATGAAACTGACTGTAAATATGGTGCAATTCTGCTAAAACACAAATAATCAAAGATAAAGCTGTACCTTCAAAGATTAGAAGAAGATTTCACGGCATGAAAACAACAATTAATACATTCCAGTTGATTGTACATTGCAAAAAATAAACAAATTTCACCAAAATCTTACACACTGGACCTTAAATTGACCCTTTTAAATATAATGTTGTCATTTCTGTATATTTTTAAATCAAAATATATATACTTCTTCAAAGATCTGACGACACGCAACATCTAAGACCACGCGTTGTCTCGTGCCGCGATGCGTTGACCTCACGCGACCCCTGTGTCAAACACCGTGTCCCCCCCACTCACCATCTCTGCAGGTCTTCCCGTCCTCCAGCAGCTGGACTCCGGTGGGACATGCGCACTGATAGTGAGGCTTGTTCGGTGACAGGAGGCAGAGGTGGGAACATCCGCCGTTGTTCAGCGAGCACGGACTATTCACTGCGACACAAACACACACGTTTACACATTTTAAAATCTGAATAAATAATAACAAAAACATGGAGGACACGAGGGTGAGACACTCACAGGCAGGTTGTCTCTTGGCGCTGAAGACGTGGATGTCCATGGGCGAGAAGATGTCGGCGTGGACGACGCGCTGCTCGCCGCCGTTCTGCTTGCGACACGAGTGGATGGAGTGCGTGTTCCAGTCGGTCCAGAAGAGCGTGTCCTCGTACAGTGTGAGGGCGAACGGGTGAGGCAGCTCGCCCTTCACCACCACCTCCCTGAGTGAAAACACGCAAACACACGGGGTCAGTGAACGCAACATTTCCACAACAAATCAAAAATTCGCTGGCCGCCTAACACGAGGACGGGCCGCAATAATTAACCAAGGAATTGATCATTTAATAAATTTAAACTATTTTGATAATCGATTACATCAATGTGAGTGTTGTTTTTCTTAATGATTAAGACAATATTCACATAGTGTATCTTCTTAAATGTGGATTTCCTGGTTTCTTTGGCCACAAAATAAAAAAAAAAACATAAAAACGTTTTTTTTTTGTTTTTTTAAATGACCATTTTTCAACATTTTCTGCACCACTCACTACTCCTCTATTACATCATAAATATTGATGTATAATCAATATTTTTTATGTTTTTTTAACACTTCCTGCTGATCCCCTTCACAACAAAAGCCCCCTTGCGATGCAGAATTTTGCAGCTTTTACTGTGAAACATCCACACACAACTGAACAGGTTTTAAAGGCCGAAGCTAAACAGTGACCAATAACCTAGAATTAAATCAGTTGTAGAAAATAGGATCCAGTGTAATTATTGATAAGACTGCTGAAATTCAGTTTCAGGACGTGTGACATGTTCCCTGAGACCTTGAACGCACCATCACACCTGTGTTGTGTTCACAGTGAAACCGTCTTTTTGTGTGAACGCATGTTCATACCTGGACGAGCCGTCCAGGCTGGATCGGTGGATGAAGTTGTGTTTGGCGTCGGCCCAGTACAGTTTCTCCTGGCTGTAGTCCAGCGTCAGACCGTTGGGCCAATAAATGTCTTTGTCGATGATCATCGATCGATTGGTGCCGTCCATTCCCGCCCTCTCGATCTTTGGCACCTCGCCCCAGTCTGTCCAGTACATGTACCTAAAAGAGGGAGAGGATTCATTTATTTATGATTATAATTAATCACAAAATATCACATAATATGACCATTAAACCAGCTTTACTTTGGTTTTATCTTTCTTTCTTTTTTTTTTTTACGATTTGAAGAACAAATGAGGGAGCGCAAAGAACAAACGAGGGAGCACAAAGAACAAACGAGGGAGCACAAAGAACAAATGAGGGAGCGCAAAGAACAAGTTCTTTGAAAATATTGACACAAATCTAATTCCATAGTAGAACGGTAAAATTGTAGTGTAAAGCAGCTTTGAGTGAGCACTATATAAATACAGACCATTTCAGAGAGGACAATGCTAACAGAAGCTAGCCAAAAGCGAGTTGGACTCCCCACCACAGCTTGTAAAACTGGGACAAAGACAAAAGTCAATCTTAAATGTTGTGCTCCAGCTGTGACCGTAGGAACACAACGACTGTTTCCTCACAGCTACAGGAAGACGATCAGTGGTGGGAGGCGGAGTTTGACCACTGTGTGGCTAATTCTTCACTTTGTTCGTCTTAATTATCATCACAGCTGGACCCTCCACCACCCCCCACCCCCCAAACACACTCCATCAACCCCCCTCCTCCCCCCACAGGAACCCTGGACTGAACCTCAACAAACTCCACCAAACAGAGGCTACAACCCCACCACCATGATTTAATGTTAAAAACACACCACTGTTACTATAGTAACGCCTACTGTCCACATGACCCTGTAGTTTTCAGGAAGTTTATAAACGATGCTGGCTCTGCGTTTTAGTAAAAAAAAAACTCCAGGGTGTTTAGTTTGTTAACCACTCACTCTCCCTGCACCAAAGTCCATAGCGAAAATCAGCGATTTAAGCATCGCAGCACAGAGGAGTCGTTGATCCACTGCTGCCTCCGTCACTAAGTTCTAACATGTTTTTTTTTTAATCTCTTCGGTGTTTCAAACTCTTTGTTCGGATTTACTGCAGTGACACAAACTGACCACACGAGGCAGCAGTCAGTAGAGCAGCAGCTCCTGTGTCTCCGTGAGCTAAAATCGACAATTTTTTCTATGGAATTTGGTGTGAGGAGAGAGAGCGGGTTTACAAACTTCACTTTCCTGCTAGAAAACCATGCCCAACAGTGAGATAAAGACGTGAACATGTTCTTCAGGTATTGTAGAATCAGACAAATTGACATTTTATTAGTTGAGCCTTTTGTTAAGCCACATTGAAGCCACTTAAACTTGAACTACGCTGAATAGGAATGAATGTGAGATAAGACTTTAAACCAGTTGAATCCAGGGAAGAAACTTGATGTTTCAAGTCAAAGCTAATGACCCACAAACACAGCAGCAGCGGCGGCGGCGGGGCCTCTGCCGGCCACTGCACCTAATCCCATTCACACCGACACAAAAGCTAAACTGATATTCTGCCCAGGAGCTAAAAACTCCAACAGCCTTTAAACGCAGCAGCTGGTTGGGTTTCACTGCAAACAAAGCAAACACACACACAGGGAGAGAGTATGGATATGATGCAGATATGATTTCACCTCTCTCCAAACATTCAGGTCTGAACAGTTTGGCCTCGACCAGGCGGTGGAGCTGAGTCAAAAAAAAAAGAAGAGAGAAAAGAGAGAGAAAGAAATGGCGTGCACACAACACATCCCCTCACCACAAGAGCGTCTTTGTGTTTGGTACCTGATGCATTAATCATCGCAGTTGAACCGAGTCCAGCTCTGCGTTCCTGCGTCGATTTGGAGAACCAGTTCCTCAGACTGAACCTGACTACACTCTGAAAGTATGTGGAGAGACGCCACGCGTTCGCTCGCACTGTGTGTGTGTGTGTGTGTCGCACAAGCCCAGCATCTTTTACACAACCAGGGTTAGATTTACGTTAACACACAGATGTAGAACATTTACACACATACAGGGTTCTAGTTTCTTAATTCTGTGTTCTGTTTTTTTGAATAATCAGGGAGGGAAAAAACCCGACGTGAATCAACCACAGTGACTTTTTCTACAGAATGAAACACATCCACATTCTGATTGTCCTCGCCGTACACCAACGTCACACTGACGCAGTGACTCATCAACAAACATCAACAACAACACTAAAGATAAACCGCTTTTCTAATCGCCACTGAACAATTGGGTCTGAAACGAACGATTATTTTCTCCATTAACCGACAACGTTTCGTCACTAAAATGATGAAAAACTTCCAATCGGCGTTTCTCTAACCTGCAAGTGACGCCGTTCTACGATGTCTTTGTTTCGTCCACAAACTGGAATGGTTCCATTTTGACGATTTGTTAAATGTGAATAGTTCCTGGTTTCTGGTAAACCACAATCAACAGTTCTCAACATTTTCTGACATTTAACGGACCAAACGAGAACAACACAGATTCATCGATTGTTAGATAAATCGTTAGTTGCAACCCTAAAACAAATAATATAAAAATGATTTGCTTGAGTAACCAGTTATTTAACAACACTACTGGTGCGTCTCTACAATCTTCACTGCACTGCAATTACATACTAAATATTAAGCTATTAAAACACGTTAAAAAAAAACAATAACTTCGGCATGGAAAATAAAGTTTTAGTGACTCTGCAACATTTGTCAAGTTTCTCAAGCAAAAACGGGCGATTCGTAATAATGGGCCGACTCATAATACCTTTTATTTTCAAAAACGACTCATCTGATTAACCTCTCGTGGAATTCATTTCCTCGCTGCTTTAAAACTGCAGTTACTCAGTGCTGCCACTAGCACGTGCTGTGAATTCATGTCGCGTAGGGTTAGCATGAGCACTATCAGGGTGAATCTCATAATTGTTCTTGTGAAGCACTTTGTGTTTTTATATCTGTGAAAGGTGCTCTATAAATAAAATGTACTCACTTAATCTAAGGTACTTTAAAGTCGAGGTACAAGATCGGTGCATTAACCGGTTACTGAATTAATCATCAACAATTGGTCGGTTTAACCCTCCACTCTCCATACGACAAAAAATATGCATTAAAACTGAATACTTTTGGTTTGTGGACATTATTTTGAGGTTTTGGAACATTTTTCAGGACCAGACACTTTCTCGATTGATCGATTATGAAAATAATTGCTGGTCGCAGCCGTACTGTGTAAACTCTTGCACTCAACGATGCCAGAAACAGCATTTTCCTCCGCGTCAGAGGCGTTTCTCATCATAGTAATGAGATTTACACCTTTAAAGCCACCCCCAGTGGTTGTTTGAGAAATAACTGCGCGTAAACAACTATTTACAAAACCAGACTCTGCCCTGTCAACACCTCATGAACCACGTCTGCCTCGACACGGCGGACTCCTCAGGTGTCCCACACACATTTGGCCAGAGACTGTTCTTAAACGTAGCTAGCTGTGTTTTCACCTGCCTCACTGGCTGCTGGGAAAACAAAACTGCCTCCATGGCAACAAAGGAGCTCTGTTTAAAAGACACACACACATGCAAACAATAAACAACGGCAGCAAACCAAATGTATGCAAAACATTTCACGCACCGGGGAAAGCAACAGCGTTATGCTAATGTGTCCACACACACTCTCCAGACCCTGAACGTGTGCGTCCACGTTTGGACACAGACTTTTATTTTGCACAGAGGCATTTTCACATGAGAGACTCTTATTTTGTAAACCCGCAGGTCTGCGTCTCACAGACTGAAGATGTGGGGTGGAGTGAGCGCGTGACGACAGCGTCGCCGTGACTTTAATCTCCGACGGCGTGACGATCAAACAGTTGAGAGGAAGAGTTTCCATGAATAGAAACAAGAGAAGACGGCGGCGCCATTTAAATAAAACTAATGAATACATTAACAGGCCTCTTTCATCTGAGTCCTAATGGATGTGTGTGTGTGCGTGTGTGTTTCCGAGTCGTAAATGGACCAAACTGAACTTTGGTGTCACTTTGTAAAATTGCTCGCTCTCCCTACACCAAAGTCCAAAAGAGTTCACAGCGACACAGGAGTTGTCGATCCACTGCTACCTCCATCGCTAAGTTCAAACGTCTGATTTTTCTAACTTCTGTGTTTCAAATTCAAAGTCAGTGACACAAAGTGACCACACGAGGCAGCAGCCATTGCAGCAGACCAGCAGCTTGGAGTTTGGTGTGGGAGAGTGAGCGGTATACAAGGTGAGACAAACTTTAATTTCCATTCGGAAAAGTCGGTCTTAACAGTGACAAACACGCGTAAACACATTCTGAAGATGTAGTAGAATTAAGCGGATACAGCTAATAGTGATATTTTTCATGGTCTCTGCAGGGGGCACTCACAGCGCAGTCAGTTCTGACTATATCTCATTACCTCAAACCCAAACTATCCCTTTAAATTACTTTTTACCCTTGTTAGGGGTATAAGGAATGATTCCCCGTGACCTCCGAGACTCACCCTCGTTCTGGATCCAGAGCGATGGCTCTCGGCTGGTCCAGCTCCTGCCAAAACAGAACCTTCCTCAGAGTCCCGTCCAGCTCCGACACCTCGATCCGATTAGTATCCGAGTCCGTCCAGTAAAGTTTTTTCGCTAACCAGTCGCAGGCGATACCGTCTGGGGACGCCAGACCCGGCACCACCGTCTGGACCGAGCTGGCGCCCGACTGGTTGAAGACGGTGCGTTTGATGGCCTCCTCGCTCACATCGCTCCAGTAAATGAGGCCCTCGGAGTAGACGTAGTCCACGGCGGCGGCGTCCTCCAGCCCCCCCACCACCACCGTGGCATTGGCCTTTCCATGCGCCGCATCCACCAGACACAGATCCCGTCGGTTCGCATACAGCAGCAGCGGCACGGCTGTGGGAAAGAGAGGGAGAGTCAGAAAAGAGCGGGGTCCTATCCATTCACTTTTTCATTCATTTATAGGTTATTTGGTCCATAAATTGTCAGAAAATGTTAAAACAAATTGTGGAAATGATGACATTTAAAAAAACAAAAATTTTATATGGGATATATGGATCAAAGAAACCAGAAAATATACACATTTACGAAGCTGAAATTTTGATTTATTTTTTAATCGATTTATAATCACTGTAGCCCTGAAGCTTATTATTTCTGTTCTCAGAAACTTATAATGTCACAATAAAAAAAAAGCATTTTAATCTTTTAAAATCTAACTGTTTACTGATAATAAATCAGGGGTGCAGCGATTATTCGATCATTAATCCATTATTAAATCAATCATTTTACTTTTAAATATTGGTATTAATGTAACGGTAGAACGGTAAATCACGACATTGAACAGTAAATATGATTATTTTTGCATTTAAGTAAAAGCTTTTTTGAGGAAACAAATGACACTAATATAATGAGTTGCCATTTTCTTGGAGTTTAGTCAACAAACAAAGCGTTATCTCCTAAATAAAAGGAACAGGATGTTTTCACAGCAGATTCAAACCATTGTGCAACAGTTTTTCAGATCATATATGGTTTGTATTGCTGAGACAAACACATTATTTATTTATTAATTTACCAATAAAATTCTTGGTATAAAATAATAAATAAATAAAATAAAAATAAACCATGTGCTGTAACAGTAAACAGAATAATTATATTGTGTTTTCTTATAAAACCTTTAAAAAGCAACAACATTTATATGAAAGAATTAGCAGAAATTAAACATATGTACATAACTTTACACGTAACTTAATTATTGTTAATATTGATGTATAGTTGGATCAAAAAGTTCATATTTCTTGTTGAAAACATAATCCTTAACATATTTAAATGTCTTGTTGAGAGTAGACCTGTTGTTTATATTGTTCTGATAATGTTATACCTCACTTTTGTGTAACGTGTGTGTATTTTCTGGTGGAGCTAATGTTTAATAATGTATTTAGAAGAGTTCTGGATGTTTTTATTTGTGCTAACTGACCTGCGTACATTAGCATGTGATGCTAACTGTTGCTAACCGAGCTTCTAAGGTTTCAAAGCCCGATTGAGTAACTAAAGCCAAAGTTAGCAGCAGCAGCTAACACCCGGGAGCTCGATGGGAAAAAAACAACAACTCCGGTTGAAACACACAAATCCCGCTAATGCAGGAAAGACACATGGGTTGTAGTCACTGCCCGGGATACGTTAGCGAACGCTGGGCCGTTTGTGTTTTCATTCTCCGGAGCTCCAGCATCGGGAGAAGCCTGGGAAGCTACGCGGAGCTGGAGCTATGCTAACATTAGCTCTGCTCTGGAGAACCAAACCTCGGAGCGGAGGGCCCTGGCGCGGACACAGCTCCGACTGTGCACTGCTAAAATAATAATTTGCCCGCTGTTTAGCGCCAGTTTAATGTCCCCGCAAGTATAAGCAGCAAAGCGAGGGGAAAAGAGAGAAGCTCCAGAGAGACGAACTCACCTCGAACGACGAAACAAAAACTACACAACAACAGAGTCCGCAGCGCGACACCCATCTTCCCAGTTCTCTCGGCCCTGCCGCCGCGCTCCGCTCAGCGGCCCGATCCCATGGCCGTGCAGCCGAATCCTGGCGCACCAGAAAGCGTGTGGAAAATGTAAAGACGCCTCGACGGTGTTGCTGCGGTGCGTGTTTACGCGGAGCCCGCGTCCATCCCGGCGGGGCTGTGCGGGGCTGGATCACTTGCGTCTGGGGCTAACTCCGTGTCGGTGTCTCACATTGTCCTGCAGGAGCAACGACGTCTCCTTCCGCTGTGAGGAAGCTGCCGCGTTACCGCGCTGCCGCTCTACCGCGCCGCGTCGCTTCCGTCACCGCGCTACCGCTCGCGTTACCGCTTCTCCCTGCTTTCTATTGTTGTCTTTATTTACGCTTTTTACGTGACTGCGTTTCAACAAACAATGACGTCGTTATATTGTGTTTCGTTTCGTTTTAGATCGTCCTGTTGTGAACCGTCTCCCCTTGCTTCGAAGTAGACGATTAATCGGGTCAGATTTTTTTCATTTATTGATTTGTCTGATATTTATTTATAGACGTTTACAAATTTTTGTTCACATAAATAGATATTGTCGAACAATTTCAATGTAGACAAAGTAGAGCTTTTTAGACCACACATTTAAAGTATATAATATTATTTAGTTTATTATTACACATTTCTTCATAAAACATATTAGTATACTAAAAGAAACAACACATTAAGTAAAACAAATTAAGAAATTCATTAAGACATTAAGTTAAAGTCACGTCTAAATCTTACTGAAAAGTTAAATATAACCAAATGAACCAAATCCTGAATGTAATAAAAACAAATATGAGCTAAATCAGAAAAGAAGAATATTTAGTCTTCACATTATGTCCCTATTTGTCTTCCATACCTGTCTATACAGTGTTATTATGTTGATATTTAAGCTCTTACATCTGAATTTAAGGGTTTAATTTAATACAATAAAAACGTTTTTCATGACTTCATGAACAAAAACAAACACACTCTTTCAAAAATCACATATTTTAATCTTTACAAGAACAAAACATCCAATTTGTTTTCCAAACTTATGCAAAAGCATCACTTCACGAAAAACAAGACCAAAAAACTATGACATCATCGTTAATTAAACAGGAAGTACAAATCAAAGCGACTTCAGTGAAACGTGTCAGTTTTGTCAGGTCACATTGAACAGGCCGACGCTGCCACCTGCTGGTGAACGGCGGCAGCTCAGCCGGAGCAATCGCCACCATCTCCACAATTCACAGACATGTCCCGTACAAACGGAATTTAGCGATTATAGGAAAATAGTGCGCAGCCGGTGACTCGACTCACCCGTGAAAAAACAATCTATCGTCTATTAATATATTGAAAAAAGAAGCTGATCACATTTATCAAAAAACCACAGCAAACGATAGTGCATCATTTTCAGAGGGATTGCATCAAAAGTCTCGTTCCATGTGTGAAACAGGAAATAGAAAAAAAACAACACAGTGAGAGAGAGAAGTGAAGCTTGTGTTAGTAAAAAGACATGCAGGTGTTTTTGTCGTATTCACAGAACCGTCTACGTCCAGCGTTCACTTCCTGTTCCACGTCAGAGGTTTCCTGAGAATCAGAGAATTAAAAATATTGCTGTTCTTCTTCCGCGTTCTTTTGCCCGCTGAAAGTTTCTCCATGGTCGACACGTTAAAAACCAGGTGGCAACGGAGTTTGCGATCTCTCTGGCTCATACATAAGTAGCTTTGAAGCTAAAATATGTAGGAAAAAAAAGCACGGCGTAAAACACGATATGGAAAAAAGTCTCAAATAAGACGTTAGCATTCTGTAAAATTGTAGTAGTCCCAAAAATATGTAGGGAAAGTTTCCGAAGTTGATTAAACATATTAGAAAAAGAGAAAGGAAGTAATGAAGAGAAATGTTGGGCAGTTACGTCATTTACCTTTGTACTTTTTTGGCTTGGGCTAACGATTCGAATCTCGACGTGAATCACTCAAGTGAAACATTTTTTTGGTGGCTAAGACGTAAGCATTCTGACCAACTTCCGAAATTGATAAAACAAATTAGATAACGCAAACAGAAATGTTGGGAAACTTTTTGATCGGAAAATTAGCGTGACGCGCTGACTGGCATGGAATACACTTTAGCTTGGGCTAACGATCCGAATCCCGACGTGAATTTATTTTTATATCGGAATATTTTGACCCAAAGAATTTTCTTACCGTTCAGTGTGAACATTACATTTCTGAGACAGAATTTTACATTTCAGAAAATAAAAAAGGGGTTTTACTGAAATTCAAGGCTGGCGTTTAAATTGCAAAGTCAAAACCTTCGTAAACCTTGAGTAGTTAGCAGCTAACTACTGAAGACACATATGACCTAGATTACTGAGAGCCTTCACATATTAAACTCGGGTTAATGTTGAGAAACATTAAAGAAAATTGTCTGTGGACGCGCGAAATACAAATTATCGGAGACCTTTCAGAATCCGTACAATCTCAGAACGTTCTGGTGCGATCATACGTAACGAGCCAATGTGACAGAACAATAACTTAGTGATAAACCACTATGTGTCGTTTCAAAGTTATCGGATGCTAATCGATGCTAAACATTCATTTGTTTGAGCATTTTGTCCTGAAACATTTTTTCCCGCCATCTCACACCTCGTAGTGCAGGTCGTTGAGCTCCAGTCTCGTGTAATGGCGCCGGTCAAACGACTCCATCGCCTTCCGTCCACCAATGGCCAGGGCTAGCGTTAGCATGGCGAGCCCCAGCACCATGAACGCCACCATGCCGCTCTTCAGTGCCCCACGCGCTGTAGACACTTTCCCCTGCGCAACATTCGAGTTCTGGGCGGCGTCTTTGGGGACAATGACCAGGCTCACTGCAGGAGTCGTCCTCGCAGTGGGCGGTTCGTCGGCAGTCATAGTTGTTGTACTAGTAGTTGTAGAAGTAGTAATAGTGGTCGTTGTAGTAGTAGGAGTAGTAGGAGTAGGAGTAGGAGTAGCAGTAGTAGTTGTTGTGGTAGTAGTGGTGGCAGGAGCAGTGGTGGTAGTTGTTATCGTAGTCGTTGTGGGAACCGTGGTAGTTGTGATACTTTCAACATGTACAAGTTTGTTGGTAATTCTCTGTTCGTCCTCTTCACCTGACATCACTTCCTGTTGTATAACTGGAAGTGATGTCGTTGTGGTGGAGGTTGGTGTTGGCTGGGTGGTGGTGGTTGTGATAGGATGAGGTTTTCCTTTCTTGGTGGTTTTATTTTGTTTTCTGCTGGTTTTGTTTATCTTTTTCATAGTGACAATGGCGGCAGCAGCTGTGGTGGTGGGAGTTTCTTCTGTTGTTGTTGTCGTCGTCGTCGTCGTCATTTCTGCTGTTATTGTTGTGCTGGTAATGGTTGTGGGTGATGGAGGTATTGCAGGCATTGTGGCGATGATGAGGATGGGAGGTGCTGTGGTGGTTGCTGGTGCCTCTGTGGTGGTTGGTGTTGTTGTGGCGGTGGTGGTGGTGGTAGTAGTTGGCTCTGTGGTTGTGGTTGTTGTGGTTGTGGTGGTTGCTGGCATTGTTGCTGTTGTTGTGCTCTGTGTGGTGGTGGAAGTCGCAGTGGTGGTTGTGGGTGTCGTCAGTGGTGTCGTGGTAGTCGTGGTCTCTTTTGTGGTTGTTGTGGTGAGAGGTCTCACTGTGGTTGGATGAATCAACCCTGTGCAAAAACATTGACATGTTTTAACAAAACTAAGAACTGAATAATTAATTATCTAAATAGCCAACTAATACTATCACGGACCAACTACCTAACTAGCCAAATATCTAACAGCTTTGTTTGCCATTTTAAGATTTTACCAAGTATCTACATTTGACTGAGTGACCAACAAACTATATCAGACTAGGTAGCTAGCTAGTTGCATATCCGACAAACCATTACACTAAATATCTAAACATCTAAACTGACTAGCCACTTCTGTAGCTACATGAATAACTAACTTAATAGTTGATCAACTGTCTAGCTAGATAGCTGAGATTCTGACTGGCCAAATACCTCATTAACAAACCGACTAACTAAATATGTTTGATCAGCTAGTTCGCTAAATACGTGATTGACTGACTAAGTGACCAACAAACTATAGTAGACAAGCTAGCTAGCTAGTTGCATACCCGACAAACCATTTCACTAAATATCTAAACAACTGACTAGGTACTTCTGTAGCTTAATAACTGAATAACTAACTACATAGTTGATTGACTGAATAGCTAGCTAGCCAAATATCCAAGTAACAAAACCAACTAAATAATAAATATCTGACAGACAAGATTGCTATTTAAAGATTTTGCAAACTTACCAAGTCACCAAATTTCTGACTTAAACTTACTAGCTAAATATGGAAGCAAATGGTGCTTTAACACTCAGTAACAGACAGAAACCAAAGCGCCCCCTGCTGTTTGTACCTTTGTAGATGTCGTAGGTGTTGACTCCGTCCTGAGCCTTCATTAAAGGACAGTCCTGTTCACTCTGACAGTGGAACAACATGCAGTTACCGTCGTGATTGTCCTCGTCTTGCTTGTTGCCAACATAGACGGCCATGTTGCACTTGGTACCTTTCACAAACACAAAAAACCAAAGTGATTCAATAATTAATGTTTGGTGAGTGGAAAATAGGTTGATTTTACGACATTTAACACAATTAATGAATTGGTGCAGACATATAAGAGCATGCAGACCATTTTGTTTACATTCATTGGAACGTAAACACAATGGACAATGCGACAGCTCTAAAGACACCTGATCTGGCCACAGAACAGGTCACAAACACCGCCCCCTGGTGGCCAGCTGCAGGGCAATAAACATCTCTCATTTTAGGTTTAAAAAAACCCAGAAAAAAATCCAAGTAAATATACTTAATCACTTAGTTGATTGATGATTAAATATTGAATGCAACTGTGTGGGTGAGTCTAACCAGGCTGGACGTCCTCTGAGCAGCAGGCGAGGACACAGTCCCTTTCTGAGCGAACCAGTCGAGTGACCATCTGCGTCCCCGCTCTGTTTAGCGCCAGTTTGGCGTTGACTCTGGCACTCTGGTGTTGTCTCGAGTAACAAGTCTCAGGCTCCACAGCTGACACAGGAAGTGACATCAGCACCACCATCATTATAATCATCACGAGGGCGGTGGCGAGCGGTGTCCGCGTGGGTCGACTGGAGTGACACGGAAACATGGCGGCTGCAGATCAACAGCGTGGGATCAGAAACAGAGAGAGCAGGGATCCACAAGAACGAGCTGCAGGACAGAAAACACACAAAAAAAGCATAATTTTAAAGGTTTTCAATTCACCCAAATTACTAAAAACCACGAGTGAAATATCAGATTATTGGATGTTAAATAGTAATTTATGCATCTCATACTCATATGTAGGTTAAATCCTACACTGCAAAAACAGCTACTATGAACAAGCAAATTTTGCTTGGCTAGAATTCTTTAAACTAGCTTGTTAATCTAGCCATATTCAGACTGTTTTGTGCCATAAAATGAGGAAAAAAATTAAACAAACGTTGCTTGGGTGGTATAACGAAGTAGGTATAACAGTTATATATTTTGTTGTTTTAGTTAGTTACTAGTAGTTAAAGATGTAATTTATCTCTTGAAATTAAGATTATTCTTAATTAATAATTTTCAGTTTTAGGCAAAAAAAAAAGTTTTTTCCCAAAATTAGGAAAAACAATTAGTCTATTTTGGGTTTGCATAAAACCACAACTTTATTAAATGTTTAAGAAACATTAGTAGCTAGATTAAAGTATTCTATTTTAACAAAATGTCTTAACCTTTTGGCAGCTTTTTCTTAGCGTAAGAAATAAATTTAGAAATGTTTTTGCAGTGTGAAGACTCCAGTGACACGTAGAGGTAAATAAAGATCAGTGTGAATGTTTGTTGGCAGATATTTCTCCGTTTATAGGACTTGTTATAAACTCTGGCAGATTCTCTTTAAAGGAGTTCTAGAACGTGTCAGTTACAGATGTGTCTCGCTGCTGCGTCAGTCCCAGATCTGTCGACTACAAACGGCCACAGAGAACAGAAATAGATTCATCGCAGGAGTAAAAATAGGAAACTAAAAATGGATCTGACATCTTTATTTTAGGTTCCGGTGAAGTTTGGCGAGGTCAGTCGAGAACATTTTCTAAAAATGCAGCTGCTTGAAAATGACAACGACAAATGTTTTGCGTTTGTTTCTATTCTGAAAATAATCAGTATCTTACTATTAACACATTTCTGAAAAACTCAACTGCAATGAGTCTGCAGCTGAGTTTACCGTTAACATTTGAGGTCAAAAACAGAACAGTGTCGATCAGAATAATGGACTCACCAGGACGACGGCGTTGGCATAAACAGTCCTCCATCAGATGTTCAGACCCTCTGAGGGTCCACAGTTCACGTGGCAGGACTTTAGTCCGTCTCCTGTGACAAACGCAGACATTAAATCACCTTATCTGCGTTTACAGCTGCTTCTATCTGAGCCACACTATAGCAATCAGGCTAAAGAGGTAGTTCAGGTTCAGACACAGAAAACATGAGGAAACTTTAGTTTATCTGCTCATTTCCCCGCACCAAAGTCCATTTTTTTTAGCCATTGTCAGCAAAACTAGTCAATAACAAGACTATACGTGGGATTTCATGAACATAAACAGCGTAACTACGCGTCTGCTAAGATTAAAAATTAGACACTACTACATTTACAGATAATTTACTGTGAAACAAATACGACCAAAGTGCTATTTCAGCAATATTTGTTTGGTGGCAGCCATCTCGGAAATCACGACTTCCGACTTCAAATGGAAAGCAGCATAAACACCAGTATCAAATCCAACCATACTGGAAAAAAACAAACAAAACCCTGAACTATCCCTTTAAATTAGTACAGCTAAAGGCTTATTTGGAAAAAAAAAACTTTCGTTCTTACAAAGTTCCCTAAAAATACGTTTGGTAATTTTCCCAGATATTCTAAATCAAAGAGAAAACGTAATATCTATGACATCAAGCGAACAGAAAGCGGAGACAATTATTCAAGTCGTGGACGCGAACACACTTCGCCTTCGCCGGAGGAGAAAGCTCCGCAGTAAAACCTCACATTACAAAGCGAAGGACTTCGCTTGGCTTCGCGCTCGGGACGAACAGTCCGTGAATGACGTCAGGAGTTCGTCTGTTCGCGCTAACAAACGTCGTTAGCTTGTAAACTGGTGGCTAATTATTAAGAATCTTAAAACGCGTCTTAAACCGCGTCGCATTCCCCGTGAAGGTTTAACAAAAGGTTGACACGCAAAAAATGACACGAAGCGTTTAGACATAAAGTCAAAAACACGAGTGAAGATAAACAAGCCTGTTAGCACGAAGCTAACCTCCGCCTTTGTGTAAGTGTTCGCCTGCTTCGTCCACCTGCTCCCCATCACTTACCTGGAGCCATGAACCGAGCTTTCACTCCGCGCTAACCCGGGTCATTTTATCCCTCCTTATCTCCATCTCCTCCACGCCTCAACCTCACCTTTGTTTTCACCGAGAACGCGACCCAGCGTCCCGCATCCATCCGCCGGTCCGAGCACAGTTCGAGGAGTCGGTGTCTGCGCGAAGCGTGTGGAGGTCTTTACCGAACCGGTTCAGTCCCAGAGACCGAAGACGAACCTCCATCCATCCCGAGAGAACACCAAATATAATACAGACTATTTATAAAAAGGAAGGGATGACGATGGTCTATGACGGATATGTCACGGATTAAAGCCGTGATTTGGTTGCTCTCTCCTCCGGGTGATGGTGATGATGAGGCTGGAGCTGCTCTCCAGAGTCTGACCCATTTTAGTCTTTGTCCTCCTGAGGAGGAGGAGGAGGAGGTGGAGGAGGAGGAAGCATCATCCCAGAGTAGCTCCACACACTCCGGCTCTTCATCACACAAACATTTACCATCAAATATCTCATTAAAACCTTTAAAACTACGTTAATTCAACATAAATGTTTAAAAAAAGGGGCAGTTTACACTGAAGAACTTCATTAATAATTCAACATGAACATGAACATCACGTTTTATTGTCTCATCTAAACCACAGAGGCATATTTCACTTCATATAGAAGCTCAAAAACAACAAAACTAACACATTACGTCATCGTTTTAAAGGGTGAATGAATGTCTTTTTTTTTTTCCAGGCAAGAAAATGGGAGAAATTAAATGTTGAGAATCGCTGACACCTAGTGGCCACTGGGTGGCACTGCAGTCACCCATAAAATCTGAGTTTAGGCTGCATATGAGTGAATTTATCAGCCACCATTTTGAGAGTCAGTTTCTGCTCTCATGTCCTCACTGTTCCACACAGGAGGACGGTGTCTCCTTCAGCGTCCACCATGTCTACGTCCTCCTGAGCTCCACCTGCTCCCGCCTTCTTATTCTTCCTCTTCTTCTTTTTCTTAGCCGGAGCTGCTGAGGAGTCTTGTTTCTTCTGAGGTGGAGCTGCTGCTGCTGATGCTGATGCTGCAACAACTAAGTTAAAGTAAAACACAGTTAGTGTTTGACGTGGACACATGAGGACGAGCACACGTTTGTCCTCTCTCACCTTCCATAGACGTCTTCTCCTGCTGCATGTGCTGCAGCTGTTTGAGCAGCTTTCGTTTCTTCTTCCCTGACAGAGTGATGTTCGCCCTCGGACTCGACCTGAGAGGGGAAAGACAGTCGGGTTTCAAAGGTCAGGAGGGGGCGGGGACAGGTCATGTCATGTGACAGCCTGGCGGAGTTTTCAGTCACTCACTTCCTCTTCTTCAGGTGATGGACGGTGATCAGACCCTGGTCGACCACAGCACCGACGATCTGATGCCTCTTCCTCTTTTCTCGGCTCAAGACTCTACGACGCTTGAACAGATTCCTCCCGAGTTCCTGCAAGAAAACAATTACATGAAGTATTACAGTACTGCTACTGCAGTACTGTTGAAGTACATGACGTACAGCAGCACTGTGACTACATAAAGTACTGTTACTGCAGTACTGTGACAGACTGTTGAGACATCAAGTAGTATTACTGTGACCACAGGAGTACTGACAGTACTGTGGCAATAAGTGCCGTTATTGGGGGCGTACACAAAGTACAATTATGACTACTTACTTAAAGTACATACAAATCAATACTGTGCAACACAAAGTAATGTTACTGTGACAACATGAATGTCACCGTAATTACATAAAATATACACATACTAAATGAAGTACTGTTACTGCAGTCCTGTGAATAAAGTTATTGTGGCACTATGACAACATAAAGTACTGCTTCTGTGGTAAAAGTACTCCATCAGGTACTATGTTATTGAGACTACATGAAGTAGCCTTACTACAATTCTGTTAATGAAGTTATTATTGTGGTACTTTGACAACATGAAGTACTGACACTGTGACTACATGAAGTACTCTTATTACAATAGTGTTAATGAAGTTATTATTGTGGTACTTTGACAACATGAAGTACTGACACTGTGACTACATGAAGTAGCCTTACTACAATTCTGTTAATGAAGTTATTATTGTGGTACTTTGACAACATGAAGTACTGACACTGTGACTACATGAAGTACTCTTATTACAGTAGTGTTAATGGAGTTATTATTGTGATACTTTGACAAGTACTGACACCGTAACTGCAGTACTGTGAACAGGACTGCTGTTACTCGTAAATGTACTTGTACTTCACAGAGCTAAAACGTACAGTAAAAGAACATCATTACACGCTGTGTTCCGGTTAGCAGCCAGTGCTAATCAACCCTACGACCGTCTACATAACTCTGTGTTTTTTTCTCCATAATTACGAATAAAACTGAGTTTTTTTTACTCACAGTTTTCGGTCTGTTTATTTTCCCTCCTGGCGCCATGTTGAATGTCCCACATGTCCACGGGAAGCTTCTTCTTCGACGTTTTAAAAAAAATATCCCTGACTCACTTCCGGACTCGACACCGCCGCCATTTTCTTCTTCGTCTCTTTAAATGACGGCTTAAAATCAGAGTTACGATGTTTTACTGCTAAATACAGCAAAACGGAGGGGGAACACTGGTTATTTGTTATTACTTTTATTTTTCTAGTTTTTGTATGTTGTAAACAAATATGGCTGATACGATTCTGATAGTTGTATCAGAATGACTGCCAAAAGCCAAAGGGTGCCCCCTGCTGGTTGAGGGTGTTTAAACCTTTTTTGTACAACAGTTTCTTGTTGATTTGTGACATTTCCAGTTGGCAATGTACAAACATGTATTAGACTGAGCAGAAAAAAGCAGAGAAGACAGAAAAACAACAAATAAATACAAATCAAATTTAAATACAAACAAAATCATAGATAAATACTTTTATGAACTGCCAACAAAGGTTTTGTTTTCAGCCAGATCTTCAAAATCAAGTTTTTGCGCTGAGAGAAATCTGTGAACTTTAATAGACCCGTTGAATTTTAGTATTTAAATGTATAAATAAGAACGATCCTGGATCAGCTGGTGAACCACACACACGTTTCCCACGCTAACCATCGATGGATTTCCCTGCTGCAGAGACTCTCTGGGAATATTGATGACTCCTGACTGGTTTGTCTCTGAGGCCTGAGTGGATAATAAGTGTCTGGAGGCCGCTCTCGGACCGTCAGGCTCTGCCTCCAGCACCGCAGCAGCAGCAGCAGCTTACAGTAAAAGGATCCGACACTGTAATTGGTTCATTTTTCCCCCCTTCCTCCAGATAAATGTCATGTGGACTGAGCCTCAGTCAGGGAGCGAGCTCCGGTCCAGGACTCGTCGACAGTGCTAACGAGCTCTGACACAACACAAACGCACTCACATTCGTTAAGTTCTTGCGAGGGTCTGGGATTAGTTTTACATGTCGACTTTCTGCTGATTATTCATCACTTTTCCTCTGAGCTTTTGGAGGAGTTTCAACCCTCCCTTTGATTCGGGGCCAGTCAGGAAACGAGGCCAAATGTTTTTTGACTTTCAAGCTTCTTTCTGGACTGAACAAGAAAAGAGTCACTGGGAGTTTTCAGACTCTCAGACTCTGCTACTGACAAACACTGACAAAGAGTTTCAGGTTCTCAGGGTTTCACTCTGATCTCCAACAAATTATTAACAAACACATTATTCAAATCTGCAACAGATTTTAAATCTGGATCTGGTGCGTGTGGCCTGAGAATCTCTGGTCTCTGGTTCAGCTTTGCTGCTACAATCTGTGGTTCCCTGAACCTGTTTTACCTCAGGAACTGGTGCGCTAAATGTGACAAATAACGTGGTAGTCAGAACTGGGAATGACGTCACACCCGAGTTAAGCTAGTACCAGTTATTCTGAGGGTAATATTAGCATCATAGCTAGCTTTTTAAAGACCCATAACATTTTGCATTTGACATTTTCTGAAACTGTCTAATGCCAGATGTGACGAGTCTCGTAGTTTTAGACATGGCAACAGAACATAAACATGTCATTCACTAAGGTGTTACAGCCTTTCATGAGACACAAAACACAACCAGATTTATAAAAAAAAAAAAACTATAAATTCAAACTGACTCGTCAAAGAGAAATAAAAAACGTGTTGTTTCATATTAAAGAACAGATGTATTGTCTTCATTTCAACACACCGTGACACTGATTTTGATTTGGAGGTTTTAGTTCCAGCCCCTGACGACGTGTTTTCCAGCGCTGACAAGTTTGCTGAGATTTCTCTCTTGTTTCTCAGACGTGTTGCTCCGACCTTGAGGCCTCATCAGGAGCCTCCTGAGATCTTCTGACTCAAGTGTTTCTAACGTTTATTTTGGTTGCTGCACGGCGAACATCAACACCATCAATGCCGCCGCTCACCCGCCTTCCCCTCGGTGTCTCTCAGCTCATCAAACCGCTGCCAAAGAAAACCAATCCCCATGTGAAGCCACAGCGGCGGCGGAATTGTTTCAGCGTCTGTGAGTAAAGCCACGGATCAGGACTCTGAGTTCACGGTGAGAGCTGCTAATGTGTCGACACTGAGTGAAAAGCTGCAAATGTGTTTTCCCGAGCAGACTTTTGAAACAAAGTGGTTCTGAAATGTGGGAGAAATGAACAGGCTGAGTGAGGAGAGGCTAATAATGACGACCTGCACATGTGGTGAAGAGCTGCAGCCTAACATGTGAATAAAACATAGTCATGTTCCAATCAACATTAATGGGCCTAGTATAGAACCCTGGGGAACACCCCAGCTCTTGAGTTTTACACTAAAGCTTCATGTAGAGGTGCAGCAAATGGTTATTTTTATTTTCCTTTTATGGTCTTGATTTAAGTTAGAAAAAATAAGGTAAGATAAGTTAAGATAGTCCTTTATTAGTCCCACAACGGGGACATTCAAATTTATCACTTAATTTAGTTTATACAGCAGTGTTGCTAAAAGGAGATGTCAAATTTTTTTGAGCTGCACCTAAACATTTTGTTTTTCAATCAAAATGATTGAAGAAGTTTAATTGACTCATGCATGCCCCCTGGTGGCTAAACATACTTTTTATATAAATATATATATGTATACAGTATATACATATATATACACATTTTATTTAATTGATACACTGGAGATGAATGTGAAAAAATATTGGGCAAACTTTTTTCACAGCATTTAAACATTAATGTAAAACATTATCGGGCCCAGGAAAAATAAAGAACTGAAAACCAGTGAATTGTGTTTAAAGTTCCTGAGAGAAGAAAACATCAAAGACGCACGAAACAGAAGAAGTTACTGTCAAATGTTTAATCCATTCAGTACAGAGTGTTTATCTCAGTGCAAGTGCCAAAAACAACAACAACAACAACAACAACAACATCAAGCCGTGTTTGTTTGGTTTATGTACAAATATGTCCTTTGGCATCGAGAAGCAGAGCGGGTCGTGGAATAAATGGAGACAGTGAAGGCAGCACAGGGGTCAAATACAACAGGTGAGACGGTAAACAAACAAACAGGTAATGTGAGATGACAAAAAAACAGCAGCAAACAACCGAAAAGTGGACGTGTGAACAGAGCGATTTACGCTGACGATGACGTTTTCTTCATTTCAGTCAAACACACACACACACACACACAAAAATAAACAAATTAATGGTATATATATTTATATATCTAAAGTGCATTATGGTACAAAAATATAGAGGGTCAGCAGCACCTCGATACATTTACAAAATAAATACACCATTCAGACAAAATAAATTACTGCAAAAACAAAAAAATATCTGACATATTGGATTTTTTTTAAAAAGAAAAGAAATACAAAAGCAAGGATTCACAAAGATTAAAATCTTTTTTTAATCATATTCTGCTATCTATTCTGCGATATTTAGAATATTTACAGACAATAAATATTTTCCAATTTCTTTCCAAACAATCACTATTACAGGAGACTGTAACACGAGTATTTAGGAGTCCACTCCAACGTTCTGTGGGTTTCTGCGGAAAAAAACGAGGGGAAAAAAAGATTTAGTTTGAATACTATCGTGAAAAAACTCCGAAAATGCTGTGAATTCAAGGACAGCATTCACATTTTAATGTTAATGTTTTATAACTTAGAATTTTAAATAATGGACAAATTTAAAAGGAATATGTATTTTATTTTGAAGAACTACACAAATATGGAAACAAGTTGAAGTAATATTTAATGCTGACTCAGCATTTTCACTAATCATTGAAGATAACATGACATGTCAATTTTTGTTACGTAACTATAATTATAATTTACAAAACTGTAAAAGTTAACGTTTTACCACATTAGCAGTTTAGATTTAGAAAAATATTTTAGTAAAAATATTTGGTGGTTGGTTTGCCCTGTTCTACCACAGGGGGGCACCACTGAGCTGCTAAAGACCCCCCCAAAAAAAGTACAACAAACCAAAGTTTACCTGTGTCAGAGACTGACAGCGTCTCAAAGCAGCGCCCTCTGCAGGCCGAGCAGGGACCTCCACTCCAGGTGGAGTCCACTCCCGGGTTCTTCGTCCAGCCTCCAGCCGAGGGAACGCGCCCTCCTCTTCCTCTTCTCGCCCTCCCTCCTCTTCCCGGACCGCCCTTTCTTCTTCTTCTTGCCCGGCGCCTTGAGGACGCCGTCTTTGTACGTCTGCGACTTGTTGGTCTCCTGCGGCAGGTTGGTTCCCTCCTCCTCCTCCAGCCTGAAGCTGATCGGGAGGTTCTTGGTTCCCCCTGGTGGTTTGGAGTGCAGGGTGCTGCCCGTGGTGCTCAGGCTGACGCCCGGCAGCCCGACGCCGGCGCCAGTAGTGCTGCTGCTGCCGCCGCCGCCTCCACCAACTGCCCCCGTGGTCCGGACGGGAAGGTCGCGGATCTCCGGCGTGTGGACTTCCTCCAGAAGCTCCTGCAGCCACATGCGACGTTTAAAGTCCTGCAACATCCGACCTTTGTCGTGCATCAGCTGAGCGTGAGTCACCGAGCGCTTTCTGGAGAGGAAAGACAAAATGTTCCTTTAATGACAAACGTCGCAAAGAGAAGAACTGAAGTACAAGTACAAGTACACTGACTCTTCAGCACAAGTACAGACTTACAAGTGCAACAACAAACTCACAAGTACAGTACACGAGTACAAGTATGGACTCTGAAGTACAAGTACACTGATTTTTACACAGAACAAGTACAAACAATATATACAGTATATTTCTATATTTAATGATGAATATTTTATTTTTCACCAG